>NC_044031.1:738320148-738635081 GCF_901765095.1 Microcaecilia unicolor | reverse complement strand
TACACCCTATATTGTCTATTAAAATGTTTTACTGCATATTGTGTTGACATTGTAATGTAGCATACTATGTCATACTTTTGGGCTCATTTTTGAAAGACAAGGACGTCCTCCTTTCGACATAAATCGGAAGATGGACCTCCTTCTCCCAGGGACGTCCAAATCGTATAATCGAAACTGATTTAGGACGTCCCCAACTGTACTCCGTCGCAAGGATGGCCAAAGTTCAAGGGGGTGTGTCAGAGATGTAGAGAAGGGATGGGTGTACCTAACACTTGGCCATCCTTGACCCATAATCGAAAAAAACAAGGATGTCCCTGACGAACACTTGGATGTTTTTATTCGGACCTGTTTTTCTTATGACTAAGGCACAAAAAGGTGCTTGAAATGACCAGATGACCACCGGAGAGAATCGGGGATGACCTCCCGTTACTCCCCTAGTGGTCACTAACCCCCTCCCACCCTCAAAAAAATAACTTTCAAAATATGTCATTCCAGCCTCTATGCCAGCCTCAGATGTCATACTCAGGTCCATGACAGCGCATGCAGGTCCCTGGAGTAGTTTTAGTGGGTACTGCAGTGCAAGTCAGACAGGTGGATCCATACCCCCCCACCTGTTACATTTGTGGAGGAAACAGCAAGCTCTCCAAAACCCACCACAAATCCACTGTATCCATATTTAGGTGCCCCCCTTCACCCGTAAGGGCTATGGTAGTGGTGTACAGTTATGGGTAGTGGGTTTTGGGGGGCTCAGCACACAAGTTAAGGGAGCTCTGTACCTGGGAGCAATTTATGAAGTCCATTGCAGTGCCCCCTAGTGTGCCCAGTTGGTGTCCTGGCATGTCAGGGGGACCAGTGCACTACAAATACTGACTCCTCCCACGACCAAATGGCTTGCATTTGGTCATTTCAGACATGGACGTCTTTGGTTTCAAAAATCGCCGAAAATCAGAAATGACCATGTCTAGGGACGGCGAAATTTAAGAATCTGGACACGTTTGTTTCAAAAATATGGGTTTCCCCGCCCCTAGATTTCGCCGTTTTGCAAGGACGTCCAAATCGCAACTTGGACATCCCTTTCGAAAATGCCCCTCCACGTATTGTTGTTTGAATATTTTCCCTGCTGAAACTGTCTATTGCTTATGTTTGACTTATTCTTGCTATACACTGCCTTGAACAAATTCCTTCAAAAAGGTGGAAAATAAATCCTAATAAATAAATAAATGCTGGTTTCAATCTATGCTTACATTTTATCAACTGATTTTAAATCCTAAATAAAAGCAATTTTTATAGATTACTCTGATTTCAACAATTTTATCCATTTTTAGCTTATATTTCCCTTGACCAGTTTTGAACCAGTCAAGGAGTTAGTATTTTTTTCAAGTCCAACTCAGACAGGTGATGAGTCTTGAGGTAAAGCCAGCCACAATTACAACTGGTATTCAGGAGGACTCTCACTGGTTTCAGGAAGAGGACCGAGAAAATTACAGTAAAGAACTTCCTCCGCATGCAGTACATGATGAAATTTTGTGTTACAAATGCGTACTTGAAAAACAAAAGTATCTAATGTAACTACAATGACAAGAAATGTCAGATGTGTGTTTAGATTTTGCACTTTTGACACAAAACATGTTCAATTCACACATTTTTTTCTTCCATCGTTCTCATGGCAAGCAATATGCCAGATGAGGTGAAGTAAGTTAGTCACCAATTTTATCAAATCAAGGACTCCTAAGGCTTACATTATCTCCATTCTGTGTGAGGCAGTGGGTGCTGATCTCATAGAGGTTCACCGGCTTTCACAAGGCAAAGTCCTGGCAAGACTTCATGAGCTGAAGGAAAAAGTACAATAGTTCCTAATGTTACACCAGAAATTTCAGTATGTCGGTTTGTTGCAACTATCAATTAAATGAAGTAGTCTATATAGCTGACATTTTTTAGCACTTTAACAAACTGAAAAACAGTGTAATAACTGTATCCCGGTAGCAAACCTTCAGGGGGTGGTAGGTTCCCTTCAGCAGTCCACAAACAAAGTCCTTCCAGACAACACAACTTTTAGTTCCAAACAGTTTATTTCCCCTCCTCCACAAATCTCAGTTCAAGGGGGTTAAAGTCCCATTCAGTTTCCAAAACAAAGCAACAAGAAAAAAACTTCCCTTTAAATCCAAGTTCTCCCCAGTTCAACAGCCGGGGTTTCAGTTTTAAAAGTCTTTCCGCCTGGGTGGTTGCAGAATGGCAGTACACCGCCCACAACACAGCTAATTGACTCCTGTGACCACCCACTGCCTTCAGCCCCTGCAACTCGGCCCCAAAGTACAATTACAGTCCATGTCAACCAGCTCTTCCAAACCTGGTGTGCTGGTCCCTCCAGACTCTCCTTCCTCCAAGCACTCCATTAACTTTGCTTCTCTGCTAGGCTGTTGGTTGGAGACCTCCTCCCCATCCCCGGTGGAAGGAATCTTGTACTGATTTCTAACCCAAGGGAATTGAGCTTTGTCATCCCTGCTCCCCCTTCTGGCCCTCGTCTGCCATAGCAGCTGCTCTTTCCAGTGCTTTTCCCCCTCCCTTCCACGTGGGGGCTATACCGGGTTTTGGGACCTACCCCCCCCCCCGATCCCTTCTCTCAGGGCCTTGTGGGGAATGTAGTCTGGCCCCATACCTCCTCCTCACCTGCTTAGACCCTCCAACCTCCTTACAACAGATGTAAGGATGCACCAAGAATGTGCTTACTGGTACAGATATGATATTGGGTTAAACTTAAGTTGTGAAAGAAGAAACAGGACGGGACTCACCTGAAATGCTGAAACAGATCAGCAAAAAAAGCTGCTGGTGTATGTGGTGATTGAATATCTGGGCATATTTCGTGACAATCTGATGTGCTAAATCAAGTTGACCGGTACAGAACAGTATAATTGGAATCATGATTCTTTTGCTTCATCTGTGGAGGTATCAAAGAGTTTTCTCTGAAGGCACGAGAGGAATTTACAGACTTTAAGAGGCCCTTTTCCACACTAAAAGCCAGATTCTATGTATGGTGCCTAAAAACTTTGTGCGGAACTCAGTTTTGCCTAAGCGTATTCTATAAGATTTACGCAAAGTATATAGAATACGCTTAGTCAATATCATCACGACTAAATCTGCGTGTGCCCATTTACACCAATGAAAACCTGGTGTTTATTCTGGCACGTAGATTTAGGCGGACTGAGCTGTATTCTATAACTATGCGCGCAAATTTTGGAACGCCCACGAAATGCCCATAAACATGTCCCTTTTGAAGTGTGAGCATTTATTTTGAACGGTGCGCTTCACCATTTAGGCGCAGTTCATTATAGAATGTACTTACCAAGTTGAGCATGTAACTTGCAATTATTGTCAATTAGTGCTCATTTATTGCTTATTAAATACTATTAAAAACGCTGATTGGCGTAGTTTTAGAATGCACCTGGATTTCGGTGTACAAATCTAGGCCACCATATATAGAATCCGGCCCTAAGCACTTAATGAATGTTTTTTACCATGTGGTAACTACTAGCACATAACCATGTTAAGGTGCATTGTAGTAATTTAGCAGTTATTGTGCATTACTACTACTACTACTACTTATCATTTCTAAAGCGCTACTAGACGTATGCAGCGCTGTACACTTGAACATGAAGAGACAGTCCTGCTCGACAGAGCTTACAAACTAATTAGGACAGACAAACAAGAGATAAGGGAATATTAAAGTGAGGATGATAAAATAAGGGTTCTCAACAAAGTGAGTAAGGGTAAGGAGTACTACTATTACTATAAATCACTTTTATAGCGCTACCAGTCGTACGCAGCGCTTTACAATTGAACATGAAGAAGAAAGACAGTCCCTGCTCAAAAGAGCTTACAATCTAAATCAGGACAAACAGACAGGACCAAAAAGGATAAGGGAAGGACAGACAGAAGGACACAGAAGGTTAAGATAAAAGTTACAAGTCAGGAAGGAGCGGAGTCTGGAGTTAGCGATGGAGGAGAAGGGTGCAATTAGGAAAGATTTGCCCAGTGAACGGAGTTTTAGGGAAGGAGTGTAGGGAGTATGAGGGTGGAGAGGTAGTGAGGGGCTGCAGAGTGAATGCACTTATAGGTCAACAAGAGGAGCTTGAATTGTATATGGAAACGTATAGGGAGTCAGTGAAGTGATTTCAGGAGAGGGGTGATATGGGCATAACGACTTTGGCAAAATATTAGTCGTGCGGCAGAGTTTTGAACAGATTGAATAGGAGAGAGATGGCTGAGTGGAAGACCTGTGAGAAGCAAGTTGCAGTAATCTAAGCGAGAGGTGATGTGAGTGTGGATGAGGGTTCTGATAGCGCTGCGTACGCCTTGTAGCGCTATAGAAATGCTAAATAGTAGTAGTAGTAGTGTTCAGAAAGGAAAGGGCGAATTCTGGCGATGTTATAAAGGAAGAAACGACAGGAGTTAAAAGCAGCATCAAAAAGGTGGGCTTTTAGCTTAGATTTGAAGACGGCCAGAGATGGAGCTTGACGGACCGGCTCAGGAAGTCTAACCCCTTAATTCTATAAAAGTCGCCAAAAATTGCATTAGCAAATTTGGGCGCATGCCCAATTTGTGTGCGTATTTAATCAAACCAATTAGTACTAATAATTGGATTCTTAACAAGCAATTACTGTCGCTAAATGAAATCAATTAAACTTAGGCACTTGATCCACGCCTAAATTTTACAAATCTCCAGGAAAAAGGGGCACGGAAATGGGATGGTCTTGAGCGTTTCAGGGTGGTGCATGGGAATGGATTCCAGTTACGCATGCAATTATAGAATAAGGGGGTTCCATGCATAAATTTAGACAGGAGCATTTGCACATTTTCATTGGTGCAAATGGATGTGCCTACATTTACATGCAACCCCTGCGATTAAGTGCTATTCTATAAACAGCGCCTAAGTTTAGGTTAAGTGTTTTTTAGGTGTGATTTATAGAATTCACCCCTTAGTGCTTTTTCTATGAGGGGGCATTGCATGGGAGGACAATAGACATGAAATGTGTTTGATAATTAGCAAGCTGCACGAACCGCATGCTAACTAATGCGAAATTAGCATGGGACCACTTACCACCTCGTAAACATGAATCGCTAAGTGCCTTTGCAATAACCACAAACCAACTACAATGAGCTAATAGGCAGTTTCATATGGGATCTGTATAGGGCATCCTGGGCACACTCCCCCAAGTTGTCGCATTAAATTTATAGCTAATACGGGGTATAAAGTGCCATGCTAAGCTGTGGTAATTGCAAATTTTACTGCAGCTTAGTAAAAGGGCCCCAAGAATCACTGTTTCTCAAACTTACATTCACTAAGCTGCCTCTGGATCAGGGTCCTGGGCCCCTTCCACCCCTGGGTCCCACATCTCTCCCTGTCATTCTTTCTCCCTCCTCTCGATACACCATCTCTGCCCCCCTTCTGCAGCTCCACCATCTCTGCCCCCTCCCTCCTTCCGGTCCAACATCTCCCCCCCCCCCTGTCCCTGGATCTGGCTTCTCTCCCCTCATATTTACCTCAAGCCCCTTCCTCTGTACAGAGCCCTGGCTGTCTGCCGCTGATCAGAAACTCTCTGCTGCAGCCCACCCTTGTGGAAGCAGGAAACTACATCAGAAAGGGGAAGGCCATGGCAGAGAGAAGGATCTGGTCAGCAGCAAACAGCTGGGGCCCAGTACAGAGAAAGAGACTTTTGAGGTAAACGGGGGTGGGGGGAGGTGAGAGAGGGGGAGTGCCGGACTTGGGGACAGACGAGAGACAGATGTCGGACATGTGGGGAGGAGGTACTGGACCCCCCCAACTGCACTGGGCCCTCAGGCTGCCGAAATGGTCAGTCCACCCCTGCTCTGGATGCATGCTGGCTACTGGTAATGAATAACCAACAATTTTTGACAGTACCATTTAACAACAGAACTTTATGAAGAGATCATCTCAAAATTGAAACTTGTTAAGGATGAGAAGAGGTCATGTCTAATAAACAGCCTTGATTGGTCACTCTGAGTAACTCTTTCTAACACACATTGAGCACCTCTGTTTCTCAAAACACGCACGAGTTCTTCACTAGTTCAGTGTATACAAGTTTTATATATCGATGGCGGTATGGGTCTTACAAAGAGATTACATTGTACGATGTGATACCCGCCAGTGAGACTTCTCAGGAGTAGCCCTCACACTCTGGAATTTACTCCCAGAGGGGCTACGTATAACTCAAGACTACCTCTACTTCAGGAAACAGGTGAGATCCTGGCTCTTCTCCCAAGCCTTTAATACATACAGTGACTGACTATACACTCATTCTGCACCTGGACTAGCTTGCTACACACACTGTAGCATATCAGTTCCTCATCTCTTGCTTAACTGTACAACGAACTTGCCTTGAGTTTAGCTAACCATCAAATTATCCCAACTGTACCACGCATCTTGTTCCCATCATATATCTGCTCTTGGTCCCTCAGCTATATGGTAAGACTTATTGTAGAAAATCTTTAGCATCATATCTATGTTAGTTGAATGTTCTAATGCATGCTTATTAGGTGTATCATTAGTATTATGCTAACATTATATTATATCTCTGGCATTTGAATTCCAGTGCTGTTAAATGTGTATATTTTTGATACTGTTTCACGGTAGTTCTATTATTAGGTTTCAATTTACTGTTTTCAAGTTTACCTCATTTACTGTATTTATGTTTATTCTTGGTTATTTTACTATTGTTATGCTGTTAATAAAATTATAAGTTTAACTGTACCTACTGGACAGGTGAATCTCTTCATAAAGGCGGTTAATAAATCCCAATAAATAAATACATAAATATATAGAGCAGACATCATAGGCCTTCAGGCAGAATTAACAGACCCAAATACACCAAAGTGCTGAAGTATGAAAGCAAATGGCCAGAACTGGCCATCATCCCAAGGAATAAGTGAGACTCTACCAGCACACAGGGAAAGAATTTGCAGAACAAGAAGAAGAATTAACACTAGAAAAACAACTCGCTTACATACAAATATAGTGGGAAATACAGACAATTACTTCTGAAAAAACAAATAGATCAAATTTTGACATATGAACTTTTGAGAAGTGAACCTAATCGTAAACATAGGAGTCTGATTGACAAGCTGTTTCATAGCCAGATAAAATACAAACTAAGTCGGAAAACAGATACAATCACATGTTGGAGCCCTGAACTGGAAACAATCACACATCTACTTGCTGGGTGTGCCCTGCTGATGTCAAAAATCAAATGAAGGGTGCATGTGTCATCCACAGGAAACCATGTACACATTGCTGTATCAGAATGTAGAAAATGAAAAAAATGACAATCGCTGGGGCATTCCCATTCCCACAAAAAAAAAAAATGGAAACTTTGTGGTAAAGGAGAAAAACATAAGAACAGATTTACTAACAGGAATGTCTGTTTGAAAAGACAATTCTATACACTAAGCACCTGCATTTACACACGCATTTAAACCCTTACTTTATCATCCTCACCTTCTTTATCTCTTGTTTGTCCTGTTTGTCTGTCCTAATTAGATTGTAAGCTTTGTCAAGCAGGGTCTGTCTCTTCATGTTCAAGTGTACAGTGCAGTGTACGTCTAGTTGCGCTATAGAAATGCTAAGTAGTAGTAGTCTCTGGGATTCCGGAATCTTGGTACACTTTGGGATTCTGGAATCTTGCTACTCTTTGGGATTCTGCATGGAATCTTGCTACTCTTTGAGATTCCAGAATCTTGCTACACTTTGTCCTTATCTCGTTTGTTCTGTTTGTCTGTCCTAATTAGATTGTAAGCTCTGTCGAGCAGGGACTGTCTCTTCATGTTCAAGTGTACAGCGCTGTGTACGCCTAGTTGCGCTATAGAAATGCTAAGTAGTAGTAGTCTCTGGGATTCCAGAATCTTGGTACACTTTGGGATTCTGGAATCTTGCTACTCTTTGGGATTCTGCATGGAATCTTGCTACTCTTTGAGATTCTGGAATCTTGCTACACTTTGTCCTCTTGTTTGTCCTGTTTGTTTGTCCTAATTAGATTGTAAGCTCTGTCGAGCAGGGACTGTCTCTTCATGTTCAAGTGTACAGCGCTGCGTACGTCTAGTAGCGCTATAGAAATGATAAGAAGTAGTAGTACACACCCCATACCCACGTAAACAGCCAGAATATTAGCACTTATGCTTGTATATGTACATGTGCCTGTGAAAGTGCCAGCAGGACGCATAACTGGTATTTCATAACTGTGCACTCAACTTACATAGCACGTATGTGCAAGGGGGCGTAGCTGACGCTCCCATTTGCGTGTATAAGTTACAGAATACTGTAAGTTAGTTACTCACGTCCTTGCTGCACTTAGGCAGCCACATTTTTGCCAGGTCTATGGCTGCTGTAACTGCGGGTGTGGAAAAGTGAATGATACATACCTGTAGCAGGTGTTCTCTGAGGACAGCAGGCTGATTGTTCTCACAACTGGGTGACGTCCGCGGCAGCCCCCACCAACCAGAAGAAGCTTCACGGGCGGTCCGCACGCAGGGCACGCCCACCGCGCATGCGCGGCCGTCCTCCCGCCCGTGCGTGACCGTTCCCGCCAGTTGAATGACAAGCAAAAGATGAAAACGCAACTCCAAAGGGGAGGAAGGAGGGTAGGTGAGAACAATCAGCCTGCTGTCCTCGGAGAACACCTGCTACAGGTATGTATCATTCACTTTCTCCGAGGACAAGCAGGCTGCTTGTTCTCACGATTGGGGTATCCCTAGCTCTCAGGCTCACTCAAAACAAGAACCCAGGTCAATTGAACCTCGCAACGGCGAGGGTACAACAGAAAATTGACCTACGAAGAACAACTAACTGAGAGTGCAGCCTGACCAGAATAAATTCGGGTCCTGGAGGGTGGAGTTGGATTTACACCCCAAACAGATTCTGCAGCACCGACTGCCCGAACCGACTGTCACGTCGGGTATCCTGCTGGAGGCAGTAATGTGATGTGAATGTGTGGACAGATGACCACGTTGCAGCCTTGCAAATCTCTTCAATAGTGGCTGACTTCAAGTGGGCCACTGACGCTGCCATGGCTCTAACACTATGAGCTGTGACATGACCCTCAAGAGCCAGCCCAGCCTGGGCGTAAGTGAAGGAAATGCAATCTGCTAGCCAATTGGAGATGGTGCGTTTCCCGACAGCGACCCCTAGCCTGTTAGGGTCGAAAGAAATAAACAATTGGGCGGACTGTCTGTGGGGCTGTGTCCGCTCCAAGTAGAAGGCCAATGCTCTCTTGCAGTCCAATGTGTGCAACTGACGTTCAGCAGGGCGGGTATGCGGCCTGGGGAAGAATGTTGGCAAGACAATTGACTGGTTAAGATGGAACTCCGACACCACCTTCGGCAGGAACTTTGGGTGGGTGCGGAGCACTACTCTGTTGTGATGAAATTTGGTATATGGAGCATGAGCTACCAGGGCCTGAAGCTCACTGACCCTACGAGCTGAAGTAACTGCCACCAAGAAAATGACCTTCCAGGTCAAGTACTTCAGATGGCAGGTATTCAGTGGCTCAAAAGGAGGTTTCATCAGCTGGGTGAGGACGACGTTGAGATCCCATGACACTGCGGGAGGCTTGATAGGGGGCTTTGACAAAAGCAAGCCTCTCATGAATCGAACGACTAAAGGCTCTCCAGAGATGGCTTTACCTTCCACACGATAATGGTAAGCACTAATCGCACTAAGTTGATTCCTTACTGAGTTGGTCTTAAGGCCAGACTCTGATAAGTGCAGAAGGTATTCAAGCAGGTTTTGTGCAGGGCAAGAACGAGGTTCTAGGGCCTTGCTCTCACACCAAACGACAAACCTCCTCCACTTGAAAAAGTAACTCTTTTTAGTGGAATCCTTCCTAGAGGCAAGCAAGACACGGGAGACACCCTCAGACAGACCCAACGCAGCAAAGTCTACGCCCTCAACATCCAGGCCGTGAGAGCCAGAGACTGAAGGTTGGGGTGCAGCAACGCTCCGTCGTTCTGCGAAATGAGAGTCGGAAAACACTCCAATCTCCACGGTTCTTCTGAGGACAACTCCAGAAGAAGAGGGAACCAGATCTGACGGGGCCAAAAGGGCGCTATCAGAATCATGGTGCCGCGGTCTTGCTTGAGCTTCAGTAAGGTCTTCCCCACCAAAGGTATGGGAGCATAAGCATACAGGAGGCCGGTCCCCCAATGAAGGAGAATGGCATCCGACGCTAGCCTGCCGTGTGTCTGAAGTCTGGAACAGAACAGAGGCAGCTTGTGGTTGGTCTGAAAGGCGAAAAGGTCCACCGAGGGGGTGCCCCACTCTCGGAAGGTCTTGCGTACCACTCTGGAATGGAGCGACCACTCGTGCGGTTGCATGACTCTGCTCAGTCTGTCGGCCAGACTGTTGTTTACGCCTGCCAGGTATGTGGCTTGGAGGAGCATGCCGAACTGGCAAGCCCAACGCCACATCCCGACGGCTTCCTGACACAGGGGGCGAGATCTGGTGCCCCCCTGCTTGTTGACGTAATACATTGCAACCTGATTGTCTGTCCGAATTTGGATAATTTGGCAGGACAGCCGATCTCTGAAAGCCCTCAGTGCGTTCCAGATCGCTCGGAGCTCCAGGAGGTTGATCTGCAGATCCTTTTCCTGGAGGGACCACAGACCCTGGGTGTGGAGCCCATCGACATGAGCTCCCCACCCCAGGCGAGATGCATCCGTCGTCAGCACTTTCGTGGGCTGCGGAATTTGGAATGGACGTCCCAGGGTCAAATTGGTCCGAATGGTCCACCAGAGCAGTGAAGTGCGGCAACTGGTGGAGAGGCGGATGACATCTTCTAGATTCCCGGTGGCTTGGAACCACTGGGAAGCTAGGGTCCATTGAGCAGATCTCATGTGAAGACGAGCCATGGGAGTCACATGAACTGTGGAGGCCAAATGACCCAGAAGTCTCAACATCTGCCGAGCTGTGACCTGCTGAGACGCTCTGGTCTGCGAAGCCAGGGACAGGAGGTTGTTGGCCCTCGCTTCGGGAAGGAAGGCCTGAGCCGTCTGGGTATTCAGCAGAGCTCCTATGAATTCCAGAGACTGGGTTGGCTGGAGATGGGACTTTGGGTAATTTATCACAAACCCCAGCAGCTCCAGTAGTTGAATAGTGCACTGCATGGACCGGAGGGCTCCTGCCTCCGAGGTGTTCTTGACCAGCCAATCGTCGAGATATGGGAACACGTGCACTCCCAGCTTGCGTAGATACGCCGCCACCACCACGAGGCACTTTGTAAATACTCGTGGGGCAGAGGCGAGCCCAAAGGGCAGCACACAATACTGAAAGTGCCGTGCGCCCAGGCGGAATCTGAGATACTGTCTGTGAGCTGGCAGTATCGGGATGTGAGTGTATGCGTCCTTTAAATCCAGGGAACATAGCCAATCGTTTTTCTGAATCATTGGCAGAAGGGTGCCCAAGGAAAGCATCCTGAACTTTTCTTTGACCAGGAATTTGTTCAGGCCTCTCAGGTCTAGGATGGGACGCATCCCCCCTGTTTTCTTTTCCACAAGGAAGTACCTGGAATAGAATCCCTGCCCTTCCTGCCCGGGTGGTACGGGCTCGACCGCATTTGCGCTGAGAAGGGCGGAGAGTTCCTCTGCAAGTACCTGCTTGTGATGGGAGCTGAAGGATTGAGCTCCCGGAGGACAATTTGGTGGCAGGGAGGCCAAATTCAGGGCGTATCCGCACCGCACTATTTGGAGAACCCACTGGTCAGAGGTTATGAGAGGCCACCTTTGGTGAAAAAATTTTAACCTCCCTCCGACCGGCAGATCGTCCGGTACGGACACTTTGAGGGCGGCTATGTTCCCGTGGATCCAGTCAAAAGCCCGTCCCCGGCTTTTTCTGTGGAGGCGCAGGGGGCTGCTTAGGCGCAAGCTGTTGACGAGAACGAGCGCGCTGGGGCTGTCCCTGTGCCTGACGAGGCCTTCGGGCCGGCTGGGTGTACTTACGCTTTGCAAAAGAATAGGGTACAGCCTGCCGGGCCCGGGAAAAACGTCCACCTGCTGAGGTGGATGCTGAAGGCGCCCGGTGGGAGAGCTTGTCGAGGGCGGTTTCCCGCTGATGCAGTTGGTCCACCAGCTGCTCGACCTTCTCACCAAAAATATTATCCCCCCGGCAAGGGACGTCGGCCAGTCTCTGCTGGGTGCGGTTGTCCAGGTCAGAGGCACGCAGCCATGAGAGCCTGCGCATCACTATACCTTGGGCCGCAGCACGAGATGCCACATCACAGGTGTCATAGATACCCCTGGACAGGAACTTTCTGCACGCCTTCAGCTGCCTGACCACCTCCTGATAAGGCCTGGACTGCTCCGGCGGGAGCTTATCGACCAGGTCCGCCAGTTGCTTCACATTGTTCCGCATGTGGATGCTCGTATAGAGCTGGTATGACTGGATGCGGGTCACGAGCATGGAGGATTGGTAGGCCTTCCTCCCAAACGAGTCCAGAGTGCGAGACTCTCGCCCCGGGGGCGCCGAGGCGGTATCCCTCGAACTCCGTGCCCTCTTGAGAGCAGAATCCACGACCGCCGAGTCATGGGGCAATTGGGGCCGCATTAACTCTGGGTCCGAGTGGATTCTGTACTGGGATTCCGCTTTCTTGGGGATGATGGGATTAGATAGCGGTCTCATCCAGTTCCGAAGCAGTGTCTCCTTAAGGACATTGTGCAACGGCACCGTGGAGGACTCTCTAGGTGGTGATGGATAGTCGAGGACCTCGAGCATCTCAGCCCTCGGCTCATCCACAGAGACCACGGGGAAGGGAATGCAAATAGATATATCCCTTACAAAGGAGGCAAAGGAGAGGCTCTCAGGAGGTGAGAGCTTCCTCTCCGGTGAAGGCGTGGGATCAGAGGGGAGGCCCGCAGACTCCTCTGAGGAGAAATATCTGGGGTCCTCCTCTTCCCCCCACGAGGCCTCTTCCTCGGTATCGGACATAAGCTCATGTAGCTGAGTCCTGAACCGGGCCCGGCTCGACGTCGAGGCACCGAGGTCTCGGTGTCGTCGAGCGGTGGACTCCCGCGCCGGCGGGGACGAAGCTCTCTCCATCGACGTCGACGGGGACTCCACCTGCGTGGCGGTCGAGACCGGCGCCGCAAGCGGTGACGGCGTCGATGGCCTCGGCACCGGGCTTGAGCTCGCCGGCGCCACAGTCATCGGCGCCGAGGGCGCAAGCACCCCCGGCGCCGGCACAGCCTGGCGCATCAGCCCTTCCAGGATCCCCGGAAGGATGGCTCGGAGGCACTCGTCCAGGCCCGCTGTCGGGAAAGACGTGGGGGCCGGTAGAGGCGTCGGTGCCGGAAGCTGCTCGGGTCCAGGAGAGTGCACCGAGGTGCTGGGACCCTGACGTGGCGGTACCTCCACCACCGAGGGGGACCTTTCCTCTCGACGCGGACGCTTCGGCGTCGACTCCTCCCCGGTACCGAGCGTCGAGGGCGACCGGTGACGGTGCTTCTTAGCCTTCTTGCGGTGCCCGTCACCGGTGCCAGGTGGTATGGAGGAGGAGGAGGTCGATCCCCCTCGGTCCCGAGGAACCGGGTCAGACAGGGTTCGGTCCCGAGGGCCACGGGCTGAGGGAGTGACCGGGGCCGACTGCCCACGCGGCCTCTCACCCCTACCCTCACCGGAGGACCGGCGGGCCGACGGGACCTGTTCTCCTGGGGTCGATGCCATCAGTGCCGATTTCTCGGGCATCGATACCGGTACTGAAGGGCCGGGCGTCGATACCGATGCCGTCGAGGTCGACGTCGAGGGGCCGGCGCAAGTTCCAAAAAGACGGTCCCGCAGAACTTGCCTCGCAACCTGAGTCCGTTTCCGGAGACCGAGACACAGAGAACACGACTTGATATTGTGCTCCGGCCCGAGGCACTGGAGGCACCAAGCGTGGGTGTCGGTCTGCGAGATCGGCCGGCCGCACCGACCACACTTTTTAAATCCACTCGGGACCTTCGAGGACATCGACGGAAAAATCGCGTCGGCGAAGTTAAAGTCGTCGATGGTGGCGGAAATCACACCTCGGAAAAATAAATCGATCGCGCGGCCACAAGGCCGCAACGCAACGCCCTCGCTAGAAAAACGAGGGAAAAAAGGAGCGCGTGCTCTCTTTTTTTTGTTTTTTTTTTAGAAAAGAAAAACAGGAGCGCGCGGCAACAAAATCTAACGAAAAAATAAACAAAATCGCGTAAACGCGATGGTCTTTCCGGGGCTGCTAAGAGAGAGCGGCGACGGCACGACTCTCTCCAGGCGCGGAAAAGAAAAGACTGGCGGGAACGGTCATGCACGGGCGGGAGGACGGCCGCGCATGCGCGGTGGGTGTGCCCTGTGTGCGGACCGCCCGCGAAGCTTCTTCCGGTTGGTGGGGGCTGCCGCGGACGTCACCCAGTCGTGAGAACAAGCAGCCTGCTTGTCCTCGGAGAACGTTAGCTACGCCAATACTGGGTTATGCTAATATTCTACAACGGAATACTGGGCTATATGGACCATTGGTCTGACCCAGTATGGCTACTCTTATGTTGGGAGGGAATTAGATGCTGGACTGGGGGTGGGGAGAGAGAGACAGAGAGAGAGAAGTGGAGATGGCTAAACTGGAAGAGGGGAGGGAAGGGTGGAGATTTGGGACTGTAAGGAGGTGTGGAAATGTGGGCCTGGAAGGGCAGAGGAGAGAGAGAAATTCTGGACCAGAAGGGGAGCAGAGAGAGGAAAAAGAGGTGGAGACGCAAGGCCACTGGGGAGGGGGTTTGGGACTTGGAGAAGGGGGCTAGAAGATGATGCAGAGATTAGAGATGGGCAATAGGAGAAGGCAGAGAGTGAGAAGGCGCTTCTAATACAGGTAGGAAAGAGAGAGAGAGAGAAAGAGGGGAGAGTGGACAGAAGGGAAGGGGTCAGAATGGAAGGAAAGAGGGAGGGACGTGGTGAAAAGGGATCAGAATGGAAGGGAAAAGTGTTTGGCCTTTTATGTCACTGCTGGACATATGTAACTTTATGCCTGGGACATATTTTCCCCTAATGGGTTGTTAAGATCAACTGTTTGGTTTATTTTCCTTCTGTGTTTATGATGCTTGTATATTTTGTAGATCTTTTTTACACATGTTTCTTTTGTACCTCACCCTGGATAAAAATGGGTAGTAAGTAATAAATCTAAATGTGGAAGGAGAAGGTGAGAATGGGGAAGGGGTGTAGGAACTGGATTAGGTGGAAAAGCACTGACAGGCACTGGGAAAGGCACAGATGAATGGGACAGATCTAAGGGAATGAGGAAGCTTGGTAGCAGGTAAGAGACAGAAGGGAGGTTGGATGCCAAGAGGGGTTGGGCAGGTAATGAGCTGGGGCTGGTGAGGAAATGAGACTTGGAGGAAGATAAATGAGAGATGTGAAAAGAGGGAAACTCAAGACTAGAGGGCAAGAGAAGAGAAGAATGGGGGGTGAAATCTAGCTGCTGAGTGCTGATGCACCGAAGAAACAGAGCAAATTAATTAAGGGGAATGATCAGTGTCAAAAACAGATGTAGAGAGGAAAGGAAGACATTAGTGTTGCTTTATTATGACAGGTTTTCTATATAATTCTGGAATGGATGTTTTGCGGGGTTTGGTTACGGGAGCACTGAAGGTTCCCCCCCCCCTTTCCAATCCCCATTACCTTTGGAAAGTTGAAGGGGCATATTTGAAAGAACGTCCAAGTCAAGGTACAAAAAGTGGTCAATCTCACGCCATTTTCAAACAGGAAAAACATCAGGATATCCTAAGTGAGAAGGCCATTCTTGCATTGAAAGTATCCAAAATAAAATATCCAAAATATGGATGCCAAAAAAAAGCAGCCACAAAAATGTCTCTCTGACATCATTTGTACAAAAATGGCCGCACAGAGGGCCAGCCTAGTGGTCAATGCAGTGGACTTTAAAACAAAGGGAACCAGGTACAAATCCCACCTTAATTTCTCTATATGTTATTGTGAGCCCTCCAGGAATAGATAAAAACCTACTGCAACTAAAGGTAACCACTACAATAGCCATCGCACTTACCATACACCTGGGTCCTGTTGTTCAAAGACCGCTGCACTGACCACTACATAGTAACATAGTAGATGACGGCAGAAAAAGACCTGCATGGTCCATCCAGTCTGCCCAACAAGATAAACTCATATGTGCCACTTTTTGTGTATACCTTACCTTGATTTATACCTGTCCTTTTCAGGGCACAGACCGTGTAAGTCTGCCCAGCACTATCCCCGCCTCCCAACCACCAGCCCCTCCTCCCACCACCGGCTCTGGCACAGACCGTATAAGTCTGCCCACCACTATCCCCGCCTCCCAACCACCAGCCCCTCCTCCCACCACCGGCTCTGGCACAGACCGTATAAGTCTGCCCAGCACTATCCCTGCCTCCCACCACCGGCTCTGCCACCCAATCTCGGCTAAGCTCCTTAGGATCCATTCCTTCTGAACAGGATTCCTTTATGTTTGTCCCACGCGTGTTTGAATTCTGTTACCGTTTTCATTTCCACCACCTCCTGCGGGAGGGCATTCCAAGCATCCACTACTCTCTCCGTGAAAAAATACTTCCTGACATTTTTCTTGAGTCTGCCCCCCTTCAATCTCATTTCATGTCACTAGGCTACTCCTTACACTTGCTTGCTGCTCTATTAGGAATGGCCATAATACCTCAAGCTGTCATAGACCCTAGTATCCACTGTCACTTCTTAGGGAAGTGGGAGAAGATCAGTAACCACTAGGGGCTAGATGCACTAAAATAAACGAGCCAGTAACGTGGGTTTTAAACTGGTTCTAGCCAGTTTAATGTGGAATCAGTAAACCAGGACATGCACAAAAGGGCACTGTCCTGTCACGGTAGCAGCTAACGAAAATGGAATGCAGATGAGCAAACGTGCTGTGATTGGCTGAGAGAGACCTGGAGGAGGGGCATAATCGAAAGGGACGTCCAAATAGTTCTCGAACATCCCGATTCTCTCCGGTGGTGGTCGTAAGAAAAAAGCGTCCAAGAAGGGCACCTATCAAAAAATCTGCAGGAAAAAAAAATCCCGTCAGGGACGACCTTTTGTTTTTTTTTGACGTGAAGCCATCTTTGGCATGCGCAGAGCAGCCAGTATAACGATTGGCTGCTCTGCGCATGTCCAGCTGGCCGACTGGCTTCCAGCTCATTTGCATGCGATTTCCTTGATGCATGCCCGTTTCTTACCGATTTGCTATGGAATCGGTAAGGGAAGGGCTTTAACATTTTTGTTGGTGCATCTACCCCTAGGAGGTTAAGGAGGGGTCACGCCTTCATCTCTCCAGTAGCCAGCTGCTCAATCAGGGCACCTTTTTGTACCCTGGACGTGGTTGAAACAGGTCTACAGAAAAATGACTCTCTTTTTTGCCTTGGACGTTTCTTTCGATTCCATTATTGCTGAAAGCCGTTCTAATTTTGAGCCCACCCAAGTCCCTCCCAACACACGCCGCCCAATTTGCTATCTGAACAAACTGCTTTTCAGAAATTGTGATTTGGATGTTTTTGTCCATTTTGAGACATCCATCTGCTCCGAAAAGGAGCACCATAGTGTTATCGGAGCCCATCAAATTATAGTTACATCACTAACATCATATACATCTACCTTCCTGCCCTGATCCCTATATGCTTTTTATATCGATCCATAAATCCATCTAATTATGTTTGAGCCTTTTTAATACGGTTACATTTGGTTAAAAGTATATTTTATGGTCAAGTGACCAGCTGCCAATAAACAGCACATAAAATGACTGCAAAATTTGATTTGGTGTGTCCTGAAATGAAAAGGGTGGAGAAGGACTGAATTAGGGCATGCACTAGACAAGACAAAAAGATTCTGTTTCTATCATCTGTCCTAGGCACTATTGGGACTACTGCTATGGCTGGGTTTCACTATTTTATTTATTGCACTTGTATCCCACATTTTCCTACCTATTTGCAGGCTCAATGTGGCTTACAAAGACCTGTTGTGGCATCGCCATTCCAGGGCAGAAGATACAATTGGTGGTATAAAAGATCAAGGATGACAAAAAAGAACTAAGCAAACAGTTATAGAGAGAAGACATTCAGAATAAGGGTGGAGTGTTGAAGTGTTATGATTAAGCTATGGATTCTCGTGGTAGGCCTTGTTGAAGAGATATGTTTTCAGAGATTTGCGAAAGTTAGGTATTTTGTTAATTGTTTTTAAATTAGTTGGTAGTGCATTCCACAGCTGCGTGCTCATGTAGGAAAAGCTGGTCGCATGTGTTAATGCATAATTCAGAAATGAGTTCTTGGATGATATTCTGCAACAAAGCTAACTGCTTAGACCATACTGGAAAACAAGTCATTGTATAATATGTCACTTTCTCCTACCTAGAACTGCACAGAAACAAATACAAAGAACTACATTCCAACTTAATTGGTATTCTTTTAGAAATGATAGGTATTTCTCAGTACGTAAATCCCTATCACGAGAGGCTTTTTTAAAACTGGAAATTATAGCTGCACAATCATTTCTTTTTCATCTTACATACAGGATTTTGATCAAGCTGAAAACGCTCTCTGTGGCCACTGTCACCCCCTGCTGGTCAGAAGCGTATGCTGGTCCTACCTGAGATTTATTTTATTTTTGTTACATTTGTACCCTGCGCTTTCCCACTCATGGCAGGCTCAATGCGGCTTACATGGGGCAATGGAGGGTTAAGTGACTTGCCCAGAGTCACAAGGAGCTGCCTGTGCCTGAAGTGGGAATCAAACTCAGTTCCTCAGTTCCCCAGGACCAAAGTCCACCACCCTAACCACTAGGCCTCTTCTCCACTGTTGCTACTATTTGAGATTCTATGTTGCTATTCCACTACCAACATTCCATGTAGAAGTCGAAGTCGGCCCTTGCAGATCACCAATGTGGCCGCGCAGGCTTCTGTGAGTCTGACGTCCTGCACGTACGTGCAGGACGTCAGACTCACAGAAACAGAAGCCTGCGCAGCCTTCTACATGGAATGTTTCTAGTGGAATAGCAACATTCCATGTAGAATCTCCAATAGTAGCAACATTCCATGTAGAATCTCCAATAGAAGCAACATTCCACGTAGAATCTCCAAAAGTATCTATTTTATTTTTGTTACATTTGTACCCCACGCTTTCCCACTCATGGCAGGCTCAATGCGGCTTACATGGGGCAATGGAGGGTTAAGTGACTTGCCCAGAGTCACAAGGAGCTGCCTGTGCCTGAAGTGGGAATCAAACTCAGTTCCTCAGTTCCCCAGGACCAAAGTCCACCACCCTAACCACTAGGCCACTCTAGGATGGCTGAGCTGAGGTTGGTGTCCTCCCTGACTACGAGGTCCGGTGAGCTGGGACTACGAGACCAACAGCGACAGCTTGGATTAAGGTCCTAAAAGAAAAAAGTTTATACTTTGTTGTTCCAGCTCTTTGTATCTGCTAACATCAGAGGCTATATTTCCCCCAGCCCTTCCAATTAACTTCTACCAAACGTTTGTTTAAAGGGAGTTTAGCACACTCCTGCCTCTCTCTCCAGGCAGCTGATTGTCCTTCTCTGGATGCAAAACAAAACCCTGAATTGGACTGCCACTGGGGGGAGTGTCTTTTTCTCTTTCTCTCTCCCCACCATGAAAGAAAAAAAATATCTATCTATATACTACTCAGGAGTCTAGATACCTCCCTCCGCTTGACAGCTCCCCAGCTAGGGTGAGACTCTCGGGGGGAAAACCCAACCAGTGACTGGAAGTATTTTCCTGTTGTAATATTTGTCCATTCCCATAGCCGAGTCAGATCCACATTATATGAGAGTGAAGAGGTACTGAGGAGCTGCAGAGTGAATGCACTTATAAGTCAATAAGAGGAGTTTGAACTGTATGCGGAAACGGATAAGGAGCCCGTGAAGTGACTTGAGGAGCGGGCTAATATGAGCATATTCCTAATACTTGGGCCCACGGATTCTTATATAGCAGTTTTATCATTTCCAGCATCGGTCCCCGAAATCCATAACAGTCCAAAACTTTGCATGCTCGTTTGTTCCCACGCTCTGGCCCCGATGATCAGAAGCAAATGCGGGTGCTAAAGGCTATTAGCACCAGATTAGAACCCGCATTTGCCTTTGACCCAGGATCAGAGCTGGTGAGCGCGTGAAATGTGCTCGCCACCTCCAACCACTAATTGCATGCAAATACATGCAAACAAGGGTCTCCTGCATTCCTCACTTATACATGCAAATAAGGGCGCTATTCCCACTGCAAACCCTACACCAGCTCAGAGCTGGCGTTAGGGTTTGCCAGCAAGGGAGGAATGGGGGAGACCAACAGAAGAGGTATGACAGGTCTGGGATTTTCTCCCAGACCTGTAAAGCCTAAGACCCCCCCCCCAAACACTAAAGAGACCTGGTGGTCCAGTGGGACCGCTAGCCCCCATGGCCTACCTTGAAGTTGGAGGAGAGAGGGACTAACACTTCCTCCTTCTTCTGTGGGCACCTTCTCAAAATGGCAGTGCCCTGCCCTGCCCTGCCTGGTGCATCCTGGGATACACTAGGTGGGGTTTAATTTCCATATAAGCCCCACCCAGCGCATTCTAGGATACACCGGGCAGGGCGCTGCCATTTTGAAGAAGCCCCTGCAGAGGAGGGAGTGCTAATCTCTCCCTCCTCAAACTTCGTGGTAGGCTGGGGGAGAGGGGAGAGGTGCCGGTGCCGAGGGAGAGGAGTGCCGGTGCTGGGGAGCAGGAGTGGAGGGCTAGCGGTCCCACTGGACCACCAGTCTTTTAAGTGTTGGGGGGGGGGGGGGTGAGGTGGGTTTAAAATCCCAGACCTACCAAACCTCTTCTGCTGTTTTGACAGGTCTGTTTTTTTTTTTTGACAGTCCAGACCTGTCAAACATCTGGGAGAGGATTGTATGTGCTCAGGCACAATTCTCCTGCAGAACTACCCCTATGATCAGAGCTAATAGCGTGCCTAAATTTGCATGCTATTAGCTTGATCATAGGGGCATTAATACCCTTGTTCCTGTACTAATTTTAGAGTGCAGTTTGGAACAGCGCAGAGCTTCTGATCATCTGCCCCTCTGGGCCTTAACATTCTGTGCAGGTAATGCACGCAATACAACCATTAGCACCTGCATTGCCCCTATCTTTTACCCCCCTCCCCCTCCAAAAGGAAGACAAAGGAGGGTGGATCCCACCCACACACTTGGATGGCGAAACCCTCCCCCTCCAAGATACCGCAAGCAAAAACCTCCAAATCTCCACTTCTGAAAGAGGAAAAACAAATGCAAGTCAGTTCTCACCCCAGCTTTTTTCCATTCCTGCAAAGTCTCTGGGGCAAACTGAAGTATTCCTGGATTCTAATTCACTACAAGGTTCCACCACGTCTGCAGCGTCTCTCTGATTCCCTTTGTTCTTCGGCCGCATTTTCATTCAAAAGTACAGCATCTGTGCTTGCTTCCCTCCGCGTCTCTGCTAAACGGTTTCCATGGCTGCGCGCACGTGACTTCCGAGCTCCTCCCTTTTCCTGCTCTCCAGGAAGTACCTCAGAGTACCTCTTCCTCGATTGGTGTCTAGGGCTAGGAACTACCTTTCCCGGCCTGCCTCTGCTTTCAGGGCTGGGTAAGCTGCTGCTGCCGCCTGTCCTTCCTCCGTGGCTCAGAAACTCTGGACTTGTGTTTGTGGAGGGGGTCAGGTAAGGATTTCTGTATCTGTCCACAAAAGCAGGATTCTTCTCGTCCAGGTATTGTGGGGTTTTTTTTTAGGTGGGTGTTTGTAATATTTGTCCTTTGACAGCCGCGCCTGGTCTACATAACTGCCCCGTCCCTTTGAAGTCCTGAAGCTGAGTAGTGTGAACCAAAATGAGTGAAGCTCCTCTCTGCCTTTGACACCCTACCGGAATTCAAATAGCCGGTTTTAGCTCCCCTCCGAATTTGGGCTGATATTCTCGGGAGTCCAGTTTGGAATATCTGACTTCTTCCCCTTTTATCCCCACAACAATTGCAATTGTAGTACGTAAGAGAGGCTGCTAAACCGGAAGGATGTTTTTCTTTTTACAGAGCAGTAATACCCCAAATACTTGCACCTTTTCACCTGTTCGGGCTAAAGGCTGAAAAAGGATAGTCTATTCCGGCAGGAAATTTGCATCCATGGGGACTGAGTAATTGATACCAATGCTTATTTTGAATTGTTTTTGATGGGGGGGGGGGGGGGGGGGGGGGGGGGGGGGGAGAAGCAGGTGGTAAATTTGCTTTATTTTTGTTTTGTCCCCCCCCCCCCCCCCCCCATAATTGCATATGCAGGCACTGTTACTGAATTCAAAGTGTTGTTCTGGTTGGTGCAGTAAAATTGGTACAAACCTTAGCACTAGATTTACTAAGTTGTTCTAGTATATTAAAATGTGTTAATGCACATGGAAGCAAACATAAAAACTGAGAAATATTTAATACAGGCTCTGTTATTGTCACTGTAGGTTATTTATTAGTAACATGTATTAAAATACATTAATAAGTGGAGGAGTAGCCTAGCCCTTAGTGCAGTGGGGTTTGATCCTGGATAACTGGGTTCGATTCCCACTGCAACTCCTTGTGAGTCTCAGGCAAATCACTAAACCCTGCTTTGCCTCAGGTACAAAATAAGTACCTGTATATAATATGTAAACTTCTTTGATTGTAACCACCTTATCAAGTCCCATCCCCTTTCTCTTTCCCTAATAACTAGTAGAGGAGTGTGGTAGCTGTGTTAGTCCACTCTTAAGGTTAGCTTTCGAAGGTTGCCCTTCTTCGTCAGATCTGACGAAGAAGGGCAACCTTCGAAAGCTAATCAAGAAAAGTTATCATCTTATTTTCTTTTCCATGTTTTATTTTGTTTGATTTCTATTGATAACCTAATAACTAGTAAAAGGTCCCTTTTACTAAGCTGTGGTAAATTTAAGGGCATACATAGTAAACGACAGCAGATAAACACCTGAATGGGCTATCCAGTCTGCCTAACAAGACACTCATTTTACATGGCATGTGATACTTTATATGTATTTTCAATTTTAACGAATGGCCGTCTGTGGCGTGGCTGTTACAACATATGTTTATGGAGGAAAAAGCCTCTGAATTCCCGGTTCAGAATATTAAGATCTGAATACATGGGGCAAAATTTTCATTGGCTAAAAAACCTCCCTAATGCAGTTGAAGGTGTAACTTGTTATTCTGTGTGTATGTATTCAAAACAGACTCAATGCAACACTTATCTTAATGTTGTAAATTTGCAGTTTGGTTCCCTCTGTTCTGTTCCGACAGGGTCCCGTTTCACCGTCTTCGGCTTTCTCAAGGAAAATCGACCTCTTACTTAGCTCTATGGCTAAGAACTATAATTGTAGCCATAGAGCTAAGAACTATAATTGCAGTAGGAGGTCGATTTTCCTTGAGAAAGCCGAAGACGGTGAAACGGGACCCTGTCGGAACAGAACAGAGGGAACCAAACTGCAAATTTACAACATTAAGATAAGTGTTGCATTGAGTCTGTTTTGAATACCTACACATAGAATAACAAGTTACACCTTCAGTTGCATTAGGGAGGTTTTTTAGCCGATGAAGATTTTTCCCCATGTATTCAGATCTTAATATTCTGAACCGGAATTCAGAGGCTTTTTCCTCCATAAACATATGCTGTAACAGCCACGCCACAGACGGCCATTCGTTAAAATTGAAATTTCATTTATATCTAATATTGTGGCTAAGTCCAATTGACTATACTTTATATGTATACCTGAGTTTGATTTGTCCCAGCTTTTCTCAGGGCACAGACCGTAAAAGTCTGACCAGCACTGTTCTTGTGCTAAAGGTTCTGAAGCTAATATCGGAGCCCCTTAAAATTTACACTCCAGCCCATCCCTATCCAGTCACGATCAGGACGTAGACCGTAGAAGTCTGCCCAGCATTGGTTTTGCTTCCCAGTTACGGCGTCTCCACCCGATCTTTGCTACGATTCCGCAGATCCATTCCTTCTAAACAGGATTCATTTGTGTTTATCCCGTGCATGTTTGAATTCCATAACCATTTTCATCTTCACCACCTCCCACGGGAGGGCATTCCACGCATCTACCACCCTTTCCGTGAAAAAATACTTCCTGACATTACTTCTGAGTCTGCCCCCCTTCAACCTCAATTCATGTCCTCTAGTTCTACCACCTTCCTGTCTCCGGAAAAAGGTTCATTTGCAGATTAATACCTTTCAAGTACTTGAACGTCTGTATCATGTCACCCCTGTTTCTCCTTTCCTCCAAGGTATACATGTTCAGGTCAGCAAGTCTCTGCTCGTACGGTTTGCAACACAAATGCTACATTACCGCACACTAATTGATTAACGTGTGAGTCCTTATCGCCTACAAAATAGTTGTCGGTAAGTGCTCATGCGCTATTTATAATGGCCACGCAAACGGCAACATGGCCTTTAATAGGAAAAATAAAATATTGGCCATTCTACTGCTGTGGTAAAAATGGCCTTTTAGCGTCCCCTTACATGGGTTTTTCCCATTCGCTAAGGCCATTTTGTACTGCAGCTTAGTAAAAGGACCCCAAAATACAATAATGTAGCCTAGTAAATCTAGTGCTTAGATTACTCTTGGGGGAATTCTGTGCAGCACAAAATTACAAGGGAAGCCGCAGAAGCGGAAGACTATAGCTCACTTTGTGTAAAAGTACTCACTCTGCAGCCCCTCACTACCTCTCCACCCTCATCTCTCCCTACACTCCTTCCCTAGAACTCTTTTCACTAGGCATATCTCTCCTAGTTGCACCCTTCTCCTCCATCGCTAACTCCAGACTCCGCTCCTTCTATCTCGCCAAACCTTATGCCTGGAATAGGCTTCCTGAGCCATTACATCTAGCTCCATCCCTGGCTGCCTTCAAATCCGGGCTAAAGGCCTACCTGTTTGATGCTGCTTTCGACTCCTGACTTGTCACTTTTATCTTATCCTTGTGTCGTCCTGTATGTCCTTCACTTATCCTTATTGATCCTGTCTGTTTGTCCTGATTTAGATTGTAAGCTCTTTTGAGCAGGGACTGTCTTTCTTCATGTTCAGTTGTAAAGCGCTGTGTACGACTGGTAGCGCTATAGAAGTGATTAATAACAGTAGTAGAATGAATAGTGTAGCCAGCAGGGCTCTTCCAAAAACAACAGGAACTTTTTAAAATTATTGGGGGTGCTAAACTAAATAGAAATGACCTCTCCCTGGACACAGTCAAGGAATTTGCTCAATATTGGGGGTGCTCAAGCACCCACAGAGCCGGCTCCTATGAACAGGAGGACAAAAGAAAGATGAAATGCTTTATTCCTCAAAGTACCCAACACGGCACCGTGTTTCGGCTAAGTGCCTGCCTAAGGGCTCTTGATACAGTTTGTCAATATCTTTTAAGTTTGTGTGGTTGAAACAGACGCTATCTTGAAAAAGACGTGTGTTGAAAAGTAGAGTGAATCAGTCCAAGAGAAATATGTGAACTTTTGGGTTGCAGCATTCACATATTTCTCTTGGACTGATTTGTTGTACTTTTCAACACGCATCTTTTTCAAGCTTAAAAGATATTGACAAACTGTATCAAGACCCCTGAGGCAGGCACTTAGCCGAAACATGGTGCTGTGTCAGGTACTTTTGATGAATAAAATATTTCATCTTTCTTTTCGTCCTCCTGTTTTTGGATGACCCCCCCGCTGGCTACAGTACTCATTCTATCAGTGCAGAATGACACCACACTGCAGAGTGTGCAGAACTCTGCTCGGTGCCAGCATCGAGTCTCTCTCCCCCCTCCCTTGGCGATTTCATGCAGCAGAAGAAGGAAGTGAACTGCAGCACACAGGTTACTTCCTCCTCTGCCAGCTTAGACTAAACTGTTTGTGAACTTCGGGGGTCCCATGGTTCCCATAAGCAGTCAAGTCTAATCTGACAGAGGAGGAGAGGATGTGACGTGATATATAGCAGTTCACTTCCTCCTCCTACTGCACGATCTCTGTGGGGGAGGGGGAGTACAATGAAGGGGGGGGGGGAAGGGGCAGATAGTGTGCCATTAGGGAGGGTGGGAGAGGCTGGAGCTTGAAGAGGGAAATAGGAGGAAATTTCAGGCATTAGGATTGGGAAGTTCTGTGCAAAAAATGCTGCAAAAATTTCAAAAATTATAAAGCCCCTTGTACCCATACTGAGCTTGAATATAGTAAGACAAGTAATCAAATCTTTGTGATGATGGGCGTCACACAGTTACTACTTCCAAATGTATTATGAAACTATGAAATTATGAATTCATGTTCATTTCTGATTTGCTGCATCTCAGCTAAAGTGGTGGGGAGGTGAAGAAAGGGGCAGTGCACCTCTGGGGATATGCTGTACCTGGTCAAAAGTTAAAGCTTCGAGAGAGGGTTCTGGTTTAAAGGTGCAAGCATTTGATGAGAGAGATATTTTGGCATTTGTTGTTTCATAAAGAATCAACCTCATCTGTTGGAGATCTATTTATTAAATATAAAACCAAAGCTGTGTTAGGTGCAATCAGGTCCTGTTACATATGGTAGTTACTGCACAAAACAGCCCTCAGGACAAAGGTTGCATTTGGTACCCCAATGCCTCCCACTCCCTTTTCAGGCTGACGTGTTTCCAGACTCAGACTGACTCAAAGGGGCAGCATGGTGCCACCTCACTACCACTGCCAGATCTGATATTCAGGATTGTCTCCCTGCTTGTTTGTTCTTTGCAACAGCCCTGTAGGTAAATTGAGTTCTGTATCTTATTTATTTGCACATTTCTGTTTGGCCAATCCAAAACAAACATATCCTAGACAGATGAAACTGTATCATAAGAGAGGCGAAATTATGTACGAAGACTGAGCAAAACTGGCTACAGAACATAGGCTGAAGAAGCCTGGAAAATAAATCAGCATTATTTTTTTGTTTTGTTACATTTGTACCCTGCGCTTTCCCACTCATGGCAGGCTCAATGCGGCTTACATATTATATACAGGTACTTATTTATACCTGGGGCAATGGAGGGTTAAGTGACTTGCCCAGAGTCACAAGGAGCTGCCTGTGCCTGAAGTGGGAATCAAACTCAGTTCCCCAGGACCAGAGTCCACCACCCTAACCACTAGGCCACTTCTTATTGTGTTAAAAAGCCAGGTTTTGTACTGTTTTGGGCACAGGCTCCCAGCAGTTCAGAGCCCCCTGAGTACCAGAGCCAGGGAAGAGTTTGAAACCCACCAGCTTGCTTTTGCTGTCCCCCTCTTAAGTTTTGTTGTGAGAATTGCAGCTTTCCTGGAATGATTCCAGATTGGTCTGGCAGGACTGAAGGAAAGGTATTTACCAGGTAACATAATTTCACTTTCCTAAGCTTCCCTGCCGACCAGTCTATACAAGTGGGATGTACCAAAAGCACCTTTCAGACTGGAGAAAGCCATGGCAGTCTTCAAAATGGTTCCAAAAGCAGTGTCCTCTCTGCCTTGCAGATCCAGCCTGTAGTGCCTGTTGAAGGAATGCCGAGATGACCATGTGACTACTGTGCATATGTCCTCAAGGGAAATACATCTGTTCTCTCCCAATGGGGATGCACATGCCTAATAACCCTGATGGGACCTGCAACCCCTTCAGACTGTTCAGAGGTTATAGCCTCCCTTATACAGAATATGGCGACTTCTGACACTGGGTTTCCCTTTTTATTCCATGCAAGTAACATGTGTTTTTAGGGTTCTTTTTACTCCCTCCTAAATCTTTATGTACCACCAACCCACAATTTGGAGGGACAAAAGACACCAAGGCTGCGTCTTGTGAAAGCAATCAGTTACTGTATTTTCCCTACTTACCAAATACAAATAACAATCAGTAATTGCTTTTGGGAGATGTTGGACACAGACAGCATTTCTATGCAGCAGTCTCTCTTCCAAAAGCAATTACTGATTGTATGTGTATTTGGTAAGTAGGGAAAATAAAGTAACTGATTGCTTTCACAAGACGCAGCCTTGGTATCACATGACGGAACAATGTAAGCCACATTGCGCCTGCAAATGGGTGGGAAAATGTGGGATACAAATGCAACAAATAAATAAAGTAACTGATTGTTTTCACAAGACGCAGCCTTGGCGTCTTTTGTCCCTCCAAATTGTGGGTTTGTGGTACATAAAGATTTGGGAGAGAGTAAAAAGAACCCTAAAAACATTGGTGGCCCGTACGGGGACTCTCAGGACAACTTGTTACACATGATGAGTATTGAATGGTGCTGTCAGATACCCATCTGACATCCAGGCACTGGATGCCACCAACCTACTCCCATGCCTTCCTCTAGTCCTTACAGAAGACTGAGTACTGTGCAGGCCCTGTAATCACAAGTCCACACTAAGGTGCTGCCTTTTCCTATACTCTTCGGAGACAAACTTCCTGTTGGGGGTTGGAAGGCAGGACATGGCAGCACTTCAGCACGAGCTTGTATTTACAGTCTGTGCAATGCTCACTCTTCTGTAAGGACTCAAGGCAGGCAAGGGAGGAAGTAGGAGGCATCAGAAATGACAGTGTCTCATCTCCTTCCCTTCCCGCCCTACCTTAGGAGGAGGAGGGGGTGATGCTGGCCATTAGGGGAAGGAAGCAAGAATGAGGACTGTGGCTTCTTGTGCAAGTGGTGTCAGACTACTTAATAGGCAGATGGACAGTCATGAGAACAGAAGCCTTAGGTTATCATAGAACAGAGGTTTCCAGATGCTTTGGTGGCGTGTACTTGTTAATCTCTGAAAGTTCAAGGACTCATCTCTATATATAAAAGACACCACCAACGTTCTAATGAAGCCTCCAGCCGGAAGTGTGAAGCGCCAGAGATATCCGGTTTCCCCATGAGTGTCTGCCCCACCCTCCCTCTCTCTGTAACACAAACAGTGAAGGAAAACAGCACAGCACGAAATCGCTCTCTATGTAACAGTGAAGGACTCGGAGGGAGGAGGGGAGAGAGACGCCCTCACTCTCTCTGTAACACAAACACAGCACAGCAGGAAACTTAACACTGAAGGACTCCACTCGGAGGGGGGAAGGGAGAGAGGGCAGAGGGCAGGGACACACACACTTCCACATGCACACTCTGAAGAAAACCTTGCTAGCCCCCGTTTCATTTGCATCAGAAACGGGGCTTTTTTACTAATAAGTACATAAGTACAAAAGTATTGCCACACTGGGACAGACCAAAGGTCCATCAAGCCCAGCATCCTGTTTCCAACAGTGGCCAATCCAGGTCACAAATAACCTGGCAAGATCCTGAAAAAGTTCAATACATTTTATGCTGCTTATCCCAGAAATAGCAGTGGATTTTCCCCAAGTCAATTTAATAATGGTCTGTGGACTTTTCCTTTAGGAAGCCGACCAGACCTTTTTAAAACCCCGCTAAGCTAACTGCGTTTACCACATTCTCTGGCAACAAATTCCAGAGTTTAATTACACGTTGAGTGAAGAAATATTTCTCCAATTCGTAATAAATTTACTACTTTGTAGCTTCATCTCATGCCCCCTAGGCCTAGTATTTTTTGAAAGAGTAAACAAACGATTCACGTCTACCCGTTCCATCCACTCATTATTTTATAGACCTCTATCATATCTCCCCTCAGCCATCTTTTCTCCAAGCTGAAGAGCCATAGATGCTTCAGCCTTTCCTCATAGGGAAGTCCCATCCCCTTTATCATTTTCATCGCCCTTCTCTGTACCTTCTCTAATTCCACTATATCTTTTTGAGATACGGTGACCAGAATTGAACATAGTATTTGAGGTTTGGTCGCATCATGAACTGATAACAAAGGCATAAAGTCCTCACTTTTGTTTTCCATTCCTTTCCTAATAATACCTAACATTCTATTTGCTTTCTTAGCTGCCACAGCTCACTGAGCAGAGGATTTCAGTGTATCATCCACAATGACGCCGAGATCCCTTTCTTGGTCAGTGACTCCTAACGTGGAACCTTGCATTACGTAGCTATAGTTCAGGTTCCTCTTTCCCACATGCATCATTTTGCACTTGTTCACAATTAAACGTCATCTGCCATTTGGATACCCAGTTTCTCAGTCTCGTAAGGTCTTCTTGTAATTTTTCACAATCCTCTTGCGATTTAACAACTTTGAATAACTTTGTGTCATCAGCAAATTTACTTACATCACTAGTTACTCCCATGTCTAGATCATTTAAAAATATGTTAAAAAGCAGCAGTCCCAGTACAGACCCCTGGGGAACCCCACTAACTACCCTTCTCCATTGAGAATAATGACCATTTAACCCTACTCTCTGTTTTCTATCTTTCTTAACCAGTTTTTAATCCACAATAGAACACTACCTCCTGTCCTATGACTCCCCAATTTCCTCTGGAGTCTTTCATGAGGTACTTTGTCAAACGTCTTCTGAATATCCAGATACACAATATCGACCGGCTCACCTTTATCCACATGTTTGTTCTCCCCTTCAAAGAAATGTAATGGATTGGTGAGGCAAGATTTCCCTTCACTAAATCCATGTTGGCTTTGTCTCGTCCCAACCACTCTTCCCAGCCTCTCTTCCCTCTGCACCAAGCCTTTCCTCAGTATCTCTCTTTGAGCCTCTTTTATCAAGCTGCATTAGCGGTTTCCACGTGGCAATTCCAACGGAACCCATTCAAAGTGAATGGGCTTTGTCGGCATTACCGCACTGGAGCTGCTAGCGCGATTTGATAAGAGGCCCTTTGTCCCTGTTTTTCTTCTTCCATTCTCTACCAGTGTCTGTCTGTCTGTCTCTCTCTCTCTCTCTCTCTCCAGTCAGTCCTCAACAGTCTGTTTTTTTTTTCTATCCCTCCCCCAGCCAGTTCTCCCAAATTTCTCTTCTTTACCAGAGGAGTGTGGTAGCCGTGTTAGTCCAGTCTTAAGGTTATCAATAGAAATCAAACAAAATAAAACATGGAAAAGAAAATAAGATGATTCCTTTTTTATTGGACATAACTTAATACATTTCTTGATTAGCTTTCGAAGGAAGAAGGGCAACCTTCGAAAGCTAATCAAGAAATGTATTAAGTTATGTCCAATAAAAAAGGTATCATCTTATTTTCTTTTCCATGTTTTATTTTGTTTGATTTCTATTGATGATCTTCTTTACCAGTACCTACTTGTCTCTCTCCCACACAGATTTATGTTGAAGAGATGAAATTGGATTAGCCCTTCCTTTGAGAAATGAAATGAGTCTTTCTTCTCCTGCCTACCTCAGTTATTTACTTTCTTTCCTTAATGGCTGCCAATTCTAAAATAGGACCAATTTGTTTCCCCCCCCCCCCCCCCTTGTCTCCAAATGAGAAAAATGTTTTAGTCCATACAGAGGCAGCCTCGTGTAGATTTGATCCAGTTCGAAGGGCTCAGTGTACTTAAAAAAAAAAAAAAAACCCAAACAAACAAAGAAAAAAAAAACATTTAAATGGCAGCTGCACTTTTATGCAAGGATTATTAGCTAAGCATTTGGAATATATTACAAAACCGGCAAGAAAGAAACCCTACACTTCCACCGGGGATAAACATGAAGATTAAACACTCTTTCCTTTCAGTTATGAAGCTTTTAGCATGTTTTCCTTTCATTCATTTCATTGCAACTTACAGTGAATGACAGTGACTCACTCGCTAGGGCGGCATTAAATAGCTTTTGGAAAATGTACCTGGACTATTGGGAAATTATTGACTGAAGAATAGGGAAATGGAGCAGAACTGAAAGAAAAGTAATTTTGTGGCTGCAATTTTGAACAGAAGGAAAAGGATTTTAATAGTTGAACAGAGCTTTATTTTTAAATGATGCAAACAATTAGAATAGAGAGATTACAAAAATATTATGGTCTATTTAGATTGTAAGCTCTTTGAGCAGGGACTGTCTTTATGTGTATGGTGTACAGCGTTGTGTATGCCTTGTAGCGCTATAGAAGTGTTAAGTAGTAGTAGTAGTAGATCTGTGATTCCCAAACCTGGTCCTGGAGGCACCCCAGCCAGTCGGGTTTTCAGGATATCCATGAGAAAGATTTGCATGCAGATCTCTCTCATGAATTTTCATTGTGGATATCCTGAAAATCTGACTGGCTGGGGTGCCTCCAGGACCAGGTTTGGGAACCACTGGTCTAGATAAGTCTCTTCTTTTTGTCATCTACACAGTTGGAACAGTGGGCTGAGAATCAGGGAAGCCTGGTTCAAATCCCACTGTGGCTCCTTGTGACTTTGGGCAGTCACTTAACTCTCCATTGCCTCTGGTTCAAACTGAGATGTTAACCTTTTAGGGACAGGGAACTACTGTACTCAAATATAACTTGCTTTGAGCTACTACTGAAAAAAGGCACAAGCCAAAAATCCTAATAAATAAATTCCTCAATCTCCATTATCCTAATTGTAAAGGGCTAAAGTACAAATCCACATACGCGACCAGTTTCTCATACATCTGCACGCAGTTATGGAATGCACTACCGAAGGCCATAAAAACAACACAAGACCTACCCATCTTCCAAAGGCTACTGAAAACAGATCTTTTCAAGAAGGCTTACCACAAACATCCATCTTAGTTACTAAATAATAACACTATACACGATCTATACAAAACCGATCTGTTATCACATGAAAGACTAACCTCCCTGATATTAACAATCAAGCAATACCACCCTAAACCTTAAACTGAATAAGATCTATTTACAATGACCTAATGTATGTTACAAGCCAACCTATTGTTCAGGAACCTCATACAATACCATTATCTATTCTTCTTTAGCTTATATGTATGTACACGATGTGTATATATATAGTAACGTAGTTACTATATATATATATATATATACACATCGTGTACATACATATAAGCTAAAGAAGAATAGATAATGGTAAAAGGCGAAAAGGGCCGAGGTTGCACGCGTTTTGCGGCTGCCGTAACCCTGACTTGGTAAGTGAAGATGACTTTTAAACATGGGAGGGAGGGAGGAAGGGACGATGACACCCTCATGTTTGACGTTCTGTTGCTTTGCCTGGCAACTATGCTGCGTCCCCTTCCCTCTCAGTGTTCAGCCCTCAACGTCATAACGTTATGACGCGAGGGCGGAACAGTGAGACAGATGGTTACAGGCAGCACGAACCCCATGAACCGCACGGACCCTACGAACCCTTCGGTGCCACGGGAGTCAGCTTCAGAATGTTGGAGGTGGAAATTATTATATAGGATAGTGTGTGTGTGTATATATATGTAAATACTGTGTCTGCAAAAAAGTGAGCCCCCTAAACATTTTGCGATGATAACCTCAAACCTGAACGGAATTAAACATTTTACATGCACAAGTGACATTTATTTGCATCACCAACGCACAAATTACATAAGAATCCCTTGTCATCTTCACCCTTTTAGTCACTAGGTCTTCTTGTAGATATGATCGATATATAGGCTAGCAGAATTTTTAGACAACCTGAATACCAGTATTCCTCCTAGGGAATATCCCTAACCACACCCTCCACCCACAATCTGGAACACACTCCCAGAAAGTATTTTGCTTAATGCAAGCCTCTCTTTACTTCAGGAAGCAACTGAAAACTTGGCTTTTCTCCTAAGCCTTTAATGGAAAAAGCAACTAAGTAGCTAGTCTCACAAGTACACAAGGACCAACACCAGCTGCACAGACTGTAATAGCACTTGCTCATCCACTCCTACTCTAGCTGGGATCATTTTGATGCAGTTTTTCTGACTCCATGTGCAATTTGTCCTTAAGTTAGTCACACTTACCTGTTTATATGTTTCACCTCCGCAGTCTATTACGATGTTTTATTGTAGTCTGTGACGACATGCCATAATTTGTATTGTGATTTGAATAAGAGGTGGGCAATTAACGCATTAAAAAAATCAGCTGGGGTTAAAATGCGATTAATGCAGGCAAGTTCATTTTCTTCCCTTGCATGGAAATCAGACTCTGTAGATACTTGAGCCACACTGTACAGCAAGTTGGGGAAGTCCCACAACTCTCACGGGACTTTGAAACTGTGAGACTTTCCCCAACTTCCTACACAGCGCGGCTCAAATATCAGCAGAGCCTGATTGCGGTGCAGGGGAAGAAAATGGACTTTGAGGCAGCAAGGAAGAAGAGAAAATGTGGAGCCCGAGACCTGCTGTTGAGGTAAGAACGGGGAGAGCGGGGATTGAGAGAATATAGGTGAAGGCTAGGGAGGGGAGCAGAAGAGAAACTGGGTAAAGGGGGCATGGGATAATTTGGGTGAAGGCTGGGGAGGGGGGAATGAGAGAATTTGGGTGAAGGCTGGAGAGGGGGGAATGAGAGAATTTGAGTGAAGTTTGGGGAGAAGGGCATAAGAGAAAGAAAGAGGGTGAGAGAGACAGAGAGAGATGTTTATGCTGTATGGGAGAGAACCAGTAGGAAAGGGTGAAATGCCCAAAATTCATGCCATGACTAATCACAATGAATTTGAATTTCTTTACTGCTATAATTGTATATTACCTAAGTCCAGCTTATTCTTGCTATACACCACCTTGGGTGAATTTCTTCAAAAAGGTGGTAAATAAATCCTAATAAATATGTCTGATGAATATTTATTATGAGTATTCATATTCTAGATAGCTAAAAGAAGAAAAGAGGTGTTGATGCCGCTGTACAAGTCATTGGTGAGCCCACTTGGAGTATTATATTCAGTTTTGGAGGCTAAGAATGTAAAAAGACAAAGTGGTTAAGAGGAAGGCGACAAAAAATGTATGGGATTTGCACCAAAAGAGACATGCGAAGAGACTGGAAGACTTGAATATACATACCCTAGAGCAGTGGTTTTCAACCCAGTCTTCAGGGGCCACCTGGCCAGTCAGGTTTTCAGGATACCCACAATGAATATGCATGAGAGATATTTACATGTAGTCAAGGAAGTGCATGCTAATACATGTCATGCATATTCATTCTGGATATCCTAAAACCCAACTGGCCAGGCAGTCCTTGAGGACTGGGTTGAACCACTACCCTACAGCAGGGGTGGCCAACCATGGACCTCGCAAGGTTGGGTTTTCAGGATTTCCTAAATGAATATGAATGACCTATCCGCATATAATGGAAGCAGTGCATGCAAACAGATCTCATGCACACTCATTGGGGTAATCCTGAAAACCCAACTGGATTGCGGCCCTCGAGGACTGAGGTTGGCCAGCCTTGCCCTAGAGGAAAGGAGGGATGGGGAGATATAATATAGATGTTTAAATACTTCAGAGGTATTAATATACAAACAAATTGTTTCCAGAGACAGAGAAATGGCAAAACTAGAAGACATGAACTGAGGATGCAGGGTGATGGACATAGGAGAAATATCAGAACATACTTTTTTCACAGAGAGGTTGGACAATGCCTGGAATACCTTCCCAGGGTATTCAACCAAAAACAGTGACAAAATTCAAAAACATGTGGGATAAAGACAGAAATTCCTATTTAGAAAGAGGATGGTATAAAAGAAAACTTAAAATAACTTTGTGGATGCTGATGTGTTAAATGGTGACTCTCAACTGTGAGGAACTAAGGCCAGTGCTGGGCAAACTTCCATGGTCTCTGCCCTGTATATGGCAAGACAGATCCGGATGGGCTGGAGTGGGCTTTGATGGCAACTCCTTCCACTAGCTGGAATGTAAGGCCAGTGCCGGATGGACTAGTCTGTGTCCCAAAAACAGCAAAGAGACATACATATTTTATGCCACATTCATTGTTGGTTTTATCATGAACTGATAATACTATGTGACTGTTGGGCAGACTAGATGGACCATTCAGGTCTTTATCTGCCATCATTTTCAAAGCACTTAGACTCACAAAGTTTCAAAGGTGACTATCAGGCTTATTTTCAAAGCACTTTGGGAGGCTAAGTTCCATAGGTTTCTATGGAACTTTGGGAGGCTAAGTGCTTTGAAAATATGCCTCTATGCAACTTTGTAAGTCTAAGTGCTTTGAAAATGCACTTCTATATCTCATTTAAAGGGCCAGATGTTCAAAACATTTTCCCCCCTAGACAAAATAATGGGCTGAATCAACATAAACCTTCTCCTGTGTCCCCCTGACTTTGCTCTCCTTTCTGCCGATGCCACTTCTTGAGTTCACAGGCTCGCACGGAGCACTTTGGGGGTCTTTTACTAAGGCGAGCTCACGTTTTTGGCACGCGCTAAAATTGTAGGCGGACTAAATGTTAGAGACACCAATGAATTCCTATGCGCCCAGAATTTTATCACGCGCCAAAAACATCAGCGTGCCTTACTAAAAGACCCCCTTTAGTTTCAGGCCTCTCCCCGTTTGAGCAGTGTAGGCTTCTCTGTTCTACCTGCTTTCCAGACCTGCAGAGGTAGATTTGTTTGTTCAGGTGATCTTTTCTTTCAGGCTATATTGACATCAGATGGCAGGTACCACTGTTTGTGTGCATTCTAGGTGGTTGGTATATAGCAGAGTGGCAAAAGTAAACAAACCTTTCAGACTTCCTTTGGAAGATTTAAGTAAATCGAGGCACTGCTCTATAATGGTTTGTGCAGATGTTTATATTAAATATGACTGTACAGCACAGTTTTCTTCAATGCAAGGCCCGGGGGCCAACGGCAGCCACTGGAGACCTCTGGGGCAGCCCTTAATCACCATTCTAGCTTTTTTTTCCTTTCTGCTACTCTCTGCCTCTATCCAAGCTCACGACAGAAAGGGGGAAGTAGTTGAGGGGAAGAGCCGCATGCTTGAAGGCAAAGGCATTTCTCAATAGATGATGAGAATGCATTGGGAAATGCCCATCTCATAAGTACATAAGTATTGCCACACTGAGACAGACCAAAGGTCCATCAAGCCCAGCATCCTGTTTCCAACAGTGGCCAATCCAGGTCACAAATACCTGGCAAGATCCCCAAAAAGTTCAATACATTTTATGCTGCTTATCCCAGAAATAGCCAGTGGATTTTCCCCAAGTCAATTTAATAATAGTCTATGGACTTTTCCTTTAGGAAGCCATCCAGACCCTTTTTAAACCCTGCTAAGATAACCGCCTTTACCACATTCTTTGGCAACGAATTCCAGAGTTTAATTACACGTTGAGTGAAGAAACATTTTTTCCGATTCGTAATAAATTTACTACTTTGTAGCTTCATCGCATGCCCCCTAGTCCTAGTATTTTTGGAAAGAGTAAACAAACAATTCACGTCTACCCGTTCCATTTCACTCATTATTTTATAGACTTCTATCATATCTCCCCTCAGCTGTCTTTTCTCCAAGCTGAACAATCATAGATGCATCAGCCTTTCCTCATAGGGAAGTTGCCCCATCCCTTTTACCATATTTGTCGCCCTTCTCTGTACCTTTTCTAATTCCACTATATCTTTTTTGAGATGCAGTGTAGGGGTATTTACCTGAGATCTCACCTTTGCTGGTCTTGGCCTATGCAAGCCTGAACCATTCTTATAACAATATGGATTCTACAGCCTGTGCCCTGAATACATCTGTAACTATTAGAATCCAGCTTTCTTGCAAAGGAAAAGTACTGCTGAGCATTGCAAGATTACTTCATCCAAGGACATATTCGTTGTTGCAAACTGGCCCCCGTTATCTCCATGGGAAGCTTGGAGGAGAAAAACGCCCATGGCTCTAAAAGAATGGAATCAAACAAGAAGTTTGCATGCCATTGATAACCGCTTCATGGTTATAACAAAGGCTTCTTCATGACTATGAATCTGGCTGGACATATGTCCTCGTCTGTGATTGGTCCACAGGTATCACCTGACGCTTGGATACCAAAGGTTTGGACTGAAGAAAGTTCAGTTGGAAGGAGAAGAAGAGGAAGAGAACACCAGAAGTAAAAGACCGGAGGATTTGCAGGTGGATAAGAAAGCTCTAAAGAGAGTAAGAGACTGATTTTCCTAACACCAGTGAACTGCGTGCCTTGTAACCAACTGACGAGGCCTGTTCAGCTACAACACCAGGCCTTATCTAAGACTGTACCATTTGCATCCAGATTTCGACTCTTGGACCTATTCCTGGACTGGGAGGCTCGCTGAGGTTGTCAGCTAGATACCAGGATATATTACCTATAGTCGGGGATAATTAGTCCTTAGTTTATCTGAGGCAGATAGGTTTACAGCAGGACTTTTGGTCTGTGTATTCAGCTGATCACTGTATTTTGCATAAGACGTGTGATAAGTTCTTATAACAATCATTAGGAATTTATGATTGTACTGGGTTGTGTAATCACTCCTTTAGTTAGTGCATTAGGATAATCAGATGGTAATATATTTTGGTGATAATCTAATTTTATAGCAAGTTATTTTTGTATTTTGCTTGGCACTTTGCTTCAGAACTATTTATATATATTTTTCTTTACCTAACAATTATATATATTCCACCTGTGGCATTGTTCATTTTCCAGCAGACTTGGACATAGTTGCAATCACAGAGACATGGCTCAATAGTTCCCATGAATGGGATGCAAACATACCAGGCTATAATCTTTTTAGGAAGGATAGAGAGGGGTGTAAAGGTGGAGGAGTAGCTCTGTATGTGAGAAATGATATCACAGCGACTGAAATGACAGGGAACTGGGGAAAGGAAGAAGCGATATGGATCACCTTAAAAAGAGAGGATAGAACCTCTGTCCATGTGGGTGTTGTCTACAGACCCCCGACACAATTGGAGGACCTAGATAAAGATCTGATCGCTGATATTCAAAAGTTGGGGAAGAAAAGAGAGGTGCTGTTGTTGGGAGATATCAATCTGCCGGATGTAGATTGGAAGATTCCGTCTGCGGAATCGGAAAGAAGTAGAGAGATCGTGGATGCTTTTCAAAGTGCTTTGCTCAGACAAATGGTGTCGGAACCCACGAGGGAGGGAGCGACGCTAGATCTGGTACTCACAAATGGGGATAATGTGTCAAATGTCCGAGTGGGTGCCCACCTGGGCAGCAATGACCATCAAACGGTTTGGTTTGATATGACGGCTGAAGAGGAGGGTGGCCACTCAAAGTCCTGGATTTCAAACATGCTGACTTTAGTAAAAGGGGGGAATACCTGAGGAAGGAGCTGATGGGATGGGAGGAAATACAAGAAATGGAAGGACAGTGGTCCAGGCTGAAAGAAGCTATAAATAGGGCCACGAACCTTTATGTAAGGAAAGTAAATAAAAGCAAGAGAAAAAGGAAACCGATATGGTTCTCCAAGCAAGTGGCTGAGAAAATAAAGGCTAAAGAGTTGGCGTTCCAGAAATACAAAAGAACTCAAGAAAAGGGACACGAGGAGGAATACCAGATGAAACTGAAAGAAGCCAAGAGAGAGAGATGACTGGCAAAAGCGCAAACGGAAGAACAAATGGCTAGAAATGTAAGGAGGGGTGGCAAAATTTTCTTCAGGTATATTAGTGAAAGGAAAATGACTAAAAAGGGAATTGTGAGACTAAAAGATACTGCGAACCGCTATGTGGATAATGATGAAGAAAAAGCAAATTTGCTAAATAGATACTTCTGTTCTGTTTTCACAGAAGAAAATCCTGGAGAAGGACCGCGATGGACTGCAAAAAGTACAAATGAGATTGAAGTGGATAGAGCACCGTTCAGGGAAGAGAGTGTGTATGAACAACTTGAAAAACTAAAGGTGGAGAAAGCCATGGGACTGGATGGGATCCACCCTAGGATATTGAGGGAGCTCAGAGAGGTTCTGGCAGGTCCTCTTAAAGATTTGTTTAATAAATCCTTGGAGACGGGACAGGTTCCGAGGGATTGGAGAACGGCGGATGTGGTCTCTCTTCACAAAAGTGGTGATAGGGAAGAAGCTGGAAACTACAGGCCGGTAAGCCTTACTTCGGTTATTGGAAAAGTAATGGAAGCGATGCTGAAGGAAAGGATAGTGAATTTCCTGGAAGCCAATAAGTTGCAAGATCTGAGACAACATGGTTTTACCAAAGGGAAATCGTGCCAAACGAACCTCATTGAATTCTTTGATTGGGTGACAGGAGAATTGAATCAGGGACGAGCTATGGACGTAATCTACTTAGATTTCAGCAAAGCTTTTGACACGGTTCCCCACAGGAGGCTCTTAAATAAACTGGATGGGCTGAAGATAGGGCCCGAAGTGGTGCACTGGATTAGGAACTGGTTGACGGACAGACGCCAGAGGGTGGTGGTGAATGGAATTCGCTCGGAGGAGCGAAAGGTGAGTAGTGGAGTGCCTCAAGGATCGGTGCTGGGGCCGATTCTGTTCAATATATTTGTGAGTGACATTGCCGAAGAGTTAGAAGGTAAAGTTTGCCTATTTGCGGATGATACTAAGATCTGTAACAGAGTGGACACCCCGGAGGGAGTGGAAAACATGAAAAAGGACCTAAGGAAGCTAGAAGAATGGTCTAAGGTTTGGCAATTAAAATTCAATGTATACCCCCATGATATCTTTGGATCATTTGGTGGTATGACAAATGCGCAAATAAAATTTTAGGTTTCATTCAACATATTTCAGCTCTCACCCATACTGCGCACCCTCTTCCCCCCCCCCCCCCCCCCACTTGATTCTCCACTGAAGCTTGGTAACTTCATCTGCCCCTTTAGTGAACCAGTTCTACTTCAGAGGCTCTTATGACATCTTATTCAAAACCCTTGCTTCTCTCTCCACCTCACAAATCAGGTAAATTAGTTCCACTGTCACATGCACCTACTGGAACAACATGCAAGGTAGTCAGAGAAAATTTGATGGACGCGTAGGCCTCACTGTGCTTTGACCCATTGTAGAGAACATCACCATATTACAAAATGAACTTGAAAATGGTGACGAAAGCTTAACTATTCCCAGTTGATTAATACTCATGCCGGTTATCCCAGGAAACATTTCTGTTTAATAATCTGAATTGTTTCTAGCTCCAGGTAATCTGTACTTTTTCCCAGACCTCCAGTGCAAATGAGTTTGTTTCCTGTTTTGTCTCTAAGATTGATTGCCTAGCGTCCTTTTTTTTTTCTTCCAAGGAGCATTTTCTCTGTCTGCCACATCAGTGAAAAGCCAGAATTGTTCAATTTGTTCTGATCTAGCAACTAGGCCCAGCCCAGCCCCGCCCCCTCCCTTAGCTGGGCCCAACTATACATGCCTTTGTTTAACATTACTTCCATTATCTTAGCTAAAATGCTTGCCTCCACCAAATATACTAATTGTAGTCTTGATCCTCCACCCTTGCAGTGGCTTAGGAATCCTGTGCTTGGTCTACTCCCATTTGCAGCCATATTCATGAACAGTCTTAGCACAAGGCAGTCTTCTGGACATCTGGAAACCTGAGGCCTCTTCTGAGAAAACCCTCTCTTGATGCCTTTACCTTAATAATCATCCAGTATCAAGTCTACCTTTGCTCTCAAAACCAGCTTTCACCCAAGCTGTAGTACCAAGATCATGTCTTTCTCCTTAATAAAATGTACAGTTTCTTGGATGGGGATAAGGTAGATTTGGTGGTTTCTTATCTGCTTTTGACCTGATCAACTACTACTACTACTACTACTTAACATTTCTAAAGCGCTACTAGGGTTACGCAGCACTGTACAATTTAACATAGAGGGATAGAGCCTGCTCAAAGAGCTTACAATCTAATAGACAAGTGAACGGTCAGTCCGATATGGGCCGTCAAATTGGGGCAGTCTGGATTTACTGAACGGTAAGTGTTAGGTGCCAAACGCAGCATTGAAGAGGTGGGTTTTAAGTAAAGACTTGAAGATGGGCAGGGAGGGGGCTTGGCGTAAGGGCTCAGGAAGGTTGTTCCAAGCATAGGGTGAGGCGAGGCTGAATACCAGCTCCTATAGCCTGACTCAGCGAGGCTAATTTCAGAGGCTGAGTCCTGGACTGATTCAGTTTTTCTTTCTTCGTGTTCATTCATTTCATGTATCTTCTGGTTCCTTTGGTTCTTCCACTTGTCCATTGTCCTGCAGGGTGCCTCAGCAATAGGTCTTAGCTCTTCTCCTGATCAATATTTTACTCTCCTCACTAACAAGCATAGTACAGCATCTAGGTATCAGCAGATTCTACTACACAGATCATAACATAAGAGTAACCATACTGGGTCAGACAAGTGGGCCATCTAGCCCAGTATCCTGTTTCCAACTGTGGCAGGAACCCAAATCGTGGCAACATTCCATGCTACAAATTCCAGGGCACGCAGTTGCTTCCCCATGTCTGTTTCAATAGCAGACTATGGACTTTCCTCCAGGAACTTGTCCAACCCTTTTTTTAAACCCAGATGTGCTAATTGCTGGTACCACATCCTCCGGCAAAGGGTTCCAGAGCTTAACTATTCATTGAGGGAAAAAATATTTCCTCCTATTTATTTTAAAAGTATCCCCTAGTCTTTGTATTTTTGGAACGAGTAAAAAAATCAATTTACTTCTACTCAATCTACACTCTCAGGATTTTGTAGACCTCAATCATATCTCCCCTTACCTGTCACTTTTCCATCTCTTTTCCAAGCTGAAGAGCCCTAACCTCTTTAGCCTTTCCTTATACTTCATATGATGTCTCATTGGTTTCTTACTGAGATCCCCACTCCCTTGATCTTACCCCCATGAATGGTTGTTTCATCTCTGTTACTGCCTGGCTCCATAAAATAATTAACAGGAGTACTCAAATAAAAATTATTACTGGTAAATATAACACTATTAAATCCCAAACCAGAAATTTTGAAACTTATCAAATAAAATAATTGTAAATATGATGTGTTCAGAAACTTATATGTAACATATACATAGTAACATATACATAGTAGATGACAGCAGAAAAAAGACCTGCACAGTCCATCCAGTCTGCCCAACAAGATAACTCATATTTGCTACTTTTTGTGTATACCCTACTTTGATTTGTACCTGTGCTCTTCAGGGCACAGACCGTATAAGTCTGCCCCGCCTCCCACCACCGGCTCTGGCACAGACGGTATAAGTCTGCCCAGCACTATCCCTGCCTCCCAACCACCAGTCCCGCCTCCTACCACCGGCTCTGGCACAGACCGTATAAGTCTGCCTAGCACTACCCCCGCCTCCCAACCACCAGTCCCGCTTCCCACCACCGGCTCTGGCACAGACCGTATAAGTCTGCCCAGCACTATCCCCGCCTCCCAACCACCAGCCCTTAATATATTTCCAGCCACTAGTATCTTATTGCACAGCAGCTTTTTGTCCATTAATAGTTCACAAACTGTCTCCAAATCATTCAAAACAATCCACTTTTGAAGGCCGTATCTTGCTAAGGATGTTAAAAGAATTGAAGCGGTGCAAAGAAAAACTACAAGAGTGGTATGGGATTTGCGTTACATAAGTACATAAGTAATGCCATACTGGGAAAAGACCAAAGGTCCATCGAGCCCAGCATCCTGTCCCCGACAGCGGCCAATCCAGGTCAAGGGCACCTGGCAAGCCACCCAAACGTACAAACATTTTATACAAGTTATTCCCGAAATTGTGGATTTTTCCCCAAGTCCATTTAGTAGCGGTCTATGGACTTGTCCTTTAGGAAACCGTCCAACCCCTTTTTAAACTCTGCCAAGCTAACTGCCTTCACTACGTTCTCTGGCAATGAATTCCAGAGTTTAATTACGCGTTGGATGAAGAAAAATTTTCTCCTTTGTTTTAAATTTACTACACTGTAGTTTCATCGCATGCCCCCTAGTCCTAGTATTTTTGGAAAGTGTGAACTGGTTGAAAGATAGGAAGCAGAGAGTAGGATTGCGTGGCCAGTATTCTCAGTGGAGGAGGGTAGTTAGTGGGGTCCCGCAGGGGTCTGTGCTGGGTCCGTTGCTTTTTAATGTATTTATAAATGACCTAGAGATGGGAATAACTAGTGAGGTAATTAAATTCGCCGATGACACAAAATTATTCAGGGTCGTCAAGTCGCAGGAGGAATGTGAACGATTACAGGAGGACCTTGCGAGACTGGGAGAATGGGCGTGCAAGTGGCAGATGAAGTTCAATGTTGACAAGTGCAAAGTGATGCATGTGGGTAAGAGGAACCCGAATTATAGCTACGTCTTGCAAGGTTCCGCGTTAGGAGTTACGGATCAAGAAAGGGATCTGGGTGTCGTCGTCGATGATACGCTGAAACCTTCTGCTCAGTGTGCTGCTGCGGCTAGGAAAGCGAATAGAATGTTGGGTGTTATTAGGAAGGGTATGGAGTCCAGGTGTGCGGATGTTATAATGCCGTTGTATCGCTCCATGGTGCGACCGCACCTGGAGTATTGTGTTCAGTACTGGTCTCCGTATCTCAAAAAAGATATAGTAGAATTGGAAAAGGTACAGCGAAGGGCGACGAAAATGATAGTGGGGATGGGACGACTTTCCTATGAAGAGAGGCTGAGAAAGCTAGGGCTTTTCAGCTTGGAGAAGAGACGGCTGAGGGGAGATATGATAGAAGTGTATAAAATAATGAGTGGAATGGATCGGGTGGATGTGAAGCGACTGTTCACGCTATCCAAAAATACTAGGATTAGAGGGCATGAGTTGAAGCTACAGTGTGGTAAATTTAAAACGAATCGGAGAAAATGTTTCTTCACCCAACGTGTAATTAGACTCTGGAATTCGTTGCCGGAGAACGTGGTACGGGTGGTTAGCTTGACGGAGTTTAAAAAGGGGTTAGATAGATTCCTAAAGGACAAGTCCATAGACCGCTATTAAATGGACTTGGAAAAATTCCGCATTTTTAGGTATAACTTGTCTGGAATGTTTTTACGTTTGGGGAGCGTGCCAGGTGCCCTTGACCTGGATTGGCCACTGTCGGTGACAGGATGCTGGGCTAGATGGACCTTTGGTCTTTCCCAGTATGGCACTACTTATGTACTTATGTACTTATGTACTTGTTCCACTCCACTCATTATTTTATATACCTCGATCATGTCTCCCCTCAGACATCTCTTCTCCAAGCTGAAAAGCCCTAGCCTCCTTAGTCTTTCTTCATAGGGAAGTCATCCCATCCCGCTATCATTTTTGTTGCCCTTCGCTGCACCTTTTCCAGTTCTACTATATCTTTCTTGAGATGCGGCGACCAGAATTGAACAGAATACTCAAGGTACGGTCGCACCATGGAGCGATACAACGGCATTATAACATCCTCACATCTGTTTTCCATACCTTTCCTAATAATACCTAACATTCTATTCGCTTTCCTAACCACAGCAGCACACTGAGCAGAAGGTTTCAGTGTATTATCAATGACGTCACCCAGATCCCTTTCTTGGTCCGTAACTCCTAACGTGAAACCTTGCATGACGTAGCTATAATTTGGGTTCTTTTTTCCCACATGCATCACCTTGCACTTGCTCACATTAAACGTCATGTGCCATTTAGCCGCCCAGTCTCCCAGTCTCGTAAGGTCCTTCTGTAATTTTTCACAATCCTCTCGCGAGTTAACGACTTTGAATAACTTTGTGTCATCAGCAAATTTAATTACCTCGCTGGTTACTCCCATCTCTAAATCATCTCTACTATAATAAAACGCACCTCCAACGTTCTGAAGCTGACTCTGTGGCTTCAGTGAAGGGTTCGTAAGGGTTCGTAAGATCGTAAGTCTGTCACATCTCTCTCTTCCCCCCCCCCCCCCCGTGTCAAAACGTGATGACGTTGAGGGAGGCGGACCTATCGCCACCCTCAAAGTCATCACGTTTTGACGTGAGGGCGGGGAAGAGAGAGATGTGACAGACTTACAATCTTACGAACCCTTCCCTGAAGCCACGGAGTCAGCTACAGAACGTTGGAGGTGCGTTTTATTATAATACAGACAGTGGAGGAGTGGCCTAGTGGTTAGGGTGGTGGACTCTGGGCCTGGGGAACTGAGTTTGATTCCCACTTCAGGCACAGGCAGCTCCTTGTGACTGTGGGCAAGTCACTTAACCCTCCATTGCCCCAGGTACAAATAAGTACCTGTATATGTAAGCTGCATTGAGCCTGCCATGAGTGGGAAAGAGTGGGGTACAAATGTAACAAAAATAAAAAAATACCTCTTGAGTCACAATGTCTAAACAGCCTGGCTATGTTTCTCCCTAATTTTGTAGTTAAACATCACAGGGTGGCTGCAGGGGGGGGGGGGGCAGAGGACAATCGGGTGGCTGAAGGGGGGGGCAGGGGTGACACAAGAATCGCTGCATGGCTTGAGGGGGGGCAGGGGACAGAGGACAATCACAGACACACTCTCACACACACTCTCACCCAGTCTCACTCTCTCTCTGTCAAACACACACACACTTGCACAATGCTGCCAAACACGCAGAGGGGGGAGAGGCAGGGGGTCTTGACACCAGAGGGGAGGGAAATGCAGAGGGGGGAGGGGGTCCCGAGACCTGAGAGGGGGGAGGGGATCCTGAGACCAGAGGGGAGGGTGCCCTCATACCAGAGGGGGAGGAGGGGGTCCTGAGACCACAGAGGGAGGGTGGGAGGTATTTCTGTCACACACACACTCTCTCTCTCTCACACAGTCAGTGTCTTTCTCTCACTCTCACACATTCTCTCACACTATGTCTCACACTCTTATCACATTCACTCTGTGTCACACACTCACTCTCACACACTCTCGGTCTCACACAGAGTCTGTGTATCGCACACATATTCTCTCACACACACTCTCTCTCACACCCAGTATATCTCTGTGAAACACATTCTCTCTCTCTCTCTCACACTCGCTCTCGCACACACTCTCTCACAGACACACTCGCACCCAGTCTCGCTCTCGCACACACTCTCTCACAGACACACTCGCACCCAGTCTCACTCTCTCTCTGTCACACACACACACACTCGCACATTCACTCTCTCTCTCTCTCTCTCTCTCTCTCTCTCACACACAGTCACTCTCACACACACTCTCTCAAACATACACACTCCAAGGAAAACCTTGCTAGCACCAGTTTCATTTGTTTCAGAAACTGGCCTTTTTTCCTAGTTTATAAATATATTAAAAAGCAGCGGTCCTAGCACTGACCCCTGAGGAACCCCACTAACTACCCTTCTCCATTGTGAATACTGCCCACTTAACCCCACTCTCTGTTTCCTAGCCTTCAACCAGTTTTTAATCCTCCTATCCCATGACCCTCCAATTTCCTCTGTAGCCTTTCATGAGGTACCTTATCAAACGCCTTTTGAAAATCCAGATACACAATATCAACCGGCTCCCCTTTGTCCACATGTTTGTTTACTCCTTCAAAGAATTGAAGTAAATTGGTCAGGCAAGATTTCCCCACTCTAAAGCCGTGCTGACTTGGTCTCAATAATCCATGTCCTTGGATGTGCTCTGTAATTTTGTTTTTAATAATAGCCTCTACCATTTTCCCTGGCACCGACGTCAGACTCACAGGTCTATAATTTCCCGGATCTCCCCTGGAACCTTATGAGGAGAGACTTGCTGACCTGAACATGTATACCCTGGAGGAGAGGAGAAACAGGGGTAATATGATACAGACGTTCATATATTTGAAAGGTATTAATCTGCAAACAAACCTTTTCCGTAGATGGGAAGGGGGTAGAACTAGAGGACATGAAATGAGGTTGAAGGGGGGCAAACTCAAGAAAAATGTCAGGAAGTATTTTTTCACGGAGAGAGTGGTGGATACTTGGAATGCCCTCCCGCGGGAGGTGGTGGAGATGAAAACAGTAACGGAATTAAAAAATGTGTGGGATAAACATAAAGGAATCCTGTTCAGAAGGAATGGATCCTTAGAAGCTTAGCGGAGATTGGGTGGCAGAGCTGGTGTTGAGAGGCGTGGCTAGTGGTTGGCAGGCGGGGCTAGTGCTGAGCAGACTTCTACGGTCTGTGCCCTGAAATGGCAGATACAAATCAAGGTCAGGTATACACATAAAGTAGCACATATGAGTTTATCTTGTTGGGCAGACTGGATGGACTGTGCGGGTCTTTCTCTGCTGTCATCTCCTACACTTGAAAGAACTTATCTGTATGTTGTTAAAAGCTGTCTTGTGAATATCCGCTGTTCAGGAATCGCAAAAAAAGGCTCTCTTGTTGATTGATACTGGATGTAACAGCAGATAGTCACAAGACAACTTTTAACAACCATATCATACAGATAAGTTCGTTCAACTGGATTGTTCTGAAAATGTGGAGACAGATTGTGAACTATTAATCAACAATAAGTCTGGTATGCAATGACAGATACTAGTGGCTGGAAATGTGTTAAGCACGTTTGAATTAGTCACATATAAGTTTCTGATCACATCATATTCACAATTATTTTATTTGATGAAGTTTCAAAATTTCGGGATTTGGATTTAGGCTCCATAACAGCTGTAAGAAATTCAGCATTTCTAAAACTTTTGTTTCATGGATCATGGGCCATCCCAGTCACCCATCTACTCTCCTCCTCAGTGCTCCCCTAGCTCTGGTTGATTCTTTAAAATACCTTGGTATAATCATAGGTTTTGAACTAACTTTTGAGGCACAGGTGTCGGCAGTAATTTGAGTTATACCTAGGTGGTTTCACTTCTTGAGGTGTTATTTTGATCTGTAGTCACTTCCTGAATTGATGCGAATGTTGGGTATTATTAGGAAAGGTATGGAAAACAGGTGTGAGGATGTTATAATGCCGTTGTATCGCTCCATTGAGTATTGTGTTCAATTCTGGTCGCCGCATCTCAAGAAAGATATAGTAGAATTGGAAAAGGTGCAGCGAAGGGCGACTAAAATGATAGCGGGGATGGGACGACTTCCCTATGAAGAAAGACTAAGGAGGCTAGGGCTATACAGCTTGGAGAAGAGACGGTTAAGGGGAGACATGATAGAGGTATATAAAATAATGAGTGGAATGGAACAGGTGGATGTGAAGCGTCTATTCACGCTTTCCAAAAATACTAGGACTAGGGGGCATGCGATGAAACTACAGTGTAGTAAATTTAAAACAAATCGGAGAAAATATTTCTTCACCCAACGCATAATTAAACTCTGGAATTTGTTGCCAGAGAACATGGTGAAGGCGGTTAGCTTAGCAGAGTTTTAAAAGGGGTTAGACGGTTTCCTAAAGGACAAGTCCATAAACCACTTCTAAATGGACTTGGGAAAAATCCACAATTCCAGAAATAACATGTATAGAATGTTTGTATGTTTGGGAAGCTTGCCAGGTGCCCTTGGCTTGGATTGGCCGCTGTCGTGGACAGGATGCTGGGCTCGATGGACCCTTGGTCTTTCCCAGTGTGGCATTAATTATGTACTTATTGATGATTGCAATATTGTTTACTGTGATTCTATTTAACAGAGTCCTCGGGCCTGTTCCTTTCACAGGTCCCGAGATACAGGATAGAAATTCAGTCTTAAGCAAGCCTCTGGTGGTAGGCCAAACACAGGGGTTGTCACAGCCCTAACACAGCCAGATAATTCTCTTTTCTCTGCCGAGTTTCAGGTCTGGCTCCAGCCAGACCTCAAAGCAAAACTTACAAGGTTCAATCTGGAAATAACAAATGGCTTACGTCAGCCAGGTTGTGATTATGGAACTGCAGCTTCAGCGTCTATGTTGGGGATTCAACTCCTCTCCCTGGGCCTCCTTCACTTCAGCCTGGCACTGTCTTTTGACTCCCAGGTCTGGGCTCTTTTCCTCCTGACTCATTTCCTCCCAGGGCAGGACCAGTGCTCTTAAGATGACCCCGGCTATTGGAGGGATTGTTCTTAAGGTGGCCCAGCTATCGGGGAGGGGGGGGGGGGACGACCTTTCCTAAGGGTGAGGGGCAGCGTTCTGTAAACCCCCTCACAAGGGGATTACTGACTTATCTATCAACTCTCATTATTTGCATCTCTCCTTGCATTCCCTTTGTTCTCAGTCTGAGGTTCTGCTGGTCATCCCTTTGGTACCCCCCAAGTCTGACTTTGAGTCCACTAGATGCACGTTTTCTTATCTCAGCCTCTCTCTGTGGAACACATTCCTGACTGCTCTTCAAAAGGCATCTTCGTATAAGAAATTTAAACCTGGCCTTAAAACCCACATCTTTGATCTAGTATTTAATCTTAATGCCACTTCACAGACATCAGGTTATGACTGGCGAGCAAGATAGGCAGCGGTAAGCTGCAGCTTGAAATGTTCTGTGACTTCTTTCTCTTCATGCCTGTCCAGTACATTTGAATTCCCTGTTATCTTCTCATTTCTTCAATATTGCATTTGTGGTAGCATGGGTGGCAGCCAACATGGAACCTCAACAAACACAGTCACATAAAGATTTGAAGGTAAAACAAAAAAAAACAAAACACTTTATTCAAACAGAAAAGCAAAACCTGTTTCTTTCGAGGCAAAATAGGTTGAGGATCACAATTTCTTGGTTCTAACTAGGTCCCAGTGGTGATTTTCAAGTTCCTTGATAAAATCTGGCCTACCTGAATGAAGGTTCTGCTGTTTGAACATAGGTGGTGGAGGCATATACTGGAGGCTTCTCTGGGCCTCTCTCTTCTGCCTGGGCTCAGAGCATTTATCTCATTGACTGCACTACACCTCCTTGCTCAGCTGTGCTTGGGGCCATACCCAAGAGCTCTGTGAGGGATTGTTGCTAAGGGAAACCAGTAACCTATGTGAGGTAATGTTGCTAAGGGGAACTAATAACCTCACATACCCTCCCCCTTCAGCTCACCCATGCTCTGTTGAGTGTCTGCTTTAATGGGTTCCACCTTCCAGGATAGAAAAATCAGCATTTTGATCTCCCAACCAACCCAGTGTTGAACTTCAAATTAGAAGGGCTGAATACTTAGGAACCATCGCATGGGTCAACCTTTGGATTCCTTATGGTGGGCCAACCACTTAAGGGGTTCATGATACCATTACCAAAGTAAAGAGACAGCCCTTCAAATAAATACCACAGCGTTTCCAGTGCCCACTTCACATCTAGAGCCTCTTTCTCAATTATAGAATAATTCTTCTCATGAGGCAGCAAGCTCTGACTGGTGATAAGTACAGGGTGTTCTTCTCCATCAGCTTCTTGAGCCAGGACTGCACCGAGGCCACAACAGAAGCATCAGTTTGTACCACAAATAGTCAGTTGAAGTCAAGACTCATCAAAACTGGCTCGGAACAAAGAGCACCTCTTAAGGTTTGGAAGGTGGTGGCCAGCTCAGAAGACCAACAAAATCTTATCTGGAGCCAATTTCTTTAGAAGGCAAGTCAACAGTTCTACCTTCTCAGTGAAACCTGGAACAAACCACCAAAAGTAACCAACTTGTTTCTTGGACTGAGGCACGGGCACCTGGGTAAGACGGTATATCAAATTCATTACCCTTTACCCCCCTCTCCCATTGCCTCCACCTTCTGAATCTGGGGTCTCACCTGTTCTCCTAGGAAACATTTCTTCGGATTTGTGGTTAACCCAGCTGCGCTAAAACTGTCCAAGACTGCTTCTGCCAGGGTCAAATGGGTCTTCCAGTTTTTACTGTAGATGATGAAATCATCCAGGTATGTGGCTACATAACCATTATGTGATCTCAGCAAGCAGTTAACAGTTGCTGGAAGGCAGCTGGAGCCCCTTGTAGTCCAGAGGACAGCACCATAAATTAGACCAAAGTTTGAGGTGTTTAGGCCATCTTCTTCTTGGCAGTTAGAGTAAGGGGCAACCTGCCAATACCTGTTGGTCAGTTCCAATGTTGAATTTAATTTGGCTGTTCCCAGTCTTTAGATTAATTTGTCTACTCTTGGCATTGGTTATACTTCAAGTTTGGAGACTTCATTCACTTCCTTGAAGTCTATACAAAAACGGAAAACAGCTATCCCTATTTGGCTTTGGAACCAGGACAATGGGGGATGACCAGTGACTGGTAGATTCTTCTATAACACCCAGGTTGAGCATCTCTTCCACTTCTTTAGCCTCCACCTGTCTCTGGGCTTCTGGAATCCAGTATGGGCACTGGCAAACCACCACTTCAGAGCCCATGTTGATGTCATGAGTTGCGAGATGTGTTCAACCTGGGATACTGTAAAAGATGTTCCTATTCTTGTGAAGTAGTTGCTCCAGATCCACTTTGTTGATGGCTGTGAGCTGGTCCCAATGTAACTTGAAGAGGTTCAGACTGTGATAGGAGCACAGGTTCAGAGTTATCCTTGTGAACCAGAGCCGCTTTTCTTAATTCCATTTATCTGATTGAACCAAACTGTTTGAGAAAGTAGGTCCTTTATGGCCTCTGCCATTTGTACCCGTTTATATAACCCTGGCCAGAAGAATTGGGCCATGATGTGCTCCCAAGTTTTCTCTTCCCCCAGAGACCCCTTACAAGTGACTGTGAGTCATCTGCATTACTTGCATATGATAGGGTTGAGGTACAAACAACTGTTCTAACTCCTCTCCCCCAGGGTCCCCTTGGCTACTTTATATAGTAGATCATGTTTTATTTGAGCTACTACAGAAAAGGTGTGATCAAAATCCAAATAAACAAATAATTATGAAATACAGGGCAGATGCCTTGGGTCTTGGTTGCTCGTTGGGTTCCCATCTACTACTAGTACCTTCTCTCAGGTCTCCCTGAGGGACTCATCTTCCAGTTGGGTCCTCTTGAAACTCCCCAGATTTTTCTTATCACTCCACTCAGATAGGGTACCAAAAGGATTTGGGGTATTCTAAATAGCCTCCTGTGCATCGTGGTCATCATCCATGGTGGCCCCTAAATTCTGGGTAAAGTGTAACTTTTTTTTATACCTGACATTGACATTAGGGGCTTAGGCACTTTAGAGCTCTTTACATAGAGGTCAGTATCCTTCAGTGGGAAGATCTCAGGAAAGATTCCTGTCTCAGCTTTCTAGGTGAGACATTTAAATGATTCCATACAGCTGTTAAGTCTGGATAGTCTTGACCGAGCACAACTGGGTGGAGCCAAGATAACACTATGGCTTCTAATATGGCTTGTCCAGCAGGGGTTGTGGTCTTGATTTGAGCAGTTAGGTATTGCCTCTGGCCCCCACAAACACAGGATAACATCACTGTCTGCTCATTGTTGACCTGAAGCCTTTTAATGGTTTCCCTCTGAATGACAGTCTTCATGCTTCCTGATTCCACTAATACCTTAGGGCGGAGTCCTTTCCAGCTTCACTTGAAAGCCAAAATTTTGTGTCTGGCAGTGGAAAGCGTCCACAAAATTGCAGGACCCTCATCAGTAGGGTCTTCTCCCACACTAGGGCTGTCTCTGCCAAAATGACCCTGTTCCCCACAGTTAGAACATGTGAACAAGTCCAGGTTCTGCAGTTGGGCTGGTGTTGAATGCTGGGTCCTTAGTGACAGTGGCCCCTAAGTGCTCCAGCTTCCCCTTTGTCTTCCTGGACTCGGAGGGTAGTAGTTGCCTTTCCCTGAAATTTTCAGGCACAAGTTTGGCTGTGTGCTTCCTAGGACTTAAGGGAAAATTTTCTGCCAATTCCATTTTCGCAAAGGCAGGGGCATAAACTGTTCCAGCAGAATGACGTTAATGATTTCCATTCCTGTCTTAGAGCCCTGTTTACTAAGCCACATTGTAGGTGCGCTAAAACGCTAGCACACCTTAGTAAACAGTGCCCTTAGTCTCTGGAGGCAACCAACTCCAGGTAAAGTCCTTAAACAGACAGAAGAAACTTCTGGGACTTTTTTTTTTTTTTTTTTGATGAAGGGACCCATTCCTGAACTGCTGCTGATATGCTTCTGGAGTGCACCTTGTCCATTCCAAAATGGCAGTCTTGACATCTGCACATGTGACTTTCACGTTAAGGTTAGCACCCATGGCTGCTCCTTTTAAGATATTCCCCTAAGTAAGTGGTCCATGTTAATCTCTAGCCAGCCAGCCATTCTAGTAGTTCTTTCAAAGTTCACTAAAAAAAAAACCAAATAGTCTGCTTTTGGTAATACTGGGGAATGGTGAGTTCGCCTGGGGCAAAGGCCTCTGCAGTATTTGTGACACCTGAGCCAAAGAGTTCTGCTGCAGTTCCAAAGTTTTATGTAAAGCTTGTTTTTTGTCCAAATTGTACCTTCACAATGTGTTGCAACTGCTGGTGCCCCTCCGCCAGGGCCTGACGTAACCTTTCCATTCTGGCTTACTCCCCTGTAATAGACTGTAGCCACACCAAAAACAAAAAAAAAATAAAGCAGACCGTCCCTGTTCGGCTTTAAGTGTACTGCTGCTGGTCTGGGCCGGGGTTAGTCCTTTTAGCCCATTTTCCTGATGCTGTGCTGTCATAAGGTCCAAAGCCCTGAAGGCTAGCAGGGTTGACTTCTTTTAAACAGAGAAGCTCAAATCTTGCCACCAGAATCCTATGTGGTAGTTTGGGTGGCGGCCAGTGTGGAGCTTCAATAAACACAGTCATAGAAAGAGTTCCAAATAAAACAAATGCCTCCCCCCCCCCCCGACTTTATTCAAACAGAAAAGTAAACCTTGTTCCCTTCACAGGCAAAATAGACTGACGATCCTAGTTTCTTGGCTCTAACCAGGCCCCAATATCTAATGATTTTCATGTTCCAAGATAAACCCTGGCCTACCTGAATAAAGCATGTGCTATTTAAACATATGTGGTGCAGCCATATGCTGTAGGACTTCTGTTGTTCTGCCTGGACGACTTCCCTATGAGGAAAGGCTGAAGCGTCTAGGGCTCTTCAGCTTGGAGAAGAGACGGCTGAGGGAAGATATGATAGAGGTCTATAAAATAATGAGTGGAGTGGAACGGGTAGACGTGAATTGTTTCCAAAAATACTAGGACTAGGGGGCATGCGATGAAGCTACAAAGTAGTAAATTTAATATGAATCGGAGAAAATGTTTATTCACTCAATGTGTAATTAAATTCTGGAATTTGTTGCCAGAGAATGTGGTAAAGGCGGTTAGCTTATCGGGGTTTAGAAAGGGCCTGGCCGGCTTCCTAAAGGAAAAGTCCACAGAGCATTATTAAATTGACTTGGGAAAATGTACTTCTTATTTCTGGGTTAAGCATCATAAAATGTATTGAGCTTTTCTGGGATCTTGCCAGGTATTTGTGACCTGGATTGGCTACTATTAGAAACAGGATACTGGGCTTGATGGATGTACTTATGGACTCAAAGCTTTTATCTCACTGGCTGCACCAAGCACTCCCTGCTCTGCTATGCCAAGGCCACACCCTTTAAGGTAGCTCTGTGAGGGTGTGTTGCTAAGGGAAATCAGTGACCTCCTCTGTGAGGTAGTGTTGATAAGGGGAACCGGTAACCTCCTATACACTTATACACAAAAGCCATTTATAATGCTGTGAGGAGCTCGAAAGACAGTACTTTTTAATTTTTTTATGTGTTCTTTAAGACAAGTTAGACTAGGACAAGGGGAATTACTTCTTTCTTGCTGATGATTTTTTATTTTTGCTCTCTGTACCCTGTTCAGATCTTTCAAATGCTGTTATACTGGGAATAAATAAGATTTAAGACTGGGCTCTGGCTATCATGCTCATGTTGAATCCCAGTGAAACAAAGCTACTTTGGCTTAAAAATTCAGGGTTCGCTGTGCCTTCCTCATTGATTTTATCTGATGACTAGTAAAAAAGGCCCGTTTCTGACACAAATGAAACGGGCGCTAGCAAGGTTTTCCTCGGAGTGTGTATGTTTGAGAGAGTGTATGTGAGAGTGACTGTGTGTGTGAGAGAGAGAGAGTGAATGTGAGAGAAAGAGTGAGTGAGTCTGGGTGCGAGTGTGTGTGTGAGAATGAGAGTGTGTGCAAGTGCGTATATGAGACACAGTGTGTGAGAGAGAGAGAGTGTGTTTCACACAGATAGTGTGTGCGAGAGAGAGAGAGAGTGTGTGAGACACAGACTCTTTGTGAGACTGAGTGTATGAGACGAAGAGAGTGTGTGAGTGACTGTGTGACACATAAAGAGAGAATGTGATACAGTGTGAGACAGAGTGTGTGAGAGACAGTGTGTGAGAGAGAGTGTGTGTGTGTAACAGAGATACCTTCCCCCCCCTCTCTCTCTGGTATCAGGCCCCCCCCCCCCCCCCCTCTCTCTGGTGTCTGAGCATTACTGTGCAGGACGCTGAGCTCTGGCTGTGCTTCAAGGAACTGACCAATCCTATTTAATAGAATTCACCTCCAACATTCTGAAGCCGAGAAACCTCGTGTGATTGGTCACTTCTGCTTGTGACAAACCCGGAAGTACGTGATGTCAATTCAGGAGATGGATACAGAGAGCAGGAATGCCTCAGCCATGCAGTCAGCTTCAGAATGTTGGAGGTGCGTTTTATTATATAGGATAGTCTTGCCCATTGAGTCTGAATCTGGGGCCTCAAGTAAGCTCATTGTGGAGGAAAACCCTGCACAGATAACAACTAAGGCTAATAAGATCTTCTTTTTTTTTTTTTGATCAAATGATCTTTGCCTTGTTGGTCCAAATTATCATACTTCCTTACCTAGATTATTGTAATGCACTTTAGCAGGGTCTCTCATCACAGTACCTAAAAGAAAATTGCTTCTTATGCAGAACACTGCTGCTAGGTTAATTTTTAAACCGAGTAACTTCAGTAGTGTTTGTTGCTAGATTGCACTGGTTACCAGTTAATGAACGCATTATATTAAAGTGGTTTGTTTAAATTTATCAAATTCTCTGTGGTATGACATCTGACTTACTAATAAATATAGGCAATAGGGAGATGGGGTAGAGGGTAAGAGAAGAATGATCTGGAGGAAAGAGAAGAAAAGAGAGAGGGATGGAGCTGGTGAGAGGATGAGAGGTGGTGGAGGGTAGCTGAGAGCTGGGAGGGTTAGTACAGAAGATAGAAATGGGGGACTAGGAAGTGGTAGGGATAGGGAACTGGGGAAAGAGAGAAAAAACAGAGAGAGCAATGGAAGTGCTGAAGAGGGGAAAAGAGGGAATTAGGAAAAGCCAATAGGTTAAAATGTAAAAGAGACTAAGAACTAGAGGGTGAGAGAGAGGAAAAATTAGGGTAAAATCAAATGAGCAGATATAAACACAGAAAAGTAAAAAACAAACAAACATAAAAAGAAAGATCTGTGCCAGACAGATGCAGAGAAGAGAGAAAAAAATGGAAAGGCAAACTTGGAAAAGAATTTAGGAGAAGACTGACGTGTAAAGGAGACTGGGACCAACCCAATTAGAAAAATTAAATGCTAGACAGCAAAGATAGAAAAGAAAAATATTATTTAAATTATTTGTTAAGGATTATTATATGTCCACATTGGGAAATGCACATCTTTTTCTATTTTTGAATTTTGCAAAGTAAAGGAGAAAATGGATTTCTGTTTCTATTTTACCACTATTGTACTGTATTGTTCTGCTTATAGACTCTGGCTTTCTTTGGGGGGGGGGGGTTGAGGAATCTCCATTTCAGTTTTTATCTGCATGTTTTTGTATCGGGTAAGGGTTTGCCCGTGTTCTGCACCTGTGACTAAGGTGAAGGATTCTGCTAGCATGTACTTTTTGGCCCCCTCCATCTGGAACAGCCTACCTTTGGGACTTCGTATCCTCTCATTTAAAAGTTTCAAAGCTGTCTTAAAAACCTAGTTATTTAATCAAGCCTATCATGTCCCCTCGATGTTTAACACCCATCCACTGGAGCCTCTGCTTTCTTCCCCTTTTTTCTTTTAAGTTTTGATGGCTTTTTCTCCTTTCTTTGCTGATTTTTGTGCTTTTTACTATCCTGTTTGAATATTGGCATTCTTTTCTTCCTCAATGTTTTTAGCCTGTACACCGCTCTGCTCTACTTGCCAGTTGAGTGGTACAGTAAATTCTCAATAAACTATAAACTAGTATCTGTGTAGCAATCTGTAATAGTATATCTTGTTCTACTTTCCCAGTCATAGGTAGATTGATGCTCTTGGACCTAGTGTAATATTTACAGCAATGTCTTTTTTTTCCTTAGATGGGTTAGGGCCAGGACATTTTTCAGCTGGTGCGCACCACTGGCACCTTTTTGTTTCCTGCCTTCCAAAAATGTCCTATCCATCCCTTTACATCTCACTCAATCTCCCAGCTTGCTTTTCTGCCACATAGAACGGGAGATAAGTAAAAAAAAAAAAAAAAAAAAAAAGCAGCAGCATACCCTCTCAGGAATCCAGATGATGGTGGAATGACCAAGCAGTTTTGATTCTGAGACCTTAATGGCCTTGGAAGACAATAGGGAATGAGTAGGTATGCTAAATATTGTGGTTGACCTAAATTAAAAAAAAAAAAAAACCTTCTGGGGTAACGTTAATAATTTAGTTTATGACCCTCAGGGCTCTGTCTTGGGATCTCTTATCTTCCTGCTCCCTTGGGGTTCTGATCTCCTACCATGGTTATCTTTATTTTTCATACAAGAAAAATGTCAGGAAGTATTTTTTCACGGAGAGAGTGGTGGATGCTTGGAATGCCCACCCGCAGGAGGTGGTGGAGATGAAAACGGTAACGGAATTCAAATATGCGTGGGATAAACATAAAGGAATCCTGTTCAGAAGAAATGGATCCTCAGGAGCTTAGCCGAGATTGGATAACAGAGCCGGTAGTGGGAGGCGGGGCTGGTGGTTGGGAGGCGGGGCTAGTGCTGGGCAGACTTGTACGGTCTGTGCCCTGTAAAAGACAGGTACAAATCAAGGTAAGGTATATACAAAAAAGTGGCACATTTCTTGGGCAGACTGGATGGACCATGCAGGTCTTTTTCTGCCGTCATCTACTGTGTTACTAAGTTTATGCTGACAATTCCCAGACCTACCTGTATGCCAGAAATTTCACAAGGAATTCAGGCTGAGATCTCATCCTGCTTAGTGGGGTTGCTTAGAGGCAGAGAAAATGATAATCGCCCCTAAAGTTAACTATTACCATGTGCCAGTTTTACTGCCTAATATGTTTTATAAAGTGACGTCTCTTCAGTAGCTTTTTGTGGAAGAGTAAAACCACACATAGGGGTTGTTAATTTCCCTAGCTTTGTAGAATTCCAGCTGTCCTTTATATTGAAACAAAATGGAAATTGGCTTCAGGATCATGATTTGATGGGGCCACCCTGTTGTTGATTACTACTGGAACAGAATTTGGTCAGATCAATACCCTATGTATACTCCCCGGTATAGCACAGTCTCCCTGGTTGTAAGACTACCTTATCATTGAGCACATATAAAGATATTTGACAGGTAGGTAGATGCCCTGACTGATGATAAGTAGAACTGTTCAAAGTACCTTCTGCTGTGGCAAAATATAGGTTTTTCTAATTCAAAATCCAGTAATATGCAGACTGCGGCTGAACATCACTCCGTTTCACTGCGCTTTCTTTAGTGGATAGATGTTCAGGAAAACAATTGTAAAAAAAAAAAAAGGATTAAGTTCTTATTGCTGGGTGTTATGCAGCTGTTGACCGATAGAATCATGATCTTTAGATGTGGCATGATGACATTGCTGCTGAAATGTTAGATGACAGCTTGTGAGAGGTGAGGGAGGAAGCACGCAGAGAGGATAACAGCAAAATAAACAGTCTCATGCTCGGACACTGTTCCTTTTTTATATATAAACTTGTGTTGGCTAAAAATAAAAAAGCTGATTGTAATGCATAAATCATGATGAAATATTGTTCAGCAACATGCACCTTACCGAGATCTAATTCTCATGCAGAGTTAGGTCTTCATTATATGATCCCTCGAGAGTTATCTTGTTTGCTAGGCTAAGAATGTAGTGTTGTAGGTCTGGCAGTATTCTGAATAATTTAATGCACTGCCACCTGAACATGATCAGACAGGACAAACTTGTACCTGATCAAATGAAATATTTCACAGTTAGTATAGTGTGTCTGTCCATTTGATGCTTAACATGATGCTGGAGGTCAAGTAATTTTAGAAAATAGGTGGGGTCGATCTTGAGTGATTGCTTTATGTAACCAAGTGTGGGCTGTATAACTATGCTACTTGTTTATAATATATTTTCTGGTGTAGTGCTATGCTAGGGTGGATAAAGCAGAATGAACTGATCTTTAAATCTGATGTTAGGAATGAAAGGCTTTCAAGGTTGCTGTGTGCTTTTTCTTCTTCTTCGAAGCTGGCAACCAGTATCTCATCAAACCTAAAGCAGAAGGCAGGGTTCTTGACAGTTCTGAAAGTTGGTATTTGAACGCAGTCTCAATGACTTGACTATGCGTATGCCTTGTAGCGCTATAGAAATGCTAAATAGTAGTAGTAGTATATAGCTTGTGTAATCTTTGTGTAGTTGCTCCCGGCATAATATATCCAATTGCTATATGAATGAGGGGTCATATTAGTGTGAAAGAGAGTAGGAGGTTCAAGATTTAAGGACATAGTTTTTAATTATTTTTTTTACAGAAAAGGTAGTAGATGCATGGAATAATCTCCACTGGAAGTGCTGGAGGCAAGGGTGGCATTTATAATATTGAATTCAAGAACGCAGGGGATAAGCACAGGGGATCTGAGGGAAAGCAAAGGATTGTAGAGTTGAGTAGGGTGGATGGGCAGAGCAGATAACCCTTATGAGCTTTACGTAATATGCTCTATGCTTTGAGGATCCTTATTAGGGTGTAAGTACGACGACGTTCCAGCAAATCAGCCCTCCGATGTCTATCGGACTCATTTTCGAAAGGGAAGGACGCCCATCTTTCGACACAAATCGGAAGATGGGCGTCCTTCTCACAGGGTCACCCAAATCGGCATAATCGAAAGGTGATTTTGGGCGTCCCCAACTGCTTTCCTTCGCGGGGGTGACCAAAGTTCATGGGGGCGTGTCGGAGGCACAGCGAAGGCGGGACTTGGGCGTGCCTAACACATGGGCGTCTTCGACCCATAATGGGGAAAAAAAGGGTTTCCCTGACGAGCACTTGAACAACTTTACCTGGTCCTGTTTTTCTTACGACCACGGCACAAAAAGGTGCCCGAACTGACCAGATGACCACCGGCGAGAATCGGGGATCCCTTCCCTTTTCTCCCCCAGTGGTCACTAACCCCCTCCCACCCTCTAAAAACATCTTTAAAAATATTTTGTGCCAGCCTCTATACCAGCCTCAGATGTCATAGTCAGGTCCATCACAGCAGTATGCAGGTCCCTGGAGCAGTTTTAGTGGGTGCAGTGCACTTCAGGCAGGCGGACCCAGGCCCATCTCCACCCCCCCCCCCCCCCACCTGTTACACTTGTGGTGGTAAATGTGAACCCTCCAAAACCCACTACAAACCCACTGTACCCACATCTAGGTGCCCCCTTCACCCGTAAGGGCTATGGTAGTGGTGTACAATTGTGGTGGTGGTGGTGGTGGGGGGGGGGGGGGGTTGGGAGGCTCAGCACACAAGGTAAGGGAGCTATGTACTTTGGAGCAATTTCTGAAGTTCACTGCAGTGCCCCCTAGGGTGCCTGGTTGGTGTCCTGGCATGTCAGGGGGACCAGTGCACTACGAATGCTGGCTCCTCCTACGACCAAAGGGCTTGCATTTGGTCGTTTCTGAGATGGGCGTCCTTGGTTTCCATTATCGCTGAAAATCAGAAACCTCCAAGTCTAGGGACGACCATCTCTAAGGATGACCTAAATTTCAGGATTTGGGAGTCCCCGACCGTATTACCGAAACAAAAGATGGACATACCATCTTGTTTCGATAATACGAGTTTCCCCGCCCCTCCACCGGGAAGTTTTGCGAGGACGTCCTCAGCAAAACCTGGGCGTCCCTTTCGATTATGCCCCTCTATATGTCATAAGTCCTTGTATCAGAGACCCTTTTTTATTGGGATTTATTAACTGCCTTTATGACAGATTCACCCAAGATGGTGTACAGCAGGTATGGTTTAATATAAAACTTACAATTTTGTTAAGAGCGTAACAATAGTAAAATGACCAAGAATAAACATAAATACAATAAATGAGGTAAACTTACAGCAAATTGAAACCAAATAATAAAACTACCGTGAAATATATCAAAAAAATATACACATTTAACAGCACTGGAATTCAAATACTAGAGATATAGTACAATGTTAGCATAATACTAATGATACACCTAATAAGCATGCATTAGAACAGTCAACTACTACTACTACTACTACAAATCATTTCTATAGTGCTACCAGTCGTACTAACATAGACATGATGCTAATGATTTTCTACAATACAGCTTACCAAGAGCAGATATATGATGTGTGGTACAGAGTCAGTTGGGATAATTTGATGGTTAGCTAAAATCAAGGCAAGTTCTTTGTATAGTTAAGCAAGAGATAAGGAACTGATCTAAGTTACAGTATGTGTAGCAAGCTAGTCCAGGTGCAGAATGGTCTGGCGAAAATGTATGTTTAGACACCCTAGACCAGGGTGTCAAGATCTAAGATCTGCAGTTCTAGGAAACAAGTCAAAGAATGAACTAGGCAAGCTCCAGAGTCAGCATTGTAAATTCCTGCACCCGAGCTTGCTTATTTATTTTATTTATTTATTGCGTTTGTATCCCACATTTTCCAACCTCTTTGCAAGCTCAATGTGGCTTACAATACATCATGGATAGTGGAAATAAGAAGAGACTAGATATTTGGTATTACAGATGGATTTTGGGTTGCATGGTAATGGAATACATGATAGTAATATAACAGAAGGCATTATTAAACATTCCTGGATATATGTGGGGAGTTTCACATGTGTTGATCTCTGTGGTATATCTTGCCATAGAGATGGGTCTTCAGTTGTTTTCGGAAGTTGGTCGCAACCATAGATCGCTTTTAGGTTGCGTGGCAACGCGTTCCAGAATTGCGTGCTCGTATAGGAGAAGGTTGATGCGTGCATTAATTTGTATTTTAGACCTTTACAGTTGGGAGGCTAGTGAAGTAATACCCGCAGAGAGCCTCATCTCTCTAGGAATCCCTTTGGATGGCAGCATCTTGAGAATTGTGAGTAATAATCTTTACCATGTTGGGCTCTAAAAGGGATTCAGGACCCCTTAGCTGGAATGCTTTAATAGTTTTTGGACTCCTAATGATGGGGAGAAAACCCATTATGAGCTCCTGGAGACCAGGATCGGCCCATTGAAGTGAGACTGGACAGTAAACTTAAGTAGGTTTACCCAGAATGTACAAATCGGTGAAGTACTGATTTGTTAATTTAAGTTCTTATAGCCCAAGGATGAAGTGCATTTACTGTGCTGTTTCCTGCAAATTGGACTTTGTAAATGCTCTTGCTGTAACTATAGCAGAACCCACATCTATGGGCAGACTGGATGGACCATGCAGGTCTTTTTCTGCCGTCATCTACTATGTTACTATGTAGTTAGCAGGTCCAATCCAAAGGTATTTGACACCCCAGGTGAACCTTTAGCCATACTCCCCCCCCCCCCCCCAAGGGACCAAGGGGTGGCTGACAGCTCAAGGTCCTTCCCCACCACTGCAGTGTCCTCCTAACCTACAAATGCACTCGTTCTGCAGCCCCTCCCTACCTCTCTACCCTCATCTCCCCGTACGTTCCTACCTGTAACCTCCGCTCTCAAGACAAATCCCTCCTTTCAGTACCCTTCTCCACCACCGCCAACTCCAGGCTCCGCCCTTTCTGCCTCGCCTCACCCCATGCTTGGAATAAACTCCCTGAGCCCATACGCCAGGCCCCTTCCCTGCCCATCTTCAAATCCTTGCTCAAAGCCCATCCCTTCAGCGTCGCCTTTGGCACCTAACCACTATTCAAGAAACCTAGACTACCCCAACTTGTTATTTCGTCCTTTAGATTGTAAGCTCCTTTGAGCAGGGACTGCCCTCTTTTATTAAATTGTACAGCGCTGCGTAACCCTAGTAGCACTATAGAAATGTCAAGTAGTAGTAGTGTCCAGCATCTCTCACCTTCACTACCTCACTCCCAGCTGTCGTGTCCAGCAACTTTCACCTTCACTACCCCACTCCCAGCTGTCGTGTCCAGCATCTCTCGCCTTCCCTACCTCACCCTCAGCTATGGTGTCCAGCATCTCTCATTCCATCCTTCTCTTGCTCCGCCTCTTCCCTGCTCTGTGAGGTGCTAAACATCTTACCTACCTTCTCAACACAGCAGTCAATATCTGAAGAAGATGCATTGTGACTTGCATGGGTCCTTAAGCATCTAATCATGCTTAAGGCCTTTACAGGCTCCTGCCTCCTCTGAAATTCCTATTTTGGAGAGAGTAGAAGCTGGGAAGTCTTGAACATGTATAGGTGCCCAATGACCTGCCCCAGTCACGATGCATCTTCTATAGATGCTGACAATGTGATTCTTCCCTGGTGGAAAGGAGATAAAATGTTGAGTATCTCAGGAGGGAGAAAGGGAGGGAAGAAAGGAAAGACATGCTGGAGACTGTGGTGGTGGGTGGGGGGAGGAGATGCCGTAGACTAAGTTCAAGTGCCATCTAGTGGGTGGACCAGCCCTGCCAGATGGAGCCACAGAAGATTAAGTCGGGGGAGGGGGGAAGGGAAAGAGGATGTTATGAGACAGGGACTTTTATTTATTTATTTATTTTTAAACTCGGGGGTGGGGGGAGGGAAGCCGAGTCGTCGGATTGCTTCGGAGACTGATGCAGATGCCAGCAGCTTGGCACAAGTTTATTTTTAAAATGTCACCTTTTCTGTCGGTGCCTGAGCCAATTGCTGCTGAAGTACTGACAGGAAGGGTGACATTTTGCAGTGAGCTCCAGATTTAAACGCAGCAGTAATTTGTATGCTCATTGATTATAGTATAGCATGGTAGTTGTGCTGCAATAGTTTTGTGGTAGAGACACAGTTCTACTGCAAGGCTTTGTGCATCGGACCCAGAGGTAGGATGCTGGGCTTGGCGGATCCATTGGACTGGTCTAGAATGACATGCTCTAATGGACTGTTGTTCATATTTTTGGTAACAGGTGAATATCCAGTTGTAGAAAAGGTGATTGGGAGAGAAATGTATATTTGCTTGCCTTTTTTTTTTTTTGTATTTTAATAATAATCTTAAAACATCAGTTTTAAGTAGCACAATGGCTAATTTCACATTGGAGAGTACAGTCAACCCCAAAAAAACTGTTACTAAAGTGGACACACAATTTTCATAATTGAGACTCTTAATAAAAGTTACTATGTTCCCAAATGCATGTAAAACCTGAACAGAACTCTTAACAGATTGCACCACACACAAATACAGATTTTAAATTCAAAACAAAACATTCGTATCCTTCTTCAAAAAGGATTCACAAATCTTACACCTGACCCATCCATCATGCAACTATATCACAAAGCACCACCCAAAACACAAACAGCCACACCAATCATGCTCTCACTCCTATTAAAAACCCCAAACCACATGTACATAAGTTCTAGGTGTGTGTGGAAGCTTATCTCAGCCCAAATAAATGGAAAACACAGGTCTCATAGCATGGGGAAAGGGGTGTGCTACTCACATTTTTTTGTTTTTATCAGTGAGCGTGTCAGAAAAAAAAAAACGAAATGCTGGAATAACATAGGAATGCAAGTGGAGTGCATTTTCTACAGTAGTATTCTGCAAGACCATCTGAACATCTTAGTGCTTCAGAGCAATATCGGCATCATCTTCTTTCTTCTGTGTGGTCTCCAGCTGACATGAGAAATGGGTTGACCAGTGCTCTTATCTGCTGCTGCCTTCTGTGCCAACTTCCTTTTTCTTTAATCTTCTGTTGCAATTTCTAAACAATATGACAAGAACAAGCCACTTGTACAGCAAATAGGATAATGGTAGCAAATTATGAAAAGAGAAACAAAGAAGAAGTACAATGCAAATCAAAGTAATATCTACCCACTTTTAAGCCCGTAACAAGGAGGGGGGTAATCTGGAGAACATATAGGGAATATAAGATAAACTAATACCCTAAAAGGAAATAACCAGACATCAATTGCAGATCCAAGTAAACAATCCCAGACCAAAGTAACTTTCTATGGCTCGATCAAGATGTTTGGAGAGATATGGGGTTTTTTGCGAATTTCCAGTAGTGTCTAGTTAAATCAGCTAATGTTCGTTATATTTTCTTCGACACTCCTTCAACTGAAGGAATTTAATTATAGAAAGCTTTTCTGTGCAGTCAGATTATAGCTCCTGATGGACCAGCTTCTTTCTGAAGTTGGAACTGCACAAGGACTCTGTCTTATGAGACCCAGACCCAATGTCCCTACAGTGCTTTGACTTTAGAGCAGGGTACCCTCAATGAATATGCATGAGATAGATGTGCATAAAATGGGAGGTAGCATGCAAATTTTCATATTCACTGTGGGTATCCTGAAAACCTGATTGGCTGGGTGTGTCCTGAGGACTGGGTTGAGACCCCTGCTTTAGAGTGAAGCCTGCATAGGAGGGGGAAACAACAGGAGAAACTTGCTGCTCAGTGACTTCACCTTCCAAATGGGAGGCCATGCTAGGGGGATAGTAAAGAGAATATGACTTTGTCTTTGGAAGCAATGGGTCTGACCAGCCCCCGTCCCTGTCTTCTCTATGCAGGAAACTAACTTTTCACAGCACACTGAAAAATACCAGTTGAGAACCTCTGCTCTACATTATTTATTTAGATTTTGCTCACACCTTTTCCAGTAGTAGCTCAAGGTGAGTTACATTCAGGTACACTGGACATTTCTCTGTCCCAGGAGGGCTCACAATCTAAGGTTATACCTGAGGCAATAGAGGGTTAAATGACTTGCCCAAGATCACAAGGAGCACAACATTCACACTAACAAGGGTTCGAAGCTGTAATAGCACTCAGAAATACAGTTCAGCAAGTATAAAGCAAAACAGCAACATTTTCTTTTACAGTAAAATCTTTAATGATCCTGTGCATAAGTTGATGTGAGGTAGATCCCTGATGGAAGATCTGGTCAAAAGGAAAACAACATTTGCCAGTCATTACTCAAAGGTCTAGTGCAGTGGTGGCCAACGTTGGTCCTTGAGGGCTGCAGCCTAGTCGGGTTTTCAGGATTTCCTCAATGAATATGCATGAGATCTGTCTGCATGCCCTGCCTCCATGACATACAGGTAGATCTCAAGAATAGATAACATATAACCCAGCGTCTTCAACATTCACACTATGTAGAATTGATAGGTAATTGTAGAAGTCATGTGTCACAAACTGCAGTGGCAACTTATTTTACCAGGGCAAGACCGCTGTTGGCTCGCTTTGCCTCCTCACTGGTCTGCATAGACTTTAATACTTTAATTTGACTTCATTTTAAATTAATACATTTTTTAGAACAACTTTCTTTTGCATTTTTCATAAATAGTCTTTAGACTTTCTTAATGAATTGAGATGAAATGTTTATGGCATGCTAAGTTTGAAGACCTGTCCCTGACGTAGATGATGCGAAACATGTTCTGCAATTCACATCTTCAGTTGTTGCATAGTCTTCCCCACATCAGCTTTATTGTAAAAACACAGTGCTGCATACAGTACAAAAGAAGACACGCAAGTATTAAAGTGCCTCAAGTAATATTGTGACTCATCCAAAGGAATCGCAAAAACACTATCTTGTACCACAATTGCACAAAATTTACAACGGTTGCCATTCAAATGTCTTCCTGTCTCCTGAGATGTATCAAGAAAGACGATAGAACATAGTTTTTTTGGATTGGCTGTATCATAGTACCTGAACCTTGATTATTTTTTTGTTCTGTTCAAGATGCGGGAGGATATAGGTATGTTGGTTTAAGCTAACAAGCTAGTTTTCTAATTGTATCATACTCATATCGGATGGACCATACAGGTCTTTATCTGCCGTCATTTACTATGTTACTCTTTGGGGTTCTACATGGAATGTTGCTACTAATTGGGATTCCGGAATCTTGTAACTCTTGAGGATTCCAGAATCTTCAGAACTTTTAGTACAAGAACAGTGCTGGGCAGACTTCTACGGTCTGTGCCCTGAGAATGGCAAGGACAAATCAAACTTTGGTATACATATAAAGTATCACATACCATGTAAAATGAGTTTATCTTGTTGGGTAGACTGGATGGACCGTACAGGTCTTTATCTGCCGTCATTTACTGTGTTATATGTTATTATATCATGTTTGTAGGTTTCCAGTTTTTCTCTGTGCTAATTAGTCATATTTTGGTTTCTAGGATTAATCAGCCAAGGACACTGTCATCTGAATTTTTTTGAAGCACTTCACTGAGGAAATAAAAACTTTCACCAACAGAGAACATCTTCCACTGGTAAGTAGGCTGTTCTCACCTTTGTAAATTTTTGAGGGAATTTTTTTTTTTAACCAGTTCATTTTGTGCTATAAGAACAGGTAATGTTTAAAGCTAAGGACAAGACCTTACAGACGTTTTGATGTAAAAACTTTGTAACTCGTGTCAAACCTTCATACTTCCTCATATTCTGCAACAAAGCTTTTGTCAATCAAATATTGAGTCTTAGATGAAGAAATGTTTACAGAAATTAGGAAAGCTGGCAAATTGGGCAACAGTTCAATTACCCCAATATTGATTGACTAGATAAATGTTACATCAGGGAGCACCAGGGAGATAAAATTCCTAGGTGTAATAAACGACTGCTTCTTGGAGCAACTGGTCCAGGAACCAACAAGAGGGAGAGTCATTTTAGATCTAGTCCTTAGTGGAAGGCAGGGCATAGTACGAGAGGTAACTGTATTGGATCTGCTGGGAAACAGTGATCATAACATGATCACATTTAAGCTACTGTCTGGAGTGAAGCCACAAAGTAAATCTACTGTAGCAGCATTTCTTTTTGAAAGGGAGACTATGATAAAAATGAGGAAAATGGTTAAAAAGAAGCTAAAAGGGTCAGCTGCAAAGGTTAGGACATTAAATCAGGCATGGATGTTGTTTAAAAATAGAGTGGGGTTCACACTCGCCACAGCAATCGAACACAACAGAAAAAAAGGGGGTGGAGAGGGCCCAATGTCAAGAGATCAGTCACCACACTCAAGGGTAAGATGCTCCAGAAAAGCCTTTATTGGGTCCCAATAAAGGCTTTTCTGGAGCACCTTGCTGTTGTTTAAAAATACCATCTCGGAAGCCCAGACCAGATGCATTCCACGCATTTACAAATGTGGAAAGAAGAGAAAACAGCCAACATGGTTAAAAGGTGAACTGAAAGAGGCTATTAGAGCCAAAAGAAAGACCGTCAAAGAATGGAAAAAGGACCCAAATGAAGAAAATAAGAAGCAGCATAAGCACTGACAAGTTAGATGCAAAGCATTGATAAAGAAGGCTAAAAGAGCATATGAAGAGAAACGTCGCAGAGGCAAAAACTCACAGTAACAACTTTTTCAGATACATTTATCCTATATAATAAAACTCACCCTCAACGTTCTGAAGACACTGACGTCAGTGAAACCAAGCCACTGACGTCACTTCCTTCAACACAGGTTCGAAGGGTTCGTGGTGGTGAAGCCACCGAAATCGCCAAGTCGCCGGGCCCCGCCCTCGCGTCAAACGAGATGACGTCGAGGACGGAGCAGTGGCGTACGGTGCGTGCAGCAATGGCGTCTGAACGACCAAGGGGTCGGTAGGTACGTAGGGAGGGAGGGAGAAAGGGGGGTGTTGGGGAGGAAAACCTTGCTAGCGCCCGTTTCATTTGGTCCAGAAAGGGGCCTCTTTTACTAGTTTATTGATATTTATGCATCAGAACCAGAAAGCCTGCGAGGGAATCCGTGGGACTGTAAGATCATGAAGGAGCAAAAGGGGCACTCGGGGAAGACAAAGAGTAGTGGAGAGACTGAATGAATTCTTTTCTTTGATCTTTATAGAAGAAGATGTAAGAGATCTACCTGTAACAGAAATGTTTTTCCAGGTGATGATGTGGAGGAACTGAAATAAATCTCAGTGAACCTGGAAGAGGTACTGAGCCAAATCGACAAGTTAAAGAGTGATAAATCAGCTGGTCTAGATGACATACACCCTAGGGTACTGAAAGAACTCAAACATGAAATTGCTGATCTGTTGTTAGTAATCTGTAACCTGTCATTAAGATGATCATGGTACCTGAAGATTGGAGGGTGATTTTTTTTTTAAAGGGTTCCAGGGGTGATCCAGGAAATTACAGACCTGAAAGCCTGATTTCAGTGCCAGGGAAAATAGTGGAAACTATTATAAAAAGTAAAATTATGGAACACGTAGATAAATATGGCTTAAATGGGGCAGAGTCAGCATGCTTTCAGCCAAGGGATGTCTTGCCTCACCAATTTGCTTTATTTCTTTGCAGGCGTGAATAAACATGTGGATAAAGGCAAGCTGGTTGATGTAGTATATCTAGATTTTCAGAAAGCTTTTGAGCTCCTCATGAGAGACTCCTGAGAATAATGGGATAGGAGATCATGTTCTGTTAAGGATTAAGAATTGGTTATTTGACAGAAAACAGAGGATATGTTTAAATGGCCATTTGCCTCATTGGAGAAGGGTAACTAGTGGAGTGCCACAGGGAATCTGTGCTGGGACTGCTGCTATTTAACATGTTTATAAATGATCTAGAAATCAGAAAGACAAGTGAGGTGATTAAATTTGCAGATACACAAAACTATTCAAGGTTCTTAAAACAAATACAGACTGTGAAAAGTTGCTGGAAGGCTGGGCATCCAAATGGCAGATTAAATTTGATGTGGTCAAATGCCAAGGTGATGCACATTGGGAAGAATAATCCAAATCACTGTTACTTCATGCTAGGGGTCCACGTTGGGGGTCAGCACCCAACAAAAAGATCTAGATGTCGTCATAGAAAATATGCTGAAATCTTCTGCCCAGTTTGCAGCAGTGGCCAATAAAGCAAGCAGGATGCTAAGAATTATTAAGAAAGGGAAGGAAAATAATAGTGTAATGACTCTAAATCGCCCCTTGGTGCGACCTCACTTAGGCCCAGATGCACAAAACTTTAACGACCCTTTAACGAGGAAATTTTAAACCGTAGCATGCATTATTAAAGGCCTTTTTCCAACGAAGCTAGCAGCTAACGAAAACGGAATACAAACGAGTAACTACCATTGTAATGTAGACGATTCGGGATGCACTAACCATACCGACGATTGCACCGAATCATTTACCGCGATATATTTTACGTGAGGTCAGAGCTGTCGTTAAGGCCTGAGCTGTCAGACACGCCGCTACTCCTGCTTCCCCCTGCAGCATACAAATCCAAGCTGGCATGTTTAAAAGTGAGATGAAATAAAAACGCTACCAATAAAGAACGACAAAAATGCTACCAATAAAGAACGACAAGGTGGATGCAGTACTTCCTAGGCTTCCCCCTGCATTAAGAAAAGCAAAACAAAAATAGAAATAGGATCGGGAGGGGGCATAGGCGCTCGTCAGGAGCGGTCCTGTATAGACAGCCTTGCCCCCCCCCCCCCCCCCCCGCTGCTCCCCGCTTCCCCCTACATGAAAACTCCAAATTTTAGCAGCCCCGGCCCCCCTCCCTTCCTGTTCCTTTCTCTCTACTCTCCCACAGCTCCGCCTCCCGCCATCCTCCGCCCCCGCTCCCCCCCTCCACCGGGCCCCCCCTCCGTATTACCGGGCCCGCGCAGCACCTCTCACCTCTGTATGAAGGCGCTGCATGCGCAAGAAGACCATCTGATCGCTGCAGTCTTCAGGACGTCTCTCTCCTTCCCTGAACTGGGCCCGTCCCCGTCTGACGTAAGAAACCTACGTCAGACGGGGGCGAGCCCAGGTCAGTATCGCGATTAGTGTATCCGGGCTTTAAAAAGATTCCTGGAGGAAGGTTCATAGTCTGCTATTGAGACAGACATAGGGAAAGCCACTGCTTGTCCCTGGGATCAGTAGCACGAATCTTGCTACTATTTGGGATTCTGTCCAGTGGTGTGCTGGAGCCGGCTCACAAGAGCCAGTTGTTAACTTTTTTAGCATCTTGCGAGCCAGTTGTTCTTCAGGGCTAGCCGGCTCCCCCCCCCCCCCCCCCCCCCCCCCGAGCTATAGGGTCCCAGGCTCCGTCCAGTACATACCTGAAGAAGGCAACCACCCTGGTGGTCCAGTGGATTCTTCGGTGCAGGCAGGAAAGATCGCCAGTCTGCGCGTAGGTCATTACTGCCTGGTTATCGCGTGAGACTTTACCGCTAGGTCAATGGCTGGCGTAAGGTCTGAGACCCAAAATGGATGTACAACAATTTTCATTTTGCCGCACATCCATTTTTGGCAAAAATAAAAAAAGGGCTTTTTTAGAGGCGTGCTGAAAATGGAATAGCGCGTGCCCCAAACCCACGCCTACACTACTGCAAACCATTTTTCAGCGCACCTTAGTCAACGGACCCTTTAGCATGTGAGACAATCATTTCTGCTTTCTTTTCTTCACCTTTCCACTTGATGTCCAAGAAACAAACACAGTATGTGAATACAGGGACATTTTAAGAAAACATAGATTTGATCATATTAAATCTTAATTATTAATAATTTTTCAAAGCATGACATCAAATGTTCAAAAATGCTTTGTATGTACAGTGCAATCCGCTAAAGTGCAAGGGTCTGGGACAAAAGAAATACATGCAGTTAACCGGAGCGTGCACTTAACCGTTGTGACCCAAAGAAGCTTGACATCTGATAAACATATGTACAGTACTGTTTATTATACATACAGTATACAGTCTCCATTAACTGACGTTATACAGTCTCCGTTAACTGACGTTAGGCTTACTTGAAGTAATCAGTCATAGTCCTCTGTACACTCTTGTGTCTGTGAGTTCCATAGACTGTCTGCCAGACGGTAAAAACTGTCATAGCACTGACATCCAGTGGCCTCCAGATAGGCCTGCATGGTGTTCAGACTCTCCAGCGCTCTTGCAAAAGTGACAGGAGGTTGTTGAATTTCGTCAGCATGTGCCTCGCTGCTCATTTCATCATCTGTTTCATCATCAGCCGTTGTTGCCTGCGTGTAGGCGCATATCTGGACATCAGTGCTGTCGTCAGCTGTTTGTAGATCATAATCAACAGCTACGTAGTGATGAAACTCCTCTTCAGTAACACCGGCAGGGGATGTCAATAGCCTGTTCATCTGACGCATTTGCAACAGCTGCATCTGCTTCGTCCCTCTCCACATCCCTAACAAAGCTTGCCCGCTTGTAGCAGTTCACAATGGCTGCCTGTGTAACATGATTCCAGACTTCTTTCTGCATATGTGGGTTCTCCAACAGTGATAGATTACGAGCCAGTTCAACAGCACATTTATCCTTGCCAGTCTGGTCATCCATAACGCTCATCAGACGACGTAGCACAAGAGCCCGATAATGCTTTTTGAAATTGGCTGTTATGCCCTGATCCATAGGTTGGATCAGAGAGGTAGTGTTTGGTGGCAGGAAGACCACCTTGACGTTAGACAGCCTGACATCATCACTGTGTGCAGCACAATTATCACAAAGCAACAAAATCTGACGCTTTTGTGCCCGCATTCTAGTGTCTAACTTCTTTAGCCACTGCTTTCAAATTTCCCCAGTCATCCATGAATTTGTGTTAGCCTCGTATGACACAGGAAATCGCTTAACTTTCTTGAAGCAACGGGGCTGTTTGCGCTTTCCAATGACGAGTGGTTCCAACTTCTCAGTCCCACCCATATTGCAGCAACGGAGGATCGTCAGTTGGTCCTTCGACGTTTTACTGCCTGTAGTTTTGGCTGGTTTGAATGCAAGTGTTCCATCAGGAATCACTCGCCAGTAGAGACTGTTTTCATCAGCATTGAAAAAGTCACGAGGTGCAAACTCGTTCAAGATGGTAGGAAGAACTGAAACAACCCAATTTTCAGCACCAAAGTCATCAGCGTCTTGTTTTTCACCACGCTGTTTCTTGAATTTTATGTTGTTCCTCTCCTTGCATCTTTCCAACCATCCAACAGTGGCTTTGAATTCAGTTAGTCCAAGACTTTCAGCTAGCTGATTAGCTTTCTCCATAAGCAGTGGACCACTGACAGGAAACTGTCTGCTCCTGACTTGAGAAAACCACCAAAGAAGAGCATCTTCTACCTCCTCAGCTTTTCCCGCCCATTTTCGTTTCCGGTGTGGATTTGTATTGTTTTGCCAGTCTTCCAGAAGCTGATCTTTCTGCTTTAAGATAACGTGAAATTTTACTGGGATTGACCCCATATTCTTTAGCAATAGATGCTTGACTTTGTTTGTTTTCTAACTTTTTAAGAACTTCTATTTGTTCAGCCAGTGGCTGTGGCCACACCTCTCCTTAAGAAGCCTTCACTCGACCCTACTTGTCCCTCTAATTACTGACCCATCTCCCTCCTTCCTTTTCTCTCCAAATTACTTGAGCGTGCTGTTCACCGCCGCTGCCTTGATTTTCTTTCCTCACATGCTATTCTTGACCCACTACAATCTGGTTTTCGCCCTCTCCACTCAACCGAAACTGCGCTTACTAAAGTCTCCAATGACCTATTACTGGCTAAATCCAGAGGTCAATATTCCATCCTCATTCTTCTTGATCTTTCCGCTGCTTTTGACACTGTCGATCACAGCATACTTCTCGATACCCTGTCGTCACTTGGATTCCAGGGCTCTGTCCTTTCCTGGTTATCTTCCTACCTCTCCCTCCGCACCTTTAGTGTTCACTCTGGTGGCTCCTCTTCTACTTCTATCCCTCTGCCTGTCGGCGTACCTCAGGGTTCTGTTCTTGGTCCCCTCCTCTTTTCTATCTACACTTCTTCCCTTGGCTCATTAATCTCATCCCATGGCTTTTCCTACCATCTCTATGCTGATGACTCCCAAATCTACCTTTCTACCCCTGATATCTCACCTTGCATCCAAACCAAAGTTTCAGCGTGCTTGTCTGACATTGGTGTCTGGATGTCTCAACGCCACCTGAAATTAAATATGACCAAAACCGAGCTTCTCATTTTCCCCCCCCCAAACCCACCTCCCCGCTCCCCCCGTTTTCTATTTCTATTGATGGCTCTCTCATTCTCCCTGTCTCCTCAGCTCGAAACCTTTGACTCTTCTCTCTCCTTCTCTGCTCATATCCAGCAGATTGCCAAGACCTGTCGTTTCTTTCTTTACAACATCCGTAAAATCCGCCCCTTTCTTTCCGAGCACTCTACCAAAACCCTCATCCACACCCTTGTCACCTCTCGTTTAGACTACTGCAATCTGCTTCTTGCTGGCCTCCCACTTAGTCACCTCTTCCCTCTCCAGTCGGTTCAAAACTCTGCTGCCCGTCTCATCTTCCGCCAGGGTCGTTTACTCATACTACCCCTCTCCTCAAGACCCCTTCACTGGCTCCCTATCCGTTTTCGCATCCTGTTCAAACTTCTTCTACTAACCTATAAATGTAGTCACTCTGCTGCTCCCCAGTATCTCTCCACACTCGTCCTTCCCTACACCCCTTCCCGTGCACTCCGCTCCATGGATAAATCCTTCTTATCTGTTCCCTTCTCCACTACTGCCAACTCCAGACTTTGCGCCTTCTGTCTCGCTGCACCCTATGCCTGGAATAAACTTCCTGAGCCCCTACGTCTTGCCCCATCCTTGGCCACCTTTAAATCTAGACTGAAAGCCCACCTCTTTAACATTGCTTTTAACTCGTAACCACTTGTAACCACTCGTCTCCACCTACCCTCCTCTCTTCCTTCCCGTTCACATTAATTGATTTGATTTGCTTACTTTATTTATTTTTTGTCTATTAGATTGTAAGCTCTTTGAGCAGGGACTGTCTTCTATGTTTGTGCAGCGCTGCGTACGCCTTGTAGCGCTATAGAAATGCTAAATAGTAGTAGTAGTAGCCAGTGTTAAAAGTCTTACAGTTGCGTGACGACGACTCCTCCAGTGTACACTCTTAACAACATTCTTTCGCTTATTCTGCCTGTGGCAGTTAACCAATGAGATTTTAAATTTACCGCCCCTTTGTCATGCACCAATCGGCTTCCATATTCCATGCGCGCACTTATGCGGAGTCTTTCTTGCATAGGAGCGGTCTTAAACCATGCATATAAGCGAATCTTGCACTTATCAGTGGTGCGCTAAACCGAAGGTTGTCCCCATAGAAATTGATGGCGCCAAAAAGGGGACCGAAGTGCGGCATGCAGTTAAACAGAACATGCATTTATCCGACGTGCACTTAAATAGCTTCACAAACTCTGTGGGGAACAGTATCTGGATAGAAGAGTCTTCCTCTGTTTTGTGATGTTAGTCTAGACAGCATTATTTAGATTGCAGCATATCATGTCGGGGGCGGGGGAGGGAGATAATTCCTCCTTTTAAGATTTATTTTGAAACACGACAAACTTTAGAACCAGGTCACACTTGAAAGGCAGCCTTTCTGATAGTAGGAAGCTTCCATTTCCTTTGTGTTTTTACAGTACATGTGATATGGGGAGAGTAGCGTATTAGCATTCCTCTCCTCTTGTCTATCTTACCCTGTCTAGAATCATCTTTCAAAATGTGTTCAAAATTCTTGTTCAATGCAGTCAGTGTATCAGAACGCTAATAAAACATTGTGTTCCTTCACGTCTATACAGGGGTGTGCTGGTAAATTTTTAACAGGCTCTTTCTCCGGACGTAGCCAGCTCTGCAGTCGGAAGGGCCAGGAGTGGCCGGGGGGGGGTGGGGTGGGGGAGCAACACTTGCCTCTCGCTCCTCCCTCCCTTTGTGCGGGCACGCTAGGCATACCTTTGCTGGCAGCCAATAAATGGACTGCCACCACTCCCAACGTCTTGCTCTGAGCAGCATGCTGGAACTTCTCTCACATGTTCGAGAAGTCCCAGCCTGCTGCCCAGAGCTGGAAACAAGGAGCGGGGAGCAGCAGCATCAGTCTATTTACTTGGCTGGCAGGGCTCAGCATCCCCAACAGCAAAGTGAAAGATAATTCAGCAGGGGGCCCAAGCCCACATTTTGGGAGCCAGTTGTTAAAGTAGACATGGAGGGTCCTACTTTAACAACCGGCTCCCAAAATTCTTAAAAACTTAACAACCGGCTCTTGCGAGCCTGTGAAAGCCTGCTCCAGCATACCACTGCGTCTATACCACACCCCATGGTTTTGAAAAAAACTTTTCTAAAAATGTTTTGCTCAAGCTTTAATGCTTTCTTTTGTTTCATGTGAGATCGCTTTTAAAGGCACATGAGTGTCCAAAATGCTGGTATTTTAATAAGAGGTGGTACCTCTTTATAAATCAGCCTGGTAAAACCACAAATGAAAGATCAAATCAATCATAAAGCTGGATTCTGTTTAGACTGTCTGTTGAAACTGTCTTTGCTATCAGTAAATCTATATACAAAGAAAAGGTCTTATATCAAATAAGTAGATTAAACTCTGTAATAGGAAAAACACTTGTATAAACACATCAGTATCAGTAAACCAGAAAATGTCACCTGACCTGGAGACAGTCCTGGTTTCCCAAGGAGGAGTTTCTTACCTATTAGTTGTGATAGGATGAGGAGTTTGACTCTTGCATCTAGGTCCATATTTATCAGTTTTGCCTTGCACTATTTGACCCTTTAACATGGGTTGTACATGCTTGTGATAATGTACCCTGCAGCTTGGCTACTGTGTAGTGACAACTCAAGTAACTGAGACTTTGGAAATTAAGAAAGCGTCGGTGCTTCCATTGAAGGGACCATGTCTTGCTCCAAAATCTGGCTGCAAAGCATACTGTCCTGAATTCTTTTTTTCAAGGCAATGTTCTGTTTTTATATTAATCTCTGTTTACTATATTTATATTAATCAATGTAATCTCTAAGAAACTGTGAAATGTAAGCCACATGGAACAGAAACTCATTTTGGGATAATTGTGGGATACAAGTATGAATAAGTAAATAACATAACTATTGTAACTTTTGTCTTAATGATAGTTAACTGTACTTTCCATGAATTATGTGGCGATCTCGGCGGGAAATTGTAGGGAATTGTATCCATTCCTATTGTAGTAAATTAACAGTAAGGTGTACACGTCCACATAGCAAGTGGAACTGGAACTTCATTTCCCTACACCCCTTCCCGTGCACTCCGCTCCATGGATAAATCCTTCTTATCTGTTCCCTTCTCCACTACTGCCAACTCCAGACTTCGCGCCTTCTGTCTCGCTGCACCCTACGCCTGGAATAAACTTCCTGAGCCCCTATGTCTTGCCCCATCCTTGGCCACCTTTAAATCTAGACTGAAAGCCCACCTCTTTAACATTGCTTTTGACTCGTAACCACTCGCCTCCACCTACCCTCCTCCTTCCTGTACACATTAATTGATTTGATTTGCTTACTTTATTTTTGTCTATTAGATTGTAAGATCTTTGAGCAGGGACTGTCTTTCTTCTATGTTTGTGCAGCGCTGCGTACGCCTTGTAGCGCTATAAAAATGCTAAATAGTGACGTGATGCAGTTGGAGCAGTAGAAACACTTTCGTGCTGCTCCGCGGACCCTGCTCGCTCCCGGCGCCCTACGAACTAAACTGACCTCAAAAATACCAACCTAGTCCCGTTAAAGTGTTGTGGAAGGTGTATGGACCCATTCCTCGTTCCCATGCCGCTTGGAAGCTCGAGGAAGAGCTCGAAGAACGAAAAAGAAAAGCTCCCGGTAGCGAGCAGCGAATCCAAGATGGCGGCCGCATCGCCGCGAGGCGAGGCTGAATTTACCGCCAGACAGCTTGCGCAGTTAGTAGCGGCGGTGAGTACAGCGCTGGAACCCCGATTCCTTACATTAGAGGGGAAGCTGGAGAAATTAGACGGCCGGTTGGGTGAGATCACTAGCAGAACTGTGGAGGTGGAAAAGAGAGTCTCCGAAATTGAAGAGACTTGGCAACAACATGAGCCAGAACTTTCCAACCTTAAAAAACGCCTGGCTGCCCAAGAGGAGAAGCTGGATGAACTGGAGAACAGAGCCAGACGATGTAATCTTAGACTGGTGGGCCTGCCCGAAACAATTCCTGATAAAAATCTGGGCACATTGCTTGAAAGTTGGCTTTCTAAAGAATTTGCTATCTCAGACAGCAGAGGCCCACTATGCATTGAAAGAGCACACAGGCTGGGGAAACCACGCCAAAATGGATCAAAACCCAGAGTAGTAATTATGAAAGTTCACAACTAGATCCATAAAGAAGAAATTCTACAGGGATTCCGTCAGAAAAGAGATTCCCTAACCTACGCGGGTGCCCAGATCCGCATATTTCAAGATTACTCAGCCAACATACAAGAAAGAAGAAGAAAATTTCACCCGGTGTGTACAGCTTTGATTGAACAAAACACCAGATTTATGCTACGTTACCCTGCTACATTAAAAATCATGAAAAACGGGAAATGGATATCCTTTATATCAGAACACTCAGCACTGCAATATATTAACCAAGAACTGAAAAGCCAGGAAGCACCGGCTTGATCCGGTTTTGGACATGTGGTGGTGAGCATAACTTGTGATTGATTGAACTGTCCTGACGGGATAAACAGTAATGTAAAGACTTTATACATAGAGGTTATAACTTTATAAGTTTAATTGTAACATTGAGGGGCCTGGGGGTGAGCGGGGAACCGGCACGCTGTGACTCTGCCTAGATGGGGTTATCCCTCTCAAGGCAACTTTGGGAGCAAGGGGGGGAGGAAAGGGGTTTAGGTATAGGGAGGGAGGCAGGGGGGTGGGAGAGGATGGGAGGGAAGTGATAGGAGTGGGGATACGTAGCAAAATAGAGGGGAGGTTCTTAATAATGTCTGTTCTTGCATATGGAGTGTTAGGGATAATGCAAGTTCTCCCACACATTAAATCATACACCCTCCGGGGGAGGCTGGGCTCCCGGAGGACTACCTTGATGATATCTATAATAGTTTCAATGAAACAAAGAAAAGATTAGTTGATCTGGACTTAAAATATTATCATGGAACGTTTCAGGTATCACATCACCTGTAAAACGATATAAAATCCTGACCCAGATAAAGCGGCAAGGTATAGATATTGCCTGCTTACAGGAAACAAAGTTGTCTGACACAGAACACAAAAATCTGTCAACAATGGGTGGGTGAAAGCCACTTCTCCTCTTCGGGTAATAGGAAGAGCGGGGTAGTAATACTCATCCGTAAGGGATTACCTTGCACAACCAAATTAATCCACAGAGACACTGAGGGACGAATTGTACTTTTACAGATAAACTACCAAGGGCAAAAGTTTTACATCTGTGCAATACATGCCCCAAATGCTTATAGCCCAAATTTTTTCCAGACCCTTATAGCATTAGGACTGCAACATAATGATGCCCCCTGGATATGGGCGGGAGACTTTAATCAAGTACTAGACCCGAGTCTGGATAGATCCTCACCCACAGCTATCCCAGGGTCAGGTAAAGGGAAAGGGATACCAGCGCTCTGTAAACATCTCCAATTAATTGACCCGTGGCGTGCCCTCCACCCTACCACAAAGGACTATACACATCAATCTAAAGTACATTCTTCCTGGTCTAGAATTGATTACATACTGATATCACAATCCTGGTTCTTTAAAGTCCAGAAAGCCACTATCGGCCCTATGGAAATATCGGACCATAACATGATCTGGGTGGAAATTAACGTAGGTGGGGGTGGTGGAGAGGGTAACAAATGGAGATTCCCTGCATATTTGTATCAGGATAAACAACTGCTAGCTCACCTGCAAGAAAAATGGCAATTATACGAAGATACAAACCTGATATCATGTGACTCACCCATAACATATTGGGAAGCTTCTAAGGCGGTTATGAGGGGAGAAGTAATAGCATTTCAGTGTGCTAGGAAAAAGCGCCTGGCGGCCGGGATACTACATTCAGAAACAGTATATGTGAAGGCCAAGAGGAAATACTTGAGTAACCCAACAATAGCCAATAGAGACTCAATGTCAGCAGCCCTAGTAGCATTAAATTCTCTGATACATGAGCAAGCAAAGAAACAATTAACAGCGCGACGCCTAAATTTTCAGCGATTTGGGAATAAATCTGGGAAACTATTGGCAAGGGTGGCAAAGGCAATCACTGCACAGCGATTTATCCCAGTGATTGAAAACTCTAAGGGATACAAACTTAACCAATTACAAGATATAGTAAATACATTCTATGAACACTTTACGCAGATGTATACTCCCAAAAATAGGGTCCAAGGCCCCCTGACTAAAGATTATTTAGAAGATGCAAAAATGCCACGATTGCCAGAGGAAGCCCGTCAAATATTATCTGCGCCCCTACAAACACAAGAAGTATTTAAAGTAATAAAAGCCTTACAAATAGGATCAGCACCAGGATTGGACGGCTTCTCTAATGAATATTATAAAATGCTAACACCACAACTGTGTGGAGCGTTGGCGGACTATTTAGATGCAGTGGTTGCTAGGGGATCCTTTTCGCCCAGAGAGAACGAAGCGTTGATTACCTTAATTCCTAAGCCGGGTAAACCTAAAGATCAAGTAGAATCTTATAGACCCATCTCCCTTATTAATGTTGATGTCAAGATCCTGTCCCGAATACTGGCAAATAGACTGATGTATCACATGCCAATGTTGATCAGAGAACACCAGGTAGGGTTTGTTAAGGGCCGTCAGGCGGTTCAACAGGTATGGAAAGCCCTCTTAGCAGTGGCGTATGGGCAGGCTACAGGAGATCCTCTCCTATTGGTTAGCCTAGATGCAGCCAAAGCGTTTGATAAAGTTAACTGGGATTACATGTTTCAGGTACTTGAGCACACGGGCTTGGATGGCTGGTTTTTAGATGCCACGAAAACACTATACAAAAATACCACAGCCCAAATATTAATAAATGGCACCAGATCCAAACCCTTTAGAGTGGAGCGCGGCACCAGGCAGGGATGCCCATTATCCCCTCTATTGTTCCTCTTATACTTAGAGCCACTCTTGCGCACAATGCTACTAGACCCAGACATACAGGGAGTCACACTACACGGGACATTAATAAAAACACTGGCCTTCGCTGACGATATGCTCCTTACACTTACTCAACCGAAAACCTCAGTCCAACGCCTACTAGAAGTCATAGACGAATTTGGGTTCTACTCAGGGTTACAATTAAATTTGCAAAAATCATTGGCCCTTTCAGTACAGGAAACAGTGCAAAAGGAGTGGGAGGGCCCTTTTCCCTTTCAATGGGCCGTGGGCACGCTCAAGTACCTAGGGGTTAATGTACCGAGGGATTTAACAAATCTGTACAAAGAGAATATGGACCCCTTGAAGAGGCATACAAAAGAAGCTCTGCAGGGATGGCAGGGCCTACCTCTGTCTTTGAGGGGAAGAATCACCATGTATAACATGTTTATTTTTCCCAAATGGACATACATCTTCCAGATGATTCCTGCTATATTGGGATATAAAGAGGAGAGGTGGCTACATAAAACCCTTACAACATTCTTGTGGCAGGGAAAACGTGCACGCATTGGATTACATAAACTTATGAGACCTTGTCTAAAAGGGGGGTTGGGGCTACTTGACTTAAAACTTATACCAATCGCCTGTAATTTGAGGCACTTATCGGACTGGTTTCGCTCAAGGAAGTTTTTCTCCTGCACGAAAGTGGAAACCTCGCTGATGGCCCCAATGGGATTTGCTTATTGGCTACATGCCCCATCAGAAGAACTCCCAAACCTGGGCCCATATAGATTTCTATTGAACCCTTTGCGGAAAACATGGAAATGGTTGGGTAAGAAAAACAAATGGAACAGTGTAGTGTCTCCACTACTACTCATTAAAGGTAACCTAGCATTCCCAGAGGGGGGGAAATCTGCTTTGTTTAGGAAATGGGAGATTTGTAGTATTAAATACTTATTTCAGGTGGTGTCTGAGACAGGGACCATTAAAACATTCCAGGCCCTGTGCACAGAATTCGGACTTGGACAGAAAGACTATTTTCAATATATGCAGCTCAAACATTACATACGAACATTGCCTGCATTGGCTCTTACTCAGCAAGTATGGGAATCCATGAGTGAGATGCTGGGCCTGGAAGCACAGTTAAAAGTACCGCTTAAGTACTTCCATCATCATCTAAGAGATTTACAGGGGACACTTGACTACACGCAAGTGTCACAACAATGGCATCAGGAGCTGCGGTGGAAACCGGACCCAGAACAGATCAAACTGTGCTTAATGGGTGTGTATCGGGTGACGGTGAATGTGACTTGGCAGGAAATGCACTACAAATTTATCATGAGACTGTACATATCACCACACAGGGCTTATAAGGCGACCCTGAGAACAACAGACGACTGCCCAAAATGTGGAACTGTGGGGGCCTCTCTGGGGCATATGTTTTGGTACTGCTCAAAAGTGACCCCCTTCTGGATAAAACTGGGACAACAAGTATCGCAAATGTGGAACATACACTGGCAACCAACGCCAGGACAGCTATTTGATGTCTATAGGATTCGTGGCAAGTCACCAGAGGGACTTAAAGAGTTCTTGAAAAGAGTAGTCTTGATGGGCAAACGTACCATACTACAATTGTGGCTACAACCAGACCCACCTGGAACACCGCAATGGCGAGGAGCCATGATGCAATGCTGCATGCTAGAAAAGAAAAAAGTGGGAGACTTAGCCTCGAAAAAAGGAGACCAGTTCTGTAAAATCTGGCTCCCGTTTTGGGACACTCTGACACCCGTTGTGAGAAGCAGGATATTGAACTGTTAACAGAACCGGTAGTGGGAAAGAGTTGAGGGTGGGGATAGAGAGGGGGGGGGAGTTGGGGGAGGAGGGAGAAAAATTATAAGCTTGATGACATCTCCTATGTATTGTTCGAATTATTTGATGTATTGTGTCCAAGTGTTATCAATAAAAATTGATATTAATAAAAAAAAAATGCTAAATAGTAGTAGTAGTCACCATCTTGCAAGGAAACTGCTGTAACATTAGGCTCATAGTAATAAAAATCATGATAGACAGAAATGGCAAGAAAACAAGAGTGGCCTAGTGGTTAGGGTGGTGGACTTTGGTCCTGGGGAACTGAGGAACTGAGTTCGATTCCCACTTCAGGCACAGGCAGCTCCTTGTGTTTCTGGGCAAGTCACTTAACCCTCCATTGCCCCATGTAAGCCGCATTGAGCCTGCCATGAGTGGGAAAGCGCGGGGTACAAATGTAGCAAAAAAAAAAATCATGATAGACAGAAATAGCAAGAAAACAAGAGGCGAGTTCTCTGCAGGAAGGAAGACAAAGGAATGGTGACGACCAAGGAAAAAAATGGTTGACAGCTCAGGAGTCCACCAGATTTGCCAAATTTCTAATTTTGAGCGGTTAAAATCTATGAATGTCCTTCAGCTCCGCTGTCAGTATTCACGCTTATGAGGTGCTGCTTTTAACAAACGTTGTCAGTACAAAGTAACATCTTGAGGACCCCTGACGCAGGCACAATATACCGAAACACGGTCCTTGTTGGGTCTCTGTGAATGCCATGAATTTATTATTGCACTGGGAATTTCACTAAACCTTCATCTAGTGGGACTCCTTCCGAGTCATCGATCATTCCTTCCTTGGTCGTCAACTCTTCTTTGTTTGGTAGACAGAAACACTCATCCAGTCTGCCTATTTGACTTTGGATAAATGTATGTATAAAATCCTGTATGTAATCAGGCAACCTGTCCCCCCCCCCCCCCCCCATCTCTTGTATCTGCCCTCTAGACTTTTTCCATAGCTGTCCTTCAAAATCTGTCAGTGATCACCACCACCACCCCCTCTGTTAATAGGCTATGTCAGACCATATTTTGTGAACAAACAATATGTAAGCCAATACCCAGGTCACTTATGTGTTTAAGTTTTGAAATCCCACACTGGAATACAAACACACAATCCCCACAGAAAACAGTAAGAAAGTGTTACAATCTGCAAGGTTAATGGGAGGAAAAAGCCTCAAGGTTCTCTTGACCAACAGGTCAATAGAGCTACAGATGATCCATCTGACCTATAGTATGATCTAAAAAGGATCAATTACCTCATCACTGGCAAAAAAAAAAAACACATTCCCATTACCTTGCGCATTGTCATACTTTTTTTTTTTTTTTACTGTTTTCTGTGGGGATTGTGTGTTGTTTGTATTCTAGTGTGGGAATTTTTGTCTCCACAACCACAGTGTTTTGCTATTTTAAGTTTTGAAATCTCCATGGCCACCAATGTTAGCGTGTCTGTTATGCTAGAAAAAAAATCCAGCCTCTCCATGCTTTACTCCATTTCTTATGCTGGAATCTAGTTCTTGTGTGAATTCCCCACTCCCATGGATCTTATGTGTTTTTAAATTCCTGCAGATCTTTTTTTTTTTTTTAGGGCCCTGTTTACTAAGCTATACTAGAGGTGTACTAGTGTTTTCAGCGCATGCTAACCGTGTAGACGCCCGTAGGAATATTATGGGCATCTAAACGGTTAGCATGCGCTAAAAACACTAGCGCGCCTTTAGCATGGCTTAAACAGGGCCCTTTGTTTTTTTAATGTTTTCCACTGCAAACCTCATTCACATGTGGTTCTTTCTTTATACAGGCAAAATGAATGCGATACTAGAAACACCCGAGATGCCCGCTGTCTTTGATGGCGTGAAGCTGGCCGCGGTTGCTGCAGCTCTTTACGTTATTATCCGCTGCCTGAACCTTAAAAGTGCGACCGCTCCTCCAGATCTAATTTTCCAGGATACACCTTTGTCCCACTTTTTAATCAAATCCTGCCCATTGCTGACCAAAGAGTGAGTAACCACTGCAATTTTTCCTTCTGCTTACTACGTCTGCATTGGCCTCTGAAATTGTGTTGCAGTTTATCGCTCATTTTAAGTATATAAGTTCTGAGGAGATGCAAGAGAGAGGCTTATAACAGGATCTGCGGATGACAGAAAACGTGAAAAATAGCTGATCACAAGTAAAATGATGACATAACACTGTTCCTCTCTTGAAGGAAAATATAGATCTCACAGAATTCAAACCTGTTGTGACCACGTTTCGCCCCACAAAAGGCCATTCCATTACTCAGTGCAGAGATCTGTAATACTGCTGCTCATTGTCTTTTAACATAATGTGTGTGTTTTAAGGAGTTCTGTGTGACATATGATCTCCTGTTGGTGCCCCTCACACATCCTTTTTGTGGGGCAAAACGTAGCCATGTCGGGCTTGACTTCTGTGAGATACTAGCCGTAGAGCCCGTGAAAACGGGCTACTTTTGGAATGGGGGGGGGGGGGTTTCCAAGCCCCCTCCCCCGGAGTCGCCGCCCCTCCACCCGGCCTGAGCAGCACTGTAAACTTACATCAGCACGCAGCAGCAGGCACATCCAGTAAAGCTGCCGTCGGGGCGGGCTTCCTTCTCTGCCTGTGTCCCGCCCTCGTGTGACGTAACGTCGGCGAGGGCGGGACAAAGGCAGAGAAGGAAGCCCGACGGCAGCTTTGCTGATGTGCCTGCTGCTGCGTGCTGATGTAAGTTTACAGTGCTGCTCGGGCCGGGTGGAGGGGCGGCGGCAACTCCGGGGGAGGGGGGGAGGGGGAGCGGTTCCGACATCTGCAGCATGCCAATAGAGACTTCCCTCTCTGTCCCGCTCCCGCATTGGGGCGGGGCAGAGAGGGAAGTCTCTACTGCACATTTGCGAGTGAGTACGGTCACTTGCCGTTTATATGTTTGTTATTTATTTTCCTTCAATAAGTCAACACTGTTAGTAGATCACAAGTAAAGTGGATTTTTCCTGTTTGAAACTTGTGTGTGTACAGAGAGGCTGGGATATTCAGTGAAATTATGTATTTATTTATTTATTTATTTTTATTGCATTTGTACCCCACATTTTCCATCCTAGTAGCTTAAAGTAAACTGGTTACATTTGCATACAAATAGGTTTATACATGCAGATCTTTTGCATGGATATTCTGAAAACTGACTGACTAGTGGTTTACTTGGTCTAGCCTGTCTTCCTTTTAGAATCACAGCAGGGATCTTCTCTGTTATGGTGTTCCTATCCATTGTAGGGTACTTTTCCCCAGAGAAATAAGAAATGAGGAGGACTAAATGCACCTGACTAAGAGGCCTTTCTACTAAAATTTTCTAGAATCTGGACTTGGCACATTCTTGTACACTAAGCCCAAGTTTAATGCAGCAGCTTACAAGGGTTTTTGTTAAGGTCTCGTGCATGGAAAACTTAATGTGAGAGCACTTACCACCTCCTGTGTTACCCAGTTAGGACGCTAGCTGGATAGCACTTCCACGCCTGTTCCCCACCCATGCCATGCCCCCTCCCAAAAAGAATTTCTAATGAATAAATGATTAGTGTGCAGAAATAGGTAAAATATTTAAAACTTTTTAACACGTTTTGCGGTAGCCTGTTTTTCTGTGCTAAAATTCTGACATGTTTAAAATGTTTTCTTTAGTCTGAGAGCTTCCTCCCTATGTTGAAACATCAGTTGCAAAAATACATAGATTCTCTCCCCCCCCCCCCCCCCAGCCTCCCCCACCCTCTTTTTAACTTTCTTTCTTCAGTCCTCAGCTAGGAGCCCTAGACCATGAGTCCCTGTGGAACCCAATAATACATGTGAATTCTGAACGTACTCACTATTTTATATAATTAAAAAAAAAATGTCTTTGTCCTGCTCAATCTACAATTCAAGGCAGATCACAAGAAAGCGTACATATTCATACATTAAAACCACAGCACAAGACTGAAAGCAAATAATACAATGAGAGCTCCAAGCATAAGTCATCAAGGATTCTTATTTTTATGGAAACTGAGCAGGTAACATTTAGGTAACTATTGCCATCCATTGCTGAAGGAAACGTCATCAGATGTTATGAAACAGAGACTAGCCTTGCACCTGGAGTGGAGGAGTAGCCTAGTGGTTAGTGCAGTGGACTTTGATCCTGGGGAACTGAGTTCGATTCCCACTGCAGCTCCTTGTGACTCTGGGCAAGTTACTTAACCCTCCATTGCCCCTGGTACAAAATAAGTACCTGAATATATGTAAACCGCTTTGAATGTTGTTGCAAAAACCTCAGAAAGGTGGTAGGTATATCAACTCAAATTTTCCTTTCCCTATTTGAGATTCTACATGGAATGTTGCTATTCCACTAGCAACATTCCATGTAAAAACCTGCCCTTGCAGACTAGCAACGCGGCTGCGCAGGCTTCTGTTTCTGTGAGTCTGATGTCCTGCACGTATGTGCAGGACGTCAGACTCACAGAAACAGAAGCCTGCGCAGCTGCATTGCTGATCTGCAAGGGCAGACTTCTACATGGAATGTTGCTAGTGGAGTAGTAGCCTAGTGGTTAGTGCAGTGGGCCTTGATCCTGGGGAACTGAGTTCAATTCTCACTGCAACTCCTTGTGACTCTGGGGAAGTCACTTAACCCTCCATTGCCCCTGGTACAAAATAAGTACCTGAATATATGTAAACCACTTTGAATGTAGTTGCAAAAAAAAAAAGAAACCTCAGAAAGGCGGTATATAAGTCCCATTTCCCGTTCCCTTATATGTATCTCTGTAGGCAATTCATTTCTTAGCTTTAGGTCAGTCACCTGAAAAGGTGGTATAATGCAGCCACACAAAGGAGTAGTGTTTTTTGGAAGTGCTTTGCTGGTCACACTACTCCTTTGTGTGTATTCTTATACGTAGTGGACTTCAGTCTTCCGCTTCTGCAGTCTTCCTTCTCCTCTGGTATAATGCCTTCCTCCATATTGTAGTAAATTTGGACAAGATTGGTTTTTGTCTGAGTCTTGAAAATGATAAAAAATAATTTCAGTGGGCCACCTTTAAATGCGACTGGCTTAGTTGTTCCAGTTTAGATGTGTCTGCCCTCTGCATTAGAAAACAGATCTTTTTTTTTTAACTTGGATTCACTATTAAAGCAATGGCTGGGACTCTTTTCTGCCGCCCCCATGGGTCATTAACACTACTTTACAATTTACATTCCTTTTTCAAAGTTATTTTCCTGCAAAAGAGGGTGAAGTATTTTTGTCGAAGACCATAAAGCGTTAACAGAAATGGAATGTAAACCCTGACTTCCCTGGTTCGCAGCTTGCTTCTCTGACCACCGCTAAGCTACTCTCGTCCTCCTACATAGCATCGCCTGTCTCAGTGACTCAGTAAAAGCCATAATTAGGAATTGAACGGGGGGGGGGGGGGGGGGGGGGAGGGAGACGACGACGACTGCATGGTGTCCACTGAGCTGTCGAACTGAGTCAGTGTACTGAGTTTGCTGAGGAGCTAATGAAAAAAAGAAACGTGCTCCAGTTGGTGGATTCTTTTCCATTTCTCTACCATGCTGCCGTTCCTGCAGAGCTCCTGAATGTAGGGCTCCGTTTACTAAGCTGCGGTAAAAAGGGCCCTGTGTTAGCAGCGGGGGCCTGGTTTTGTCGTGCACTGAGGCCTTTCTACTGCAGCGATGGCGGCTGGGGTGGCCCTGCCACAGGCCTGGCTCTGTCTCAGCAGCCCTGCTTCTGACGCAGCCTGTAATTCTGGCGAAACATTGCTGTGTCGGGCGTTTTATGCTGAAACTTCTGGGAGCTTTTAATTGACTAATAAAGACCGTGTTTACCACAAGGTCTGCCTTTTGTTTTTATCTTCCACGTTGAATTTGGCAGACCGCCTTCCTTGTTGTTTTCTAAGTTCTGTTAATATCCACAGTTCAGCAATAGGATGGTATGGTTTTGTTATAGCCCATACTTGCATGGGGAAGGAATGTTGGAAAGAAGCAGCACTTCTTAATTTAGTCTTTGTAACTAGTGATATCTAGGTTGAATCGTCCTCCCCACCCCCCAAAAAAAGGAAGGAAAAGAAATCCTGTAGTACTTTTCTCAGCACTCAGCATTCATAGATAACACTCCCAGTATGATGTTGTACATCAAAAGTGTTTTTTCATTTCACTTAAATTGCGGTGAAGATAAATTGTTCTGATGTTGACTTTGCTAATGTCATCGTGAGACATCCATCAGTTATGCAGTGACGTCATGAGCAGGAAAAGCACAGGTAGAACTCTGCACCTGTTTTCATGCTTAACTGGCTGTGTCAAAATGTTTAGTCAGAGCTATGCAAATTGGATAGTAGAGTTTAAGCTGATGTTCAGTAAGTGACTTTTAAATACTGAACATGCTATACTGCTGCTGCTGTATTCTACTGAATTCGAGCAAAGATTTGTTTCTGTCCAAGTCTTGAACTGGATAAAAATAATTTCAAAGGGCTACCTTTAAATACGACTCTGTTGTCCCAGTTTAATGTCTACCTTTTTGCATTAAAAAAATAAAACAAAACAGATTTATTTAATTGTTTTTTTTTTTTAATGAGCCGAATGCCTCTGGTTCGTAAATGCTATGCACTTCTTAGAGAGGATTCTCGGGAGGAACTTACCACCTTTTGATCCCTGATGGCTTGTTTCAGAACCTAGCATTCAGGTTTCTAGAGAAGTGGATTGTGGGGTCCCGCAGGGTTCACCTCTCTCCCCTGTTTTATTTAACATGCTGAGGGCTTTGTTCAGTTTTGCTTTGGAGACTGCGAATTTTCATGCTTTTATATATGCGGACGATATCGCAGTCCTAATTCCAACACGGGACAATATTCAAGCCATAAATCATCGTGTAGAGAAGTGGTTCCCAAACCTGGTCCTGGAAGCACCCCAGCTAAGTCAGGTTTTCAGGATAGCTACAATGAATATGCATGAAGGGATTTGCATGCAGTGGAGGCAGTGCATGCAAATCTCTTATGAACATTCATTGTGGGTATCCTGAAGACCTGACTGGCTGAGGTGCCTCCGGGACCAGGTTTGGGAACCACTGGTATAGAGGGATAAATTTCTCAAATTACCACCTGGATGCTTGATCATCTGAAATTGTGACAAGACAAAATTCCTTTTGGTTGGGCAAAAGGAAACTTTTGTCCAGGACTATTCTTTTGTAGTAAATGATCTATCTTATAAGTTGGAATGTACCCTGAAAATCTTAGGTATCCCAACAGATCAAAATTTGTCCTGGGAACCGTAGCTGAATGGGATTGTAACAGGGCCGCCGAGAGACTAGGCCGGGCCCGGGGCAAGGCCGCCCCGCCTCCGCCCCCCCATCGCTCCCCCTGCCGCTGCTGCCCCCCCCCCCCCCCATCGCTCCCCCTGCTGCTGCAGTCCACGGTCTCACCTGCCTGCCTCCACGGCTCCGGGCCCCCTGCATTCAAGGTGGCAGTCGCAGATCGCCTTTCTTCGGGCCTTCCCTCCCTGTGTCCCGCCCTCATCTGATGTAACTTTCGGTTTCCGTGAGGGCGGGACACAGGGAGGGAAGGCCCGAAGGGAGGCAATCTGTGACTGCTGCTTCGAATGCAGGGGGCCCAGAGCCGAGGAGGCAGGCAGGTGAGACGGGGAACTGCAGCGTCGGCACCCTGATCCCAGAGCCGGGCCCCCCTTGTAGGCCTGGGCCCGGGGAGTTTTGTCCCCCCCTGCCCCCCCTCTCGGCGGCCCTGGATTGTAAAGAGATGTTTCTTTTTAATGCATAATCTCAGATGAGTCAGGAAGTATTTTACACAAGAACATTTTAGGCTAATAGTTTAGGCATTGATTTTAACTAAGCTGGCCTACTGCAATATAATTTACTTGGGCTGTCCTAAAAACTTATTGCAGAAATCATAAGTGATACAAAACACAGCCATAAGGCTTATTTGCGGTCTGAAAAAGTTCGATAGGGTTTCTCCTTTATATATCCAGTTTCATCGGTTACCCATAGAAGTAAGAATCATTTTTAAGCTTTGCTGTTTTGTTTTTAAAATTATTTAGGGATTTACCCCATCATATTACTACTACTATTTAGCATTTCTATAGCGCTACAAGGCATACGCAGCGCTGCACAAACATAGAAGAAAGACAGTCCCTGCTCAAAGAGCTTACAATCTAATAGACAAAAAATAAATAAAGTAAGCAAATCAAATCAATTAATGTGAACGGGAAGGAAGAGAGGAGGGTAGGTGGAGGCGAGTGGTTACAAGTGGTTACGAGTCAAAAGCAATGTTAAAGAGGTGGGCTTTCAGTCTAGATTTAAAGGTGGCCAAGGATGGGGCAAGACGTAGGGGCTCAGGAAGTTTATTCCAGGCGTAGGGTGCAGCGAGACAGAAGGCGCGAAGTCTGGAGTTAGCAGTAGTGGAGAAGGGAACAGATAAGAAGGATTTATCCATGGAGCGGAGTGCACGGGAAGGGGTGTAGGGAAGGACGAGTGTGGAGAGGTACTGGGGAGCAGCAGAGTGAATACATTTATAGGTTAGTAGAAGAAGTTTGAACAGGATGCGAAAACGGATAGGGAGCCAGTGAAGGGTCTTGAGGAGAGGGGTAGTATGAGTAAAGCAACCCTGGCGGAAGATGAGACGGGCAGCAGAGTTTTGAACCGACTGGAGAGGGGAGAGGTGACTAATTGGGAGGCCAGCAAGAAGCAGATTGCAGTAGTCTAAACGAGAGGTGTCAAGGGTGTGGATGAGGGTTTTGGTAGAGTGCTCGGAAAGAAAGGGGCGGATTTTACGGATGTTGTAAAGAAAGAAACAACAGGTCTTGGCGGTCTGCTGGATATGAGCAGAGAAGGAGAGAGAAGAGTCAAAGATGACCCCAAGGTTTCGAGCTGAGGAGACAGGGAGAATGAGAGAGCCATCAACAGAAATAGAAAACGGGGGGAGCGGGGAGGTGGGTTTGGGGGGGAAAATGAGAAGCTCGGTTTTGGTCATATTTAATTTCAGGTGGCGTTGAGACATCCAGGCAGCAATGTCAGACAAGCACGCTGAAACTTTGGTTTGGATGCAAGGTGAGATATCAGGGGTAGAAAGGTAGATTTGGGAGTCATCAGCATAGAGATGGTAGGAAAAGCCATGGGATGAGATTAATGAACCAAGGGAAGAAGTGTAGATAGAAAAGAGGAGGGGACCAAGAACAGAACCCTGAGGTACGCCGACAGGCAGAGGGATAGAAGTAGAAGAGGATCCACCAGAGTGAACACTAAAGGTGCGGAGGGAGAGGTAGGAAGAGAACCAGGAAAGGACAGAGCCCTGGAATCCAAGTGAGGACAGGGTATCGAGAAGTATGCTGTGATCGACAGTGTCAAAAGCAGCGGAAAGATCAAGAAGAATGAGAATGGAATATTGACCTCTGGATTTAGCCAGTAATAGGTCATTGGAGACTTTAGTGAGCGCAGTTTCGGTTGAGTGGAGTGGGCGAAAACCAGATTGTAATGGGTCAAGAATAGCATGTGAGGAGAGAAAATCAAGGCAGCGGCGGTGAACAGCACGCTCAAGTAATTTGGAGAGAAAAGGAAGGAGGGAGATGGGTCGGTGATTAGAGGGACAAGTAGGGTCAAGTGAAGGCTTCTTAAGGAGAGGTGTGACCACAGCATGTTTAAAGGCAGCAGGGACAGTCGCAGTGGAAAGTGAGAGGTTGAGAATGTGACAGATAAAAGGAATAAGAGTAGGAGAGATGGCATTAAGAAGGTGGGTGGGAATGGGATCAGAGGAACAGGTGGTACATTTTGAGGAAGAAAGGAGAAGTGTAGTTTCCTCAATAGTAACTTCAGGAAAGGAGGAAAGGGAATGAGGGGAAGGAGAGAGAGGGGAACGGACTAGTGGAGGGAGAGCTGGTGAGGTAGAGAAAGCAAGGTTTATCTTTTGAACCTTGTTGTGAAAGAATTCAGCAAGGGTCTGAGGAGATAATGAAGGGGGAGTTGGGGGAGGGGGCACCTTGAGGAGAGAGTTCAATGTGGTGAAGAGAAGTCTAGGATTAAAGCCAAGAGAGTTGGTCAGTTGGATATAATAATCCTGTTTGGCACGTGAAAGAGCAGATTGGAAGGAGGTCAGCATGAACTTAAAGTGTAAGAAATCAGCAAGGGCCCGAGATTTCCGCCAGAGGCGTTCGGCGGAGCGGGTACAGGAACGTAGGTAGCGGATATTAGAAGTCAGCCAAGGTTGGGGTTTTGTACGCCTTACAGGGCGGGTCATCAAAGGTGCAAGAGTGTCTAAGGCAGAGGATAGAGTATTGTTGTAAGAAGAAACAGCCTCGTTGACAGACGTGGATGGTGCCATAGTAGAGAGGAGGTTTGAAACATGGGAGGATAGAGATGAAGGGTCAATATCGTGAAGATTCCTAGATAAATTAGATAGGATAGGACGGGACTGGGAGGGAGGAGATTTAAGTGTGAAAGTTATAACATGGTGAAAAGAGGAGGGATGATCAGAGGCAAGGAAACTAGAAGGTGAACAGTTGGAGGAGAAGATGAGATCAAGACAGTGACCATTTTGATGAGTGGGGGAGGTGGAGCATAGTTGGAGATTAAAGGACGACGTTAAAGCGAGTAACTTGGAAATATAAGAGTTGGAAGGATCATTAGCAGGAATATTAAAGTCACCAAGGATGAGAGAGGGGGAGGAAGGATCATGGAAGAAGGCAAGCCAGGCGTCAAAGTCACTGAGAAAGGATGAAAGGGACTTATCAGGGGGACGATAAATGACCGCTATTCGAAGAGGCAGAGGAGAGAAAAGGCGGATAGAGTGGACTTCAAAGGAGGAAAAACAGTGAGATTGAGGTGGAAGAAGGGGTTGAAATCTGGAGGAGGGAGAGAGAAGTAGTCCAACACCGCCCCCACGGCCAGCAGGGCGAGGAGTATGTGAAAATAGATAACCACCATGGCACAGGGCTGCGACTAAAGCAGAGTCATCAGGGCAGAGTCATCATATATGCTTTCTTTAATCTCAGTTTTAGACTCACTTCATGGCACAAGAAATGTCCTCAAATTATCCTTTCCATCTTTTAAGGGATTTCACTTAGAGAATTTTTTTTCCAGTTTATTCTCTTATCAAGTTGTCAAGATCGGGAATATGTTGCCAATATCTGTGATTTGTATTACCTATTATGCTCAGTTTCGCAAGACTATAAAAAACTATTTTATTCAAGAAGTATGTATTATCTTAAGCTATTTTTATCATGCTTTTTTATTAGGTATTTGGCTGTTCTATATTAGATCTGATACTGTGTTAAGCTAGGTATTTGACATGTTCTCTCAGTTTTAGAGTACAATGTTAATTTTTGTTTTATTATGTACTAGTAAAAAAAGGCCCGTTTCAGTTTTTAAGGAAACGGGCGCTAGCAAGGTTTTCCTCGTAGTGTGTATGTTTGAGAGAGAGTGTGTGTGTGAGAGTGACTGTGTGTGTGTGAGAGAGAGAGAGAGAGTGACTGTGTGAGTGTGTGTGTGTGTCAGAGAGAGAATGAGATTGGGTGCGATTGTGTCTCTGAAAGAGTGTGTGTGTATCAGAATGACAGTGTGTGTGAGTGAATATGTGAGACACAGCGAGACCGAGAGTTTGCTGAACCCCTTTCCCCTCCCCCCTTCCACCCCTGTCTGAGTTCCTGAAACCCCTCCCACTTCTTCACATGTGAGTTCTAGGACCCCCCTCCCCACCTCCTGCATGTTTTTACCTCCCGCACGCTTCACACAGCCTCTTCTTTCGCTTCTGTTTCAGCTGTTCCTGTGGTCCCGCCCTCAAGGGACCACACGAATAGCTGAAACAGAAGCGAAAGAAGGACCCCCTTCCCCCACCCCGTGTCGTTCATGACCCCCCCCCCCCCCTTCCATCCCCTGTCGTTTCAGGACCCTCCTCCCCACCTCCTGCACATTTTTACCTCCTGCACTGTAGGGACGCCGCTTCACACAGCCTCTTCTTTCTCTTCTGTTTCAGCTGTTCGTGTGGTCCCACCCTCAAGGGCGGGACCACACGAACAGCAGAAACAGAAGCGATAGAAGAGGCTGTGTGATGCAGTTGACATCACTGATCTACTGCCGGAATCAGACCATGGAGCCACGGTCCCAGGCAGAGACCGAACGTTGGAGGTGAGAATTGTTATATAGGATCTTGTCCCAGTGATGGCCTCTTGTACTGTAATCTGCTTCAAACCTTCTTAGGTATCCTAGACAAAGTAAACTAAAACCTGAATGTGCGGTTCTTTGTCTTACAATTCTTGCTGCAAAGACCAGACTAGGAACAGTGGAAGGTGCTCTTAAAATAGAGGGGAAAAATCTCCTGTTTTTTGTGAGTGAAGGCTTGTAGCATAAAGATCTTAGCACTGGTTCATGATGAAGGAAGGGACTATTGGACAGTTGATAGAAAACAGGAGTATCACAGTAGTGGTCAGTATCATCATTGAGTTACAGAGCGATTACAAAATGACAATTAACGCAGTGTTTGTTTTCCAAAAATGTAATTTTGGGAGGAAGTGACATCACAGCAGTGGATGGTAGCTTAAGCGCAAAGCTCTCTCAGAGGGGCGATTAAAGTGCATTTTCCCCCGCAGACCTTGCCGTTTTAAGAAAGGAAGTGATGCAGAAAGTGATGGATACTTGGAAATGGCTTGAGAAATATAAATGCCTGGCAAATCAGAAGGATCGCCAACCTTCCTCCCAAGGAGAACGGGCCTTAGAACGTGCAGGGAAAATGGCGCTGGTGCAGTCTGAGTCAGAAGACGAGCTGCACTTGGAGAGTGAGATCGGAGACTGAGATTTCCAGGGCAAATGTGTTGCATTGGTTTAAGGAGCTTAAATCAGACATAGCAGACATGAGGTCGGATGTCCCAGGTATGCTCAATAATATAAAGAACAGAGAGAATTTGGATCTAGACTGGAGGAAGTGGAAGAGCAGATGGATTTAGTAGGAACTAATATTAACTCTCTACAGGCAGCCCAAAAACTAGAGTGTTACTGAGAGAACTGAGTTGCAGGATGCTATTGAAGATCCTGAAAATCGCTGTCGCCACTCTAACCATCGTTTCAAGGGTATCCCTTAATCGGATCAATATGCTAACCGTGCATATTGATCCGGTAAGATTTGTGTTTGTTTATATTGCACTCAGACACCCAGGATGAGGCAGAAATGGGCCTGTCTCCATCATGCTGGCCCTGAATCATGTACATCACAGTCTGGAGCCATGGATTTCTAGACCTTGTGATATTATTGCGTGCTTTGCAGATTTTGCACTGACAACAGATTTTGCGGAAGGTTAGAGCACAGAAAGAAGTGGAGTAGAATAATGTAAAAAGTCAAGTTTTTCAAGACCTTGCCAACTGTGCTTTACAATGAAGGAGAGATTTTCACGCAGTTACCTGTTACTTCCAACAAGCAGGACTGTGGTACCACTGGCTTTCCCGATTTGTTCTTTTATTTATAGTAGGTGGAACTTCAAGAAATGTATATACAGTAAAAGAGGCATGGAAGATGTTGAAGTAGCTCGGCTATGCAGATCTACCAACAGAGGAATTGTCCCTGGTGGCTCAGAGGTCATCGGCCGGTAGCCATGCTTGGCAGAAAGTTCAGAGGAGCACGGTAGTTCACAGCTCTCTCCCAGCTCTTGAAGACTGCTGTTTATTATCATATAAGTTTTTTTGCTTCTGTATAAGATTTGTGCTTAGGCAAGGGGAAGCTGCCATGTTTTAACAGGATGTATCATTCACAATGCAAAGGATGTGTGTAAAGGTTTCCTCCATCCTGACTGTGAGCACTTTCCTCACATTTTTTTTCTTTTAAGCTGGGTCAGCACTCGGAGGGGTTTGTGTTGTAAACCTCCTTGATGACATTCCTTTAGGCAGCTTATCAAATTTATGAATAAACTTGATAAACTTGGGTGCATGGAATGGGAAGTATTGTTAGGGAGGGACCTTCTAGGAGGTCTCGGGAAGGAAGCAAGGGACTAATATTGGGATCCTAGAATGTCAATTATCTCAATGATGCAGGAAAGCATAGTCTTATTTATCGTAAACAAATTGGTGGAAGGCTGGATGCAGGATCATAAGTTAAAGTTAAATTAGGAGAAAACTTTGTGTTTCAATTACCATCCAGAATTAAACCCTCAAACGATCTCAATAATGCAGTTTTTACTCTTTCCCCAATTATTAACATTTATGTTTATTTGGATTGTTCTATTTCATTGGAATTCCAAGTAAACACTGTCATTAAAAAAAATGTTTGTTTATGGTGAAACAATTTTGCTTCATAACGAGATTTTTTTGAATTGGATCAATTTGAACCAATTCCAAATAAGTATCAATTTCATTCATTGATACTTTTATCATTCGATTATTATAATATAGTGTACCTGGGCAGTACTAAACACGGCAGCCAGGTTATTATATTGTCTTTCCAGTTACGATAATGTTTCCCTTCTTTATAATAGATTATATTGGTTGCTTATAGAGGCTCGGGTACATTTTAAATTTGCATGTTTTCTTTATAAAACATTACTTGGTCAAATATGTGTTAATGAAAGAAAATGAAAATAAAGTGGTCTCTCGCTGGTACTTCTCTTTGTTTAAAGCACATGTACCTGACTTCAGTTTCAGATCGCTATTGGTAGCATGGTGTGAAGAGAGAGGGACATTTTATCACATCTTGGTGGTACTCAGATTCAACAATTTTGGCGACAGGTGCTTCAACTTTTCGTGGGCTTAGGTTAACCTATTCCATTATGCCCCAAGTTCTGCCTATTGGGAATTAGAATGGTACGAGGACAGAAAGGCAGAGGAGGCTAAAATGAATGTCCCTTTCTGCTGCAAGATGTGAGAATACAGCACACTGAAAGCAGGCAGTGGGTCCCATCTTAATGGATTGCAGTTAGGGGTGGTTGTGGAACTTGATAAAAACTTACAGACCGTCGGAAAAGATGTTATGATAAAGATGCTGATGAATGGACAGAATTGTGGTTGATATTACAGGATTTTGGTTGGGAGGAAGGGAGAGGTAGTTCATAGACAGTTTGAGGTTTGACCCGAAAAAAATCACGTGTTGACCTTCTTGTTTCTCTCTGATAGGGGAGAGGGGTTTGGGGGGCTGGGGAGGTGGGAGGAAAGTCTGAGTGGGCTGGATGAGAATTTTTTTTCTTTAGTTAAATAGTGTTGTGCCTGTTATGCTAATACTTTGAAAACTTTAATAAAAATTTATTGAAACCGAAATGTAATTTTTTATGTAATTGTTGTACAGCTAAAATGGGAGCTCATTGTAGAATGGCAATCAATGCCACAGTATAAAATGTCAAGAGAATCCTGGCATTATCCTGTTTGCAGATACATCCAACTTCCGTAAACTACTAAAGACCCATCTCTTCGACAAGATATACCACAAAGATCAAAACATGTGAAACTCCTACATACATCCAGAAATGTTAAGAATACCCTCTATTACATCACCATCATGCATTCCATTACCATGCAACCCCAAATCCTTCTTTAGTACCAAATGTCTATTCTCTTCTCATTTCCACTATCCATGATGTATTGTAAGCCACTTTGAGCCTGCAAAGAGGTGGGAAAACGTGGGATACAAATGCAATAAATAATAATAATAACCCCTGTGACACCACTATTTAAAGTAACTACATAATCAGTATGATCCATTGATTTAAGTCCTAACCCCTGCAATGTTTGTTTGGGGGAGGGAGTGGGTGAAGGCAATGTCAGACATCCATTGTACAGTGCCTCCCCCCCCCCCCCTCCCTCCCAGTTATCCTTTTGTTCCCGCTCCTGCCTTGCCCTTTCCTAGTCTCCTGTCTCTCATTCCTGTTCTTGGTCCAGCACTTCTATCCAGGCATTCTTCTGCCACAAGCTAATGCCAGTCTGTCTTCTCATATGCGAGTCATACACCAGACATTGAACTGCAAGGAAGCAGTGTAGATACAAATGCCAAAATAGAACTTGTAAAAGAATAAATGAAAGCAGAAGAAAGACCAGTACAAGAAAGAGACAGCTATGGCTTTTTAATTTTGTGAGTTGATTATAATTGTTGAACTTATTTGCTATGAAACTGCTTGAGTTATATTTTATATTATGTCTTTATAGCATAAAATTTAGAACAAGCTATTTTAAATTATGAGTTTTCAGAGGTTTTAGTTTATATATTATAAGCAAGTTCAAACCATAAAGCATAGGTATAATAAGAGGATCTATTTGTATTCATGTTCTTTGGAACATAAATTAAATACTACTTGAGGGATGCAGACAGAATATTTGATTTCTGTTTTTTAATAGCATACACAATTTACTAATATTTTATTTAGTTCTCACAATGTTTCAATAATGCTTAAAGTAAGTCAGGATAAAGGATGCACATTATCCCCTTCAACTTCTAAGCAGCTTGTAGATCAAAGGAAAAAACACAATTTGAAGTGCCTGTATACAAATGATAGAAGCCTAAAAAATAAGATGGGAGAGTTAGAATATATAGCACTAAATGATGAGGTAGATATAATAGGCATTTGAGAAACTTGGTGGAAAGAGGACAGTCAATGGGACACTGTGTTAACAGGGTACAAATTGTATCACAATGATAGAGAGGATCAAATTGGAGGGGGGTTGCACTATATCTTAAAGAGGGAATTGAGTCAAATAAAATAAACATTCCACATGACACAGCAACGTGGAATCATTACGGATAGAAATTCCATGTGTGAAGGGAAGGCGTATTCTTGTAGGGCTGTACTACCTTCCTCCGGGACAGAACAAACAGACGGATGAAGAAAGGTTTACATAGATTAGGAAAGCTGGCAAATTGAGCAATGCTATAATATTGGGTGATTTCAATTACCCCGATATTCACTGGATAAATGTTACATCAGGGAGATAAAATTTCTAGATGTAATAAACGACTGCTTGGAGCAGCTGGTCCAGGAACCGATGAGAAGGGAAGCCATTTTGGATCTGGTCTTTGGTGGCATGCAGGGCATAGTGTGAGAGGTGGCAGTGTTGGGGTCCCCTGGGAAACAGTGATCATAACATGATCAAGTTTGAGCTTCTATCTAGGAAGAACCCGCAAAAGAAATCTACTATAGCTGCATTTAATTTTCAAAAGGGCAACTGTAATAAAATGAGGAAAATGGTTAAAAAGAAACTAAAAGGATCGGCTGCAAAGGTTAGGAGACTAAATCAAGCGTGGATGTTATTCAAAAAATACCATCTTGGAAGCCCAGTCCAGATACATTCCATTATTTGAAAATGTGGAAAGAAGAGAAAACGTCAGCCTGCGTGGTTAAGTAAAAGAGGCTATTACAGCCAAAAGATTGCCCTTCAAAGAATGGAAAAAGGACCCAAATGAAGCAGCATAATCACTGGCAAGTCAGATGCAAATCATTAATAAAGAAGGCTAAAAGAGACTATGAAGAGAAACTTGCCACAGAGGCTAAAGCTCACAGTAACAACTTTTTCAGGTACATCAGAAGCCAAAAGCCTGCGAGGGAATCCGTGGGATCGTTAGATTCCGAAGGAGCAAAAGGGGTGGACAAGGCCATAGTGGAGAAACTGAATGAATTCTTTGCTTGTATTTACGGAAGAAGATGTAAGAGATCTGCCTGTACCAGAGATGGTTTTCAAGGGTGATGATGTGGCATAATTGAAAGAAATCTCGGTGAACCTGGAGATGTACTGAGCCAAATTGACAAATTAAAGAGTAGTAAATCACCTGGACCGGATGGCATACATCCAAGGGCACTCAAAGGACTCGAGCATGATATTGCTGATCTGTTAGTAATATGTAACCTGTCGTTAAAATCGTCCATAGTACCTGAAGATTGGAGGCTGGCCAATGTGACGCCGATTTTTAAAAACGATTCTAGGGGTGATCCAGGAAATTATAGACCAGTAAGCCTGACGTCTGTGCCGGGCAAAATAGTGGAAACTATTATAAAGAATAAAATTAGAGAACACATAGACAAACATGGTTTAATGGGACAGAGTGAGCATGGGTTCAGCCGAGGGAAATCTTGCCTCACCAATTTCCTTCATTTCTTTGAAGGCGTGAATAAACATGTAGATAAAGGTGAGCCGGTTGATGCAGTGTTTCTAGATTTTCAGAAAACTTTTGATAAAGTTCCTCGTGAGAGACTCATGAGAAAATTAGAGTCATGGGATAGGAGGCAAGGTTCTGGAGTGGATTAGGAATTGGTTATTGGACAGAAACAGAGGGCAGGGTTAAATGGTAATTTCTCTTAATGGAGGAGAGTGAACAGGGAGTGCAGCAGGGATCTGTACTGGGACCAGTACTATTTAACATATTTATAAATGATATGGAAATCGGAACGACGAGTGAGTGATCAAATTTGCAGATGATACAAAACTATTCAAGGTTGTTAAAACACCTGCAGACTGTGAAATATTGCAGGAAGACCTTAGGAAATTGGAAGACTGGCAGATGAAATTTAATGGGGACAAATGCAAGGTGATGCCCATTGGAAAGAATAATTCGAACCACAGTTACCTGATGCTAGGGGTCCACCTTGGGGGTCAGCAGTCAAGAAAAAGATCTGGGTGTCGCTGTAGATAATACTCTGAAATCTTCTCAATGTGCGACAGCAGCCAAAAAGCAAACAGGATGCTAGGAATTATTAGCAAAGGGATGGTGAATAAGACCTAAAATACTATAATGCCTTCATATTGCTCCATTGTGCGTCCATATCTTGAGTATTACGTTCAGTTCTAGTCACCGTATCTCAAAAAAGATATAGCGGACTTAGGAAAGGTTCAAAGAAGAGCGACTAAAATTATATAGGGGACGGAACTCCTCCGTATGAGAACAGGCTAAAGAGGTTAGGACTCCAGCTTGGAAAAGAGACGGCTAAGGGCAGATATGATTGAGGTCTACAAAATCCTGAGTGGTGTAGAACGAGTAGAAGTAACATGGAAATACTTTTAAAACAAATATGAGGGGATCCAAGATGGCGGTTTGATCCTGTTGCGGTGCTCCACGCAGTCTGTTCCTCGAAATGCCGACGCGAAGAGGAAGGTCAGCTGCTGCAGGGATCCCAAGCTGGCCTTCTGCTTTAGTGCTGAACTCTATTGAACCTTATTTGCGGAGACCGGAGGTGGTAGAGGGAACGGGAGATGGCATGTTGACGGCGATCGGGCAGAGTGGAGATCCGACGACGCCCCTGCTTGATGTCACACTAAACTCTGTTCAAGGAGCTCTCCCCCCCCACAGCCACGGGGTGCGAGTTCTCCAGAGCAATTTTTTGTTCGACTGCCGGTACAGACTTAAAGCTTTCCCCTATTTTTGCAAGAGAAACCGGCTGAAGTGACTCTGGATAATCTTTGGGCCTTAATTGTTAACCTGGGTAAGGTTTTATGTCCTCAAACCCAGGCTCTTGAGACCAGGACAAAAAAATTAGAAGAGGCATTGGAAATAGTAAATAATGAAATAAATAAAACTGTAGAAAAAGTAGAAACTCAGGAAAAAATGTTGCTCAATTTTAAACAATTCAAACAACAATGATAAAAGACAATATAAGCATGCAAAGGAAGATTGAGACTTTGGAAAATTCCCTGAGATCAAACAATTAAGATTTTTGAATTTCCCTAAGTTGCCATCGGTAACACCTAGGGAAATGTTGAATAGATATCTTAAGGAAATTTTTGGACTTAAAGAAGATACTATTCCCCCCTTTTCCAGGTATATTATCTTCCAAATAAACCAACAGAAGCACAATCGTCTACTAACCAAGCTGAACTTCCTTTGGATGTTTCAGCCATTCTTGAATCCTCTGATGCAGATTTGGCTATTTCTTCTACTTTACTGGCAACTGTTGCGTTAACTTTGGATAAAGTATGGATCATGAAAGTGTTCTTTAAAAACAAAGATAAAGAATGTATAGGTCTCAAAATATCAATATTCCCAGATGTAGCAAAAGAGACTCAAAAAAGACGTAGGCAGTTTTTGCTGCTTAAGCAAGGAGTCCTTCAGATTGGGGCTACTCTTCACCTTCGATACCCGTGTAAATGCATAGTCAGATTCCAATCGGTTAAATATGTTTTTTTTTTAGCCATCTCAGCTTACAGAATTCCTTGTTACCAAACGCTCTTTGGGATCTAGAGAATGTTAATGTTTATTGACATTTATTAGAGCTCTGTAAAGAAAATGACACTTCTATGTTAGACAGGTTTCTAATTACTTTGGAATAAGTTCTATTTTTCTTTTTTTATTTCACTATTGGTAATCTTGGATCCAAAATGAGGACTTGAGTATATTTACATATTTAAACATTTTTTGCCTCTTTTTTTTGCTATATTCCTTATATTAATTATGTTGTAATATACTTTTCTGTACAAGCTTAGGCTTGATCAATTATATTTGAAATAATAAATTAAAAATTAAAAAAACAACAGCAACAAATAGGAGGGATTTTTTTTTCCACTCAACAAATAGTTAAGCTCTGGAACTCTTTGCTGGAGGAGGTTTGGACAAGTTCCTTGATGAAAAGTCCATAGTCTGCTATTGAGAGACAAATGGGTAAGCAACTTCTTGCCCTGGAATTGGTAGCATGGAGTGTTGCCACGTTTGGGTTTCTGCCAGGTACTTGTGACCTGGTTTGGCAACTGTTTGGAAAACAGGATACAGGGCTAGATGGACCATTGGTCTGACCCAGTATGGCTACTCATGTTCTTATGTTCTAAACAGTGTATATTGTGTGCTATTGGGGAAAAAAATGAAACAATTCAATAAAGCACATTCCTATTCATTTTTCCCATGAGAACAAGATTGGTTTGTCTTTGTTTTGTTTGTTTGTGTGTGTGTGTTTTTTTTTTCTTTTGGCTCCAGCTTGTTCTGGGATTTGGATTGGCAATTGTCCACATGGCAGTGCAGCTTTGAACTATGGTATTAGATCTGTCGGAGAGAAAGTGGAAACCTTTTTATCTCCCCCCCCCCCCCCAACCCCCATTCTTTCTGACGTGAACACTGTAGATTTAGCCATCTGCTTATGGTGTGAGAAACAGTGCTGGTTGTTTGGAACGCTCACCTTTGTTACTTGATAGCAAGCAAGCACCTGGAAACCCTCTGCTAAGTAACTCTGATAGTCCAAGACCATCTGCTTAATTGTGGTTGTGATGCTTGTAGACCAAGAAAATGCCTACCCTGTATACACATCATCTAATTGACTCTCAGTGGCCCAGCTTTGTAGCGAAGGATGTCAGTGGAGCAAAGTCAAGTCCTCATGGAGTAGTGAAGACCTCCAGTGGTATTGTTTAGACTTTCCTCTGGGTCTGTGGAAAGCCATTTGCAAAGGTAACAGGAAGTGCTTAGTGCTGCAGTACTGTCAGCTATAGTATGTGAAATATTCCACAAATTAAAAACAATCACTTTTTTTTTTATTTTCTTAAGGACACTTTTTTCCTACACATCTATATCTCCTTAATAGAAAAAAAAATTAAAGTCATCTGAGCAGGGCTGTGGAGTTGGTACAGTAAACGTTTGACTCAGACTCCTCTATTTTTCTACTTTCTGATTCCAGTTCCGATTCCGACTCCTACTGATATTGGGTTTTATATCCAGAACAAAACATTTAAAATGCTAGTAAATATAACTTTAGATCCAGGACAAAAATATGTATATGTAAGTATAAGCTTGAGTCTGAGTTGGTACATTTTTACTCACTCCGACTCCACCCAAAATTGCTTCCAACTCCACTACTCTTACTTCACAGCCCTGTAAAAATGAATTGTGTTGTGTGTACCCTGCAGCTGGGTGGTGGGGGATGGTGGTGGGAAACCTTTTTTCCTAGCAAGCAACAGATTGTGAGCTTCCAGGGACAGGGAATTTCCCAGTGTACCTGAATGTAACTCACCTTGAGCTACTACTGAAAAGGTGTGAGCAAAATCTAAATAAATATTGAAGATTCTACATGGAATGTTGCTATTATTGGTGATTCTACATGGAATGTTAATGTTGCTATTCCAACTAGCAACATTCCATGTAGAAGCCTGCCCTTGCAGATCAGCAACGCGGCCGCGCAGGCTTCTGTTTCTGTGAGTCTGACGTCCTGCACGTCAGACTCACAGAAACAGAAGCCTGCGTAGCTGTATTGGTACAAACTTAGATTGTGAGCCCTCCTAGGACAGAGAAATATCCAGAGTACCTGAATGTAACTCACCTTGAGCTACTACTGAAAAGGTGTGAGAAAAATCTAAATAAATAAATAAAACTAAATTAAAAATACAGTGGATACCAGTAAAATACTGTCAGCACACTTTAACCAAAACTTTGGTCAGGGATTATCTGAAAAAGAAAGAGAGAACCAACTAAGAATATCATTCTTTTTCTGTAGAGATCACTGGGGCATCAGCACCTTGTGTGTACCGTGTTCACCCCATCTCAAAAAGGATATAGTGCAACTAGAAAAGGTCCACTGAAGGGTGACAGAAATGATAAAGGGGATGGGACATCTCCCTTATGAAGAGAGGCTAAGCAGGTTAGAGCTTCTCAGCTTGAAGAAAAGACAACTGAGAGGGGATATGATGGTGGGGTAGAACCCCATAAATAGGGAATGGTTGTTTTAACGTGCAAACGAACACACATACACATACACACGCACACAAACAAACAAGAAAAACACTCCTTGAAACTCCAGCAGACAAAACAAATCATAGGAAGTTTTTTTTATTACTCTGAGTATAATCTGAAACCTGTTGCTAGAGGATGTGGTCAAGGTGACCAGTGTAGCATGATCCGAAAGAAGATTAGACAAGTTTCTAGAACAGAAGTCCATTAAATTAATTATTAGCCAGGTAGATTTGGAAGACCCATTGTTCATCCCATGGAATGAGCTGTAGGAAATAGATCTATTTTATGGTATCTTCTGGGTACTTGCAGTCTGTGCTGGGCTCAGTGGACCTGTCTGACTCTTCTTATGGTCCATGCACGCCTACTGGTATGGTTCTGGAACAGGGGAGATTGTGGCAAAAAAGCAGTCCAGAGGAAGAGTATTGGTCTCTCACCCCCTCCCCAATGTGTCTTGATGCCCTTCTTCCTCCTCATCACTGCAGGGCTCCTGACATGGGGGTAAGAGGAGTGAGGAGGCGAGGAGTAACTTGAATGGAGCAGTAGTTGTAACGCTGACCACTTTACTGCACAGGATGAGTGAGCCACACCTGCTTTCATTTATGGTGTTAGACATTGACAATAGACTTTTCTTCCCAAATACGTGTCTGGCCCATTTTCTAAACACATTTCACTGCTAGATCTAATAATTAATTTTTGTAGTGATCCTAGATTTACACAAAGTTCCAGAATGGTGATAAGCTTCAGGTTTGATAAACCTCAGACCCAAAGAGCTTAGTCTAAGTGGGGGAATACTGCTCAGTGCGGAATAATGTTCCTGTGTAGAATTTTCAACCAGCTTTGATGCTTCTCCTCTATCATTCCTTCCTCTCCCTCAGGCATAGCTGCGGCAAGAAGATGAGGTGACTTGCTACTACTACTACTACTTATCATTTCTATAGTGCTACTAGACGTATGCAGCTCTGTACGCTTGAACATGAAGAGACGGTCCCTGTTCGACAGAGCTTACGATCTGTTCAGGACAGACAGGAGAAATAAGGGATAAGGGAAGTAATAAGGTGGGAAAGATAAAACATACGAGGGTACTGTACAAGTGAATTCAGTATACATCAAAAGAATTGAAAAGGGAATCAAGAACATCAATTCAATCAATATAATTCATCCCCATTAAATAGAAACCAAGTTTGAAATCATAGGTCACATTAAATAGAAAAAGGACAAAACTCCCAAAGCCTGAACAGTTTACATCAACCCCCAAAATCCCCCCCCCCCCTCTCAGTCATTTAGAAAACAGTGACAACATATCCATGAAGCAAAGTTTTTCCAGAAGGGTGCTAGTGCTACATCATTTTCTGTAGGGCTGTTTCTAGTGGGCTTGCACTTTAGTTTCTGTGCCTGGGGCAGTGGAAGGTTGGGTAACGCCCAGGTTCAGAGGGAGCAGTGTGGGACTTGAACCCTGTTCCCCAGGAGGTCAGTCCACTGCAGTAACCATTAGGCTACTATATCCCTTCTTCTCTCTTGGAGATCCTCTGTACATAGAAAATGACACAGATAAAGACCATATGGCCTATGCAGGCCAGGGGTGTAGCCAGACACCCACATTTGGGTGGGCCTGGGCCCAAGATGGGTAGGCAGAAGAACTCCGCCCTGTCCCACAAGTGATTTGGTCTCTCGCTCTCTTGCCTGAATGTCATATTGTCTCTCAAACATCTCCCCTCCCCCGCATACCTTTTAAATAGCATATTTTCACCAGCAGTGAGCAGCAACTAATACACACTGCTCATGTTGGCCCCACAGTCTTCCCTCTGATGCAACTTCCTGTTTCTATATAGGCGGGAATACATCAGAAGGAAGGCTGGTATGCAGAAGGGATGGTTGTTGGTAGTTTTCAACTGGTGGGGCTTGGGGATCCCTGCCAGCCACATCATAGGTGTGCTGCTACTGGGTGGGCCTGAGCCCAAAGTGGGTGGGCCTGGGCCCAACCAGGCCCACCCTTGGCCACGCCACTGATCCAGGCTGTCCAGCCACACCAACTACTGATCTCTCCCTTAGAGATCCTATGTGCTTAAATGTCAGTAGATAAAGACAATATAGCCTATCCAGTCTACCTATTCCTGTCCTCTACTCTCCCTTAGAGATACCATTTTCTTTATGTACTTGCTCCAAGCTTGCTTGAATTGAGATATACCCCTCCCTCATGTAGTTCCTTACTAAAAACCATCAGGCATTTACAAGGAACTCCCAGGACTAAGGCTTTATCTGGAGAAAATCTCTTCTACCTGTGCCAAAGGGTTGCCCACATTGCATGTTATATCTCATGTAAGTGCCCAATTCAAACTGCAGTATCTGAGAAAGTTACCCATGCATAGACCTGTCATCTTGTTTTTCTTAAAGAACACGATAGGGAAATCAAAACTATCAGTCCCAATACTGCAGAGCTGCCAAGTTTACCCGTTCCATGAGGGGGACATTTTGGCCGGTTCTGGTTAACTGTTGCACATCGGGCTGTATCCTCCTGCTCCCTAGACCCAGCTAATTGTGCAGGCCTCATATAGCCCTGACCTAAGATGGCAGAGGAGGAAGACATGGTCCAGTTTTCAGCTGTTCATCGTCTCTTGCTGCTGCAATTGGGGTGGGGAGAAAAGGCAAGCAGATTGAGGCACAGAGCATAGGGGTGAGGTGGGGCGAGGGGGACAGCTGGATCAAGCTGGGGGAGGTATGAAGTGGGGGTCAGTGGAACTGGATAGGGGTGGAGTCCCATGGGGATAGGATTTGCTGGAGCAAGGGAGAGGTTGGTCATTGGAGCTAGATGGGATTTTGTGTGTGTGTGTGCACATTAGGGATAGGAGTCACTGGAGCAAGCAGGAGGAGGGTTTACTGGAGCACTCTGGGGGGGGGGGGGTGTACGCATTAGGGGTAAGAGTCACTGAAGCAAGATGGACTAGTTATGCAGTGAGGCGAACAGATTGCATGAGCAAGTTGAAAGGGGAGAGGTGTGCCACAGAGGTGTGGAGTCACTGGAGCAAGTTGGGGAGATGGGCCATAGAGGTGTGGCTCACTGAAGCAAGCTAGATATGTAGTCGTGGGGGGGGGGGAGGGGGGAGTATGTGCTAGTTGGAGGGGAGAAATATGCAGAGGGGGATATATACCTGAGGGTTTGGGGAGAAGAGGCAGAGGTATGTGCATTGGGGGAACCTTGGGGACCACAGGATTTGAGGGTCTTGCCGAGAATTAGAGGGAGAGAAAAATGAGGTGGGTGGCAAGGAAAGCTGAGAACTGCTGCAGCTAGAGAGAGAGTGAGGGGGATCTCAAGCCAAATGTTGGGAGAATTCTGCAAAAAATATTTACAAATACATAGTGTGAAGAGTTTTATAGAATTTTAAAATATTGTGTACAGAATTTTGAATCTTTTTGTGTGGAATTCTCCCTGGCATAAAGTGGGTACCTAAGGCAATGGGAGGAATGACTGACCAAAAGTCAAATAGATTGTCACTGTTGGGGAGGGGGGGAAGTAGGATTGACCCCTTGCTTCCTTGACTCTCTCAGACTATTGCTCGTACTAGGTCGCTTCCTCCCCTCCATGGCTCTACCAGTTCATCTTCCTGCTGCCTGCAGCACCTCTTGCTATTCTAGTGCTGTGGCCTATCCTCCCCCCCCCCCCCCCCCAATAACACTTATGCCAGTACATGTCTAAATGGGTACTTGAAGCAACAGGAGGTAAGGTGATGTCCAAGGTCATAAGTACGTGGGATTTGAGCTCTTGTCTTGGTTCACAGCTCACTGATCTAACTAGATGGAATATTCTCTTACTAGATATTTTGTTTTCTATTTGTTTATTGTAGTGATTCCCAAACCTAGTCCTGAAGGCACCCCAGCCAGTCAGGATTATCCACAATGAATATTTGAGAGACTGGCATACACTGCCTTCACTACACAAAAAGTGGGAGAGCAACCAAGGATACCAGAAACTGGAAGATGTTCTTCAAAACAAAGATTTATTGGAGGTTTGAAGACGCGACACAACGTCGTGTTTCGGCCGTCAGGCCTGCATCAGGAGTCTATAAAAACATACATTTATATATAATAAAAATAATAATAGTAATAATAAAAATAAATATATACACTACACACATATATACTACACACAATTGAATTTAAAAAGTTATATAACTGTAAGGAAGTATATATGACAATTCTAGAAACAAAATATATGAAGCACATGTATACATGAAATTATAGTACACACGCTTGCTGGCGGATTTCCTCTCACACTGCCTTCACTGCATGCAAATCCCTTTCATGAATATTAATTGTGGATATCCTGAAAACCTGACTTGCTGGGGTGCCTCCAGGACCAGGTTTGAGAACTGGCCTAGGGTCATAGGCTTTTTCTTCATAGTTGTCTTAGTTTTCTAATCTAGTCTTTTTATGTCTCTCACTTTTAAATTGACATCACTTCTTCCACTTGAAATCCCACGGTTAGTCTCAGTTATATTTTCAGTTCACTGTGCTTATAGGTAGGAACCATTAGCAGATAATGATGGGTACTTACAGCCCGCTTCTGTCCCTAATTTTAGGTTTAGAGAGGGTTAACAACTACAATGATAAATAATTATGACGCAAATAAATTACTATAATTTCATTACAAAAATCTTGAAATCAAATACAAAAATGAATAGAGGAAGGACAATCTAATTTCTACTGGGAGTATATTCCAAAGTTTTGCTATTTGAAATTTAATGGACTTCTCCTGAAAACTTTTCAGTTTAACACCTCAAAAGGAGGGGAAATTGTAACATGAGATACATATTAATATTTTGGTGACTAAAGTCACCCAACAAAGTAATTAATAATGTCAGATCAGTTGGACACTGGCCCTCTAAAAATTTTAAAAGCAAAATAACATATTTTAATAGCTATTTGTGCTTTCACTGGTACCAGTGCAGATCAATCAACAATGGAGACACATGATCAAATTTGGCTTTACGAAAAATAAGCCTGACTGCCATGTTCTGAATCAACTGCAATCTCTGTAATTGCTTTTGATTAATTCCAATATACAAGGAATTACAGTAGTCCAATCATAGGAGCCAACTTTTCAAAATTATTGGGGGTGCTAAGCCCAATGAAAATAACCCCTCCCTCGACACATCCAAGGAATTTTCTCAATATTGGGGGTGCTCAAGCACCCACAGAGTCAGCTCCAATGAGTCCGATTGTGATAGAATTAATAACTGCGGAGGCATCTTAAAATGATTAGGAATAAAATAAGAATGACCTAATCAAAGGTGTTTCAACTTGGAAGAAAGTCTTCTGAAGCAAATGGAAGCGGAATCAAGAATAACCCCCAAAACTCTTGAAGTTCTATTCACCATCAACTGAGAACCATCTGAATTTATAATATAGCTGGGAATATTATCTACATTTACACTGAACCAAAGAACTTTTATCTTATCTGTATTTAGCTTAACCATAACAGAAAAGGACCAATGTCTAATTTTTTTCCATACAGTAGTTGATTCTAGAGAAAATATTTTGGGATAAGTCCACGGGAATCGACAAAAAATATCATCTTCATACGACAAGTGCTTCACACCAGTCTCCAGTTTAATATTTTCAAGTGAGCTCATATAGATATTGTATAACAGTGAAGAAATAGGAGACCCCTGTTGGACTCCACAGGGAGACCACCAAGGAAAAGAAGATACACCATCCTTAATAACCAAGCAATGCCTATTTTTCATTTTAAAAAAAAGCTTATGATTAACCGTGGCAAAGGCAGCAGATATATCAAATTGTAGTAACACCATATCTCTACCTCTGCTTAGCATACGCTTAACTTCAGTTGCTAAAAGTAATTAAGAGTGCTTCTGTACTATGTTATATCCTAAAGCCATGTTGAGATTCATGAAGTAAATTTGCTCTCTTCATGAACTCGGATAATCGAGAACTTACACAGATTCAACCGATTTGGTAATGAAAAGTATGTTTGCAATCCTCCTTCCAACCCCTTTAGCCCCACCCAGCCATCTCTCTACAAAAGCTCCTATCCACTGTAGCCTCAGAAAATATTCTTAAAGCTTGAATATAAACCAGTCTTCAATTAAATACCTTCTCTCCCTTATTTTTGTTCTGCCTTTTCATGTTCACCATGAACGTAGTTATGTAAGTCGCAAAAGATATATTGAAAATATGGCACAGCTGACTGATATTTCAAGCCTTCCAGGTCTGAGCTCCTTGTAAGTTATTCCTTCTACACAATTAATGCATATACCTCTAATTAAAAGGTACAAAAGGGTTAGTCTCTCTGAAACTACTGAACAGAATTATGTCAACATGTTTCGCATTCCAAACCTTTTAAGAGGCTAGAGAGGAGGGGACTAAATTCCTTGCCAAGTGTCAACAGGAAGACTTTGATGGCCTCAAGTTCTAACAGGCTTAGCGGAAGGGCAGTGTGCTTTTCATTCAAAGGTACAGGGATCATAGGTTGGTAATGATTCCATTGCCTCTGGCCCTCTAACCCAGTATTTTCCAAGCCCGGTCCTGGAGTACCCCTTGCCAGTCAGGTTTTCAGGATATCCACAATGAATACTGCTTGATTTGCATACACTGCCTCCATTATATGCAAACCTCTTTCATGCATATTCATTGTGGATATCCTGAAAACCTGACTGGCTAGGGGTACTCCAGGACTGGGCTTGGAAAACACTGCTCTAACCCATACAGCTTGGAGGGACCAACTCATATGGTCCTTCAGTGACATTTCTAGACAGAAGCGTTTAGAGTAGCAATGGAGGATGTAAGCTAGGTATGGAAGAGGCAAGCCAAAGTGGCAGGTATGATGGTGGGCAGAAATGTCACATCACAGCCCCCTCCACTCATCTTTGAAAGAATTATAAAAGACACTATAAGAAAATCCCAAGGCCTTCCATGGAAAAGAATCCCCCTTCCCCTTTGCCATTTCAGCCACCCAGTATAAATACCATAGGGGCCCTTTTACTAAGCTGCGTAAGTGCCTACACGCGCCCAACACACACCAATTCTGAGTTACCGCCCGGCTACCGTGTGGCCCTTACGGTAATTTCATTTTTTTGTGTGCGTCCGCAAAATATTTTTTATTTTCTGGCGCGCGTCAGCTATGCGCATAGGTCCTTATTGCCCGGTTACCGTATAAGACTTTACTGCTTGGTCAATGGCGGTAAGGTCTCAGACCCAAAATGGACATGCAGCAATTTTCATTTTGCCACACGTTCATTTTCGTCAAAAATTTTAAAAAGGCATTTTTTACAGGTGCACTAAAAAATGTTTCTTTGTGCACCCAAAACACACGTCTACACTACCGCAGGCCATTTTTCAGCGTGCCTTAGTAAAAGGACCCCATTATAATTTGATAGCAACATTGAATGAAGTCTGGATTCTATACAACATAGAAAAGAATCTTAATATATCCTGCACTTCTGTTCTGTAGCACCTACAACACATTCCCCTAAATGGAGCAAAGACATTTCCCCTTACAACTCATCCCGCTGGCCCCTCCTCCCCATAAAAAAATATTTAAACTATGGTATTTCAAGAACTGCAGCAACACTGCTTCAGCTTCCAGCCACATTGAGCCTGCAAAGAGGTGGGAAAATGTGGGATGCAAATGCAATAAATAAATAAATACTTCGTGAATTAACACAAAACCCTGAAAAATATACTTGGAGCTTATAAAGTAATCTTTGCTATATAGCTTAAGTCACACAACAGGGGCGTAGCTACATAGGGCCACGGGTGCATGGGCCCCCTCAGATTTGCCCCCCCCCCTTCCCGCCGCCAACCCTCCCCTGCCGCCGTCAGGTACCTGTGCTGGCCTCTTCAGCGCTGGTCTCCGGGCTGGCACGTTGCTGCAGATGATCTGGAAGGATTCTGTTCTTAGTGAGTCGTCCTGACGTCCTGCACATTCCTAAGGGCCCCCCTCACCTTGGGCTCTGGACCCACCTTCTGCCGAAGTCTGGCTACGCCCCTGAGTCTCACACTTTTTTTTTTCCTTCTTCCCCCTTCACACCCTCCCTCCAGATATTATCCCTTCATTTCCTCCTCTCTCATGAAATTTACCGCACTCTATCCCTTCTCCGAGCCCTTCCATTCGCATACATTCCTTCCCAACTCTTCCTGTGTAGGCTGTTCTCACCACACACAGGATCAATGTACAGCAGTGATTCTCAACCCAGGCCTCAGGACACACCCAGCTAGTCAGGTTTTCAGGATACCCACATTGAATATACATGAGATAACGTTACAGAGAATAGAGGCAATGCATGCAAACCTTGCTCATGCGTATTCACTGAGGATACCCTTTAGATCCGACTGTCTGAGTGTCCCAAGGATTGGGTTGAGAATCCCTGGCCTACAGGAATGGCTGCCATGTTTTCAACTTGTTCATAACACTGCCCATATACAAGGGGAATGGTAGGAACAACAGTGTGGGTTTAGCCTCTGGCAGCTCTTCTCATTTGGTTAGGTTTGTGCTTTTGAGTACTTGCATGTTTTTTTTTTTGGTTTTGGTTTTTTTTTATTTGTACCCCGCGCTTTCCCACTCATGGCAGGCTCAATGCAGCTTAGGTACTTATTTGTACCTGGGGCAATGGAGGGTTAAGTGACTTGCCCAGAGTCACAAGGAGCTGCCTGTGCCTGAAGTTGGAATCAAACTCAGTTCCTCAGGACCAAAGTCCACCACCCTAACCACTAGGCCACTCCTCCACTGTTGCTATTGTTTGAGATTCTACATGGAATGTTGCTATTCCACTAGAAGTCAGCCTTTGCAGATCACCAATGTGGCCGCACAAGCTTCTGCTTCTGTGAGTCCTGCAGGACGTCAGACTCACAGAAACAGAAGTCTGCGCAGCCTTCTACATGGAATGTTGCTAGTGGAATAGCAACATTCCTTGTAGAATCTCCAATAGTAGCAACATTCCATGTAGAATCTCCAATAGTATCTATTTTATTTTTCTTACATTTGTACCCTGCACTTTCCCACTCATGGCAGGCTCAATGCGGCTTACATGGGGCAATGGAGGGTTAAGTGACTTGCCCAGAGTCACAAGGAGCTGCCTGTGCCTGAAGTGGGAATCGAACTCAGTTCCCTAGGACCAGAGTCCACCAGCCTAACCACTAGGCCACTGCTTGCATGCACCTGAGAGGGATGAGGCCAGTGGCAGAGGATGTGCTGAGGGTGATCAGGACTTTGGGAAAGTAGAAAGAGGACTGGATTGCACCTGATCAGATCAGGGAAGGTTGGGGCTGATCTAAGGTCTTAAAATCTGGGTGGCAAAGGGTTGGTAAGCAATTTTGAGGTATTATGCTTTCCACCCTGTAGTGATTCTTATATGGTCCATGACCCCCTGCTCCTTAGAACTGACTAGCCCTTAGGCTTTAGGGGAGGGGGAGAAAGGAGATGCCCAATGGAATGATCTGGCCATATTTTTGTAATTATATTCAACGTTGTATATATTTTTTCCAATTCTCTTTATATTCATCTCAAAAAAAAAATTTTTTTTTTTGAATTTTCTACCAGAAATGCAGTGGATAGATCGGCAAATGTATTCTTTTTTTTTTTTTTTCACTTGTCATTTGTCATCTGTGTGTCCAAAAATATATACATGTATTTGCACTTTCTGGAAGGAAACTGGCTTAAAACCCTGCTGTTGCTGGTGATAATCATGGAATACCTCCCTGAGCTGGTGTGTGTATAAGACTTGATAAGGGAAAGGAAAGGGAATGAGACATGATACAAGGGAAAGGGGACTTGATATACTGCCTTTCTGAGGTTTTTGCAACTACTTTCAAAGTGGTTTACATATATTCAGGTACTTATTTGTACCTGGGGCAATGGAGGGTTAAGTGACTTGCCCAGAGTCCCAAGGAGCTGCAGTGGGAATTGAACTCAGTTCCCCAGGATCAAAGTCCACTGCACTAACCACTAGGCTACTCCTCCACTAGCAACATTCCATCTAGAAGCCTGCCCTTGCCGCGCAGGCTTCTGTTTCTGTGAGTCTGACGTGCAGGACGTCAGACTCACAGAAACAGAAGCCTGCGCAGCCGCGTTGCTGATCTGCAAGGGCAGGCTTCTACATGGAATGTTGCTAGTGGAATAGCAACATTCCATGTAGAATCTCCAATAGTAGCAACATTCCATGTAGAATCTCAAATAGGGAAAGGGAAATGGGACTTGATATACCACCTTTCTGTGGTATTTTGCAACTACATTCAAAGCGGTTTACATATACTCAGGTACTTATTTTGTACCAGGGGCAATGGAGGGTTAAGTGACTTGCCCAGAATCACAAGGAGCTGCAGTGGGACTCGGACCCAGTTCCCCAGGATCAAAGTCTGCTGCACTAACCATTAGACTACTCCTCCACTCCATAAGAAGTGCATGCAACTCAAGAACAGTTAGTTCTAATTGTACAGTTTATTTTCAAATACATTTTTATTACTTCAAACAATATGTCCAGCGGTAATTGTCTGCTAGGTCACCTACATAAAACTTGTTCACGCTTGCTTTCTTTTCTCTATTGCAGCTACAGAGTAAGATGGAACTTACTGATTAGCTCAGGCCTAGTACCTTATTACTTCTAGTTTTATTTTGTTTGTGTAGCAAATAATGCAGCTGCTTCCTTTGTTTATAGACGTCTGTTTTTTATCACCAGCTTGCCATCTATCTGAGTTGTTGGACTCTAGCTGTTGCATCCTGGTCTGTGAAGATATTAATGTTTCTTTGGAGGTTTTGTTCTCTCTCCCTGGGAATCTCCTGTCAGCAGCATCCAGGCTCTAGTTTGGATTTTGACAAAACAATTGTGATCCTTTCTTACTACCGTTAAGTTAACACGTAGCAGTCTGGTTAGAGGGAAAACTCTTTCTGGTGGGAACATTTTGTCCTGGACTGTATAAACCTAGAAACAGAGAAAAAATGAAGACTGATTCGTTCTCACATGCACAGCACTCTTCTCGTGCTCCGTGTTAACACTCTTGCACACAGAAACAGATAGTTGCGTTCAAAGTTTGCACCCTGGTCCACAAAATCGTTCATGATGAAGCCCCGATCTACATGACAGACCTCATAAGACCTGCCAACTAGGAACACAAACAGATCAGCACGTACGTTCCTGAATCTCCATTATCCCAGCTGTAAAGGACTTAAATATAAATCCACATATGCATCCAGCTTCTCCTACATAGGCATGCAACTATGGAACACACTACCGAAGGCCATAAAAACAATGCACGACCTAACAATCTTCTGAAAACTGACCTATTCAAGAAGGCATACCACAACGCTCCATCCTAACCACAGACTTTTCATGAACTAGACAAAACCGTACCCCTACACCTGACGGATAACCTAATGACTACTAATGAAAATCACGCAATACGCACTACCACTTTATTTCTCATGTCAGAAATGAACTTTCTATAGTTGACTATCTAACTTATGTTATAATTTACTCTATCACTCAGGAACCTCTATGCAATACCATACTGTACTATACTTTACTAAGTATGCACCTTAATGTAATATCATTTGTAATTCTCTACCCAAAAATGGCGATCGCCATTACGGCATAATGTAAGCCACATTGAGCCTGCAAATTGGTGGGAAAATGTGGGATACAAATGCTACAAACAAATAAATAAATATTCCCACTTGCTGCTTCTTCTACAGTTACAAACTGACAAAATATTGCAAAAAAAAGACCAACTCACAGAAGAGAAACTAAGTTAAACAGAGGATATAGAACACCCAAAATCAACAAGCACGAGCATGTACAAGATTCGTAAAGAAAATGCCTACGTGTTTAGCTTGCTACAGCAAAGACAGAAATGACCCTTTGCCTGTGGGCTGAGTCTATATATTCTCCCCCCTCCCTCTTAGAATTCGCAACACATTTAATCCACTTTATCGTTTCTGGCACCCGTTGCTATGCATTTGCTTTACTGCCGTAACTACTGAATAAGTACCATACTGTGTATTTGTAAGCTGTTTTAGAAGTGTGTACATAGGTGCATTTATAAGCGCAGGCTCAAGTTCTGTATGGTGCGCCCCAATGCACCGTGATTCTGCCACTGTTAATTGCTTTATGGTTGTATTAATGCATTATATATATACTAGCCGTTGAGCCCGTTAAAACGGGCTGGTATTGGGGTTTTAGGAGGTCGACACTGCCCCCCCCCCCCCGCGTGGTCGCCACCGCTCCTCCCCCCCGCAAGTTCGCCGCTACCATTCCCCCCCCCCCCACCCCCAGAGTTGCCGCCGCCGCCAGCCCTCCACCCGGCCCAGGCCCTCTCTCTGCTACTGAACTTACATCCATTCGCCGGAACGCAGCAGGGCAGATCAGCTGCGCTGCCGTCGACCTTCCTTCTCTGCCTGTGTCCCGCCCTCATGTGACGTAGCGTCAGCGAGGGCGGGGCACAGGCAAGGAAGGAAGGCGGATGGCAGCTCATCTGATGTGCGTGCTGCGTTCCGGCGAATGGATGTAAGTTCAGTAGCGGAGAGAGTGCCTGGGCCGGGTAGAGGGCTGGCGGCGGCGATTCCGGGGGTGGGGGGGAACGGTAGCGGGAACCTCTCGCGGGTGGGGGGGGAGCGGTAGCGACCTCGGCGGCTTTGCGCAGTTTCCCTCTCTGTCCCGCCCCTGTCATCTCGTATTGATGCGGGGGCGGGACAGAGAGGGAAGTCTCTACTGCGCATTTGCGAGTGAGTCGGTCACTCACCGTTTATATGTTTGATATATATCATAACAGCGGCATAGCTAGGTGGGGCTACGGGGGCGTGGGCTCCCACAGATTTTGCCCTGGCCCCCTCTACTTTCCACCCCCCCCCCCCCCCCGGCCACCGACCATTCCCCACCACATTCGATCCCCCCTCCCGCTGCCAGCCGAAGTCTTCTTCAGCGCCAGTCTCCGGTGCCTTCGCTGATCTGTTTCTGTGAGTCCTGACTCCTTACGTCCTGCGTGCGTAATGCATGCAGGACGTCAGGAGTCAGGACTTACAGAAACAGATCAGCGAAGGCACCAGAGACTGGCACTGAAGAAGACTTTGGCTGGGAGGAGTTGGGGACCCCTGCCAGCAAAGGTACCGGGTGGCGGGGGAGGGTTGGCAGCGGCGGGAGGGGGGATCAAAAGTGGCGGGGAGGGTCGGTGGCAGGAGGGGGGTTGAAAGTGGTGGGAGGGTCGGCGGCTGGGGGAGGCAGGCTAAACTGTGCCCCCCTCACCTCGGGCTCTGGGCGCCCCTCCCACCGAGGTTTGGCTACGCTCCTGTATCATAACAACCTTTAGATACCATTATTTTTTGCATGATTCTGCTTCTAGTGCCCAGTTCGACGAGCCTGTATAATGCAACAGTCCGTGTACATTTTTGCATCAACCTTGTTGAAGAGTGGGTCAATCACAAAAATAATAATCATGGACAGTAGCTCACAAGTGCCCCCCCCCAACAAAATTTTACGTTATACGCGTGTTAGAAAAACCATGCACTGAGATATAATACACCAACTCTTAACACAAGCCTACTGCATCACCCTTCTCTCTCCTTCCCAAGTGAGTAAAAGACCTGAGCCGGGAATCAAACCCAGATCCCTCTGTAAAGGACTGTGTAACAGCACCACCAGACCAGCTCCTTAGGCAGTGTTTAATTAGTTGGCCGCTCCCAAAGTGCAATGCACTTCACAGGTATCCTACCATGGTTGTCTAGTGAGCCTTACCTGAAACAGGTAGGGCAATAACATGTTATCGCTAAATCAGCCTGGTGATCATTGGTTTTCTTTTTTTTCTTAACAGGCTCCAGAAGGATATATGAGTTTTCTAGATTACTCAACCACTTGACTGTTTGCAGCAGTGATAGACCATGACTAAAACATTTCATTCAGTTTGTTCCCTTTAAAAATATTCTCCAGCTGATGGTTGTAAAGCTCCCTCCAGATATGGTTTCTAGTTACAGATGTTCCAAAAGGTCTTGTATCTTTTGACTGCTAGTTTGCCTTTGTGATTGGAATATAGCTGCTTTGCATTTGCTGGTTTATTCGGTAGCCCAGCATAGAGCTACATAAGAACTTGAGAACATTAGCCATACTGGGTCAGACCAATGGTCCATCTAGCCCAGTATCCTGCTTCCAACAGTGGCCAATTCAGGTCACAAGTACCTTGCAGAAACCCAAATCGTGGCAGCATTCCATGTAGAACCCCAAAGAATAGCAAGATTCTAGAATCCTAAAGAGTAACAAGATTCCATGCAGAATCTCAGAGTAGCAACATTCCATGCTACCATTCCCGGGAGAAGTAATAGTCCTCTGCATTATGAAGATAAAAACATAAGAATAGCCATACTGGGTCAGACTAATGGTCCATCTAGCCCAGTATCCTGCTTCCACAGTGGCCAAGACAGCTGACAAGTAACTGGCAGAAACCCAAATTGTGGCAACGTCTATGCTACAAATCCCAGGGCAAGCAGTTGCTTCCCCATATGTGTCTCAGTACAGACTATGGACTTTTCCTCCAGGAACTTGTCCAAATTGTTTTTAAACCCAGATGCACTAACTGCTTTTACCACATCCTCTGGCATAGAGTTCCAGAGCTTAACTGTTCGTTGAGTGAAAAAATATTTCCTCTATTTGTTTTAAAATTATTTCCATGTAACTTCCTTGAGTGCCCCCTAGTCTTTGTACTTTTGGAATGAGTTAAAAAATCGATTTACTTCTACTCATTCTACACCACTCAGGATTTTGTAGACCTTAATCATATCTCCCCTCATCTGTCTCGTTTCCAAGCTGAAGAGCCCAAACCTCTTTAGCCTTTCCTCGTACGAGAGGAGAGCTCTGTGTTTTGATCTAATTTTCTTTCCTGGATGTTCCAAACCACCAGAAGTTGTTTCACACAGCAGTTCTAGGCCAGGATCAAGTTGGGTATGGGGTGGAGGAAGGGCTTTGGCACCTTTTTTGCTTATTAAATATATGGAAAATTATTTTTAGAAACTCATGCAATGAAAAATAGAGATGTTGTGGAACTCATGCTTTTTGCTGCCGTATCTATAATGTGAATAAAGACTGGAACTTTGGAACTTACTATCACATTTATCAGGACTGCCCAGTTGCAAGATAAGACTTAGTGTTGATTTTAACTGGGCTCGCTCTGTGATGCCTTGTGAAGGTTCGTCAGCAGCATATGAATGGCCTTAGTCACCAACCAATTTGCTGATCTTTCTTCCTGTTTAAGCCACGGATGCAACAGTCGATACTGTTTCATAGCTCCGTTGCTTCCTCTTGTGATCATAAAGTGGTAGGTGTTGGCTGATAAAGACCTGAATGGTCCATCCAGTGTGTCCAACAGTCACACTCATCAATTCATGATTAATCCAACAATGAATGTGATAATAAAATGTCTTAGTTCTCCTTTTGTTTCCTCTAGTACATTTGGGAATTAAGGGTTAATTCTGTGCAAGTCACTAGGATGTTGTGTGCGTCATGCAAATTCTATATCAGCATTAACACGTGTATATTTAATGTGAGCACTTACACTAGCTCTGTGGCGGGCAAGTAACTGACAATATTCTATAAGGTTAGTGTATAAGTGCTAGGCGCCCCTTTGACCCACCTTTCCCTCTCCCACATCCACGCTCCCTTGGACTTACACGCTACAGAGGTAATTCTGTAAAGATCACCTAACTGTAGACATGGAGATGATGCGTGCCAAGCATGAATTCTATATTGAGAAGTATGCTAGCTTTTGCCGTTATAGGATAGTACTATTAAGTCTGCATTTACACACCTAACATTAGGTGTGAGCAGTTAGGCTAGACAAATGGCTGGTGTAAATACTCGTGCCTAAATGTAGGCAGTTTAGGTAAGTAAATACTAGCAGTCTATATCCTGTGCGTGCAAGTACTGGGCACATAAGTATGCATTCTGTTTCCAACAGTGACAAATCCAGGTCACAAGTACCTGGCAAGATCCCAAAACAGTACAATACATTTTATGCTACTTATCCTAGAAATAAGCAGTGGATTTTTCCCAAGTTCATTTTAATAATGGCTTATAGACTTTTCTTTTAGGAAGCCATCCAAACCTTTTTTAAACCCTGCTAAGCTAACTGTTTTTACTACATTCTCTGGCAAGTGACCCCAGCCAACTCAGCCAAATTTGTACCTTATAAACAGTGCAGTTGCATGTCTTAAAACAGTGTGTGCTCAGGGCATACCAGGTCCTGCCGCCTGCAATGCATTCTTCCTGTTTAGTCTCCAGGGGTGTGTCACACTACTGTAATGCTGGTAATGCAGTGTTCTCCCCAGGACCTTTCGACTGACCACCCTGCTAACTTAACAGAAAACTTTATAATACTGTGCAGTACTCTCCCACCCCCACCTGGCTACTCCTTCATGCCTCTCGACTGGCAAAAATGTCTGTGGAGAACACTGTATTTACCATCAGGTTTTCCCAAGGGTAGTGCGGCTACACAAGGCACAAAGGAAAAAGGTTGCAAAAATGGATCCCTGTTTATTGTTCCTCTGTGGTGGCTGCGGCATGGGGGTGGGGACTGGATCCCTGTCTATTGTCCCTCTGTGGTGGCTGCGGCATGGTGGTGGGGACTGGATGCATGTCCATCTCTGGATGCTTCTGTTAATCATTGGCTCTTGAAGTGGTATTTAAGTGCAGTTGTGACAGTTAATGTGCAGTATGGACCCATTCTTTTGCTGTCACAGCCAGCCATTCCTCTGATGTACCCATGTCATCTCTCCCCCACCCCCCATGTTAAGCAGCTAGCATGGGTTTCCACTGTGTTGGATGATTTTAGCATGCCATAGCTGTTAGCATAGGTCTGCTTTAATGTCTACTGCAGGGATAAGCCTGTGTTAGCTCCTTAAAGCAGTTTAATAAAAGGTCCCCTTTAACTCATGTTAGAAACTCTCTGTGGTTTAGGATTTCTCTGAAAATTGAATTCTGATCTAACATGTAATAGTAAAACTGTTCAAAATTTAATTATCTAGGTCCCAATAATTATTTGTCTTCCAGGCACCCATGGAAACATTAACTTACATTTTTTTTTTTTGGCTTGGGATACATTTTCTGAGAAGGCGAATGTACTTTGGTTTTGACAGAAGCGGAAAACTGAATATATTTTCCTCCTCCTTTTAGGTACATTCCACCTCTGATCTGGGGAAAGAGTGGACATATCCAAACGGCACTTTATGGGAAAATGGGGAGAGTGAGCTCCCCACATCCTTATGGGTTACGCAAATTCCTCCCGATGCCAGACGGAGCCACAGCAACATATGACCTCTTCGAACCACTAGCGGAGCACTGCACCGGAGGTTAGTTGGCAGAGAGAGAGGACTACGCTTTCCCAGTTACTCTGTCCTTACTGGTATGGATATCCCCTGCCAGTCATAGTGGCCCGTTTATTAAAGCTTAGCACATAGTAACATAGTAGATGACGGCAGAAAAAGACCTGCACGGTCCATCCAGTCTGCCCAACAAGACAACTCGTATGTGCTACTTTTTGTGTATACCCTACTTTGATTTGTACCTGTGCTCTTCACCGTATAAGTCTGCCCAGCACTATCCCTGCCTCCCAACCACCAGTCCCGCCTCCCACCACCGGCTCTGAATTAGCATGCTAACTTCTAACAAGCCCATAGGTATAAAATGAGCTTCGTAGCATTTAGCACATGCTAAACTTCAGTACAAGAACCCCATAGTATATTACCGCCTTTGTCTTCCTCCTTTGTAATCCATCATCCTGAACAGAAGAGCAGTCGAGTTTCCCACTTAGCTCCCTTCAGTACCTTACCTTTCCCATCCTTAAACACAGGGCTCTGTAGAAATCTGATTAGTCAGGAACATACAGCCTCCTTGGTTGCCTGCTTAGTCTGCCAGAGGAACCTCACTATGTGAAAGCTTGTGTTTCTGCTGGGACATCTAGCTTGTTTAAAATATATTTTACTTGCTAAAATGCTGTGCTTTCCTATCACAAATGGATTTTAGAGTATGTTTATTTACTGTTTTTAATGTTTTAATGTTACATCATATTGTAAACCGCTCTGATTTACTTCTGTAACAAGTGACGGTCTAGTAAATGAATAAACGATACTCTAAGGTCTCACAAAAAATGGAAATAATCAAGTGCTTAAAACATACCATCTCAACACCATCCCTTTACTTACATCATAATCTCCCCCCCTCGCACTTACCCCTCAATAATGAATAGAAATACATAACCAATCACCTCACCCTTCCATCCCATCCCCCAGTTCCTACCCTTTTGTACAATATGGATCATGAACATACCAGTTCCCCAACGAACCCCTATACTTAAAATGTCCTCTCCTAACTCTGATTGAACCTGGTCAGAATTTTAACCACCACCCCATCATGACTTCACCGATTCATACATTCAGCCCTAGGAAAGATTGCTGAAACAACCAGGTTTTAAGGAGCTTATGAAACTTCATTCAATTAGAAGCTAATGTAATCCCCTGAGAAGCTGATTCATGCAGGACCCAAGTCCTGATCCCTTTGGTGGTTCCCCCACAGCCTCATCCTGGGACTCCCCACATCCTTATGGGTTATCCACTCCTACCCTACCTAGCTGAGATAATATTTTACCATCTCTCTGGCCTCATGTTCAATTTTTTTTTTTTTTTTGTTACATTTGTACCCTGCGCTTTCCCACTCATGGCAGGCTCAATGCGGCTTACGTGGGGCAATGGAGGGTTAAGTGACTTGCCCAGAGTCACAAGGAGCTGCCTGTCCTGAAGTGGGACTTGAACTCAGTTCCTCAGGTCCCCAGGACCAAAGTCTACCACCCTAACCACTAGGCCACTCCTCCACTGTTGCTACTATAGGAGATTCTACATGGAATGTTGCTATTCCACTAGCAACATTCCATGTAGAAGTTGGCCCTTGCAGATCACCAATGTGGCCGCGCAGGCTTCTGCTTCTGTGAGTCTGACGTCCTGCACATACGTGCAGGACGTCAGACTCACAGAAACAGAAGCCTGCGCAGCCTTCTACATGGAATGTTGCTAGTTAGTGGAATAGCAACATTCCATGTAGAATCTCCAATAGTAGCAACATTCCATGTAGAATCTCCAATAGTATCTATTTTATTTTTGTTACATTTGTACCCTGCACTTTCCCACTCATGGCAGGCTCAATGCGGCTTACATGGGGCAATGGAGGGTTAAGTGACTTGCCCAGAGTCACAAGGAGCTGCCTGTGCCTGAAGTGGGAATCAAACTCAGTTCCTCAGGACCAAAGTCCACCACCCTAACCACTAGGCCACTCCTCCACTGTTGCTACTATTGGAGATTCTACATGGAATGTTGCTATTCCACTAGCAACATTCCATGTAGAAGTCGGCCCTTGCAGATCACCAATGTGGCCGCGCAGGTTTCTGCTTCTGTGAGTCGCACGTACGTGCAGGACGTCAGACTCACAGAAACAGAAGCCTGCGCAGCCTTCTACATGGAATGTTGCTAGTGGAATAGCAACATTCCATGTAGAATCTCCAATAGTAGCAACATTCCATGTAGAATCTCCAATAGTATCTATTTTTGTTACATTTGTACCCCGCACTTTCCCACTCATGGCAGGCTCAATGCGGCTTACATGGGGCAATGGAGGGTTAAGTGACTTGCCCAGAGTCACAAGGAGCTGCCTGTGCCGGGAATTGAACTCAGTTCCTCAGTTCCCCAGGACCAAAGTCCACCACCCTAACCACTAGGCCACTCCTAGTAGAAGGCTACTCACAGAAGCAGAAGCCTGCGCGGCCACATTGGTAATCAGTCACTTTACTTTCTAACTCTTCTTACTGTCTTACCTATCTGTATGTTCCATCTTTGCTTATACCTTTCACCATCAATTAAAATGTTGTATTACATATTGTGTTGACATTTAGTATACAATCATTAACTCTATCACACTATGAGGTATATATATTGTTAAGCATTTAGTATACAATGCCATACTTTGTATTGTTATTTGAATATTTTTTTACTGCTGCTAATTGCTTATTGCTCATGTTTGCTCTGTTCTTACTGCCTTGAGTGAATTCCTTCAAAAAGGCAGTAAATAAATCTTAATAAATAGTCGCATGAAAGAGCATAACTTCTTCCACAGATATTGCACACACAGATTATGCAAAGCTTTAAAGATCAAAACACAGCTTAAATTTGTATTTTTGCCATAATTGGCAACCAGTGTAAATTTGACAAGTGAAGGAAGATGAGCTCTTTTGGGCCACAATCAACCAGTAGAATTTTTTTTTTTAAATGTTAATTGTAAGCACTTGTAGTCTTCTTTGGTAACACAACATACAGAGTGTTGCAATAATTTAAGTATATTACCACTGCCGCATGCATCATTAGAGTGGAGGAGTGGCCTAGTGGTTAGGGTGGTGGACTTTGGTCCTGAGGAACTGAGTTCGATTCCCACTTCAGGCACAGGCAGCTCCTTGTGACTCTGGGCAAGTCACTTAACCCTCCATTGCCCCATGTAAGCCGCATTGAGCCTGCCATGAGTGGGAAAGCGCGGGGTACAAATGTAACAAAAATAAAATAGATACTATTGGAGATTCTACGTGGAATGTTGCTACTATTGGAGATTCTACATGGAATGTTGCTATTCCACTAGCAACATTCCATGTAGAAGGCTGCGCAGGCTTCTGTTTCTGTGAGTCTGACGTCCTGCACGTACGTCAGACTCGCAGAAGCCACATTGGTAATCTGCAAGGGCCAACTTCTACATGGAATGTTGCTAGTGGAATAGCAACATTCAATGTAGAATCTCAAATAGTAGCAACAGTGGAGGAGAGGCCTAGTGGTTAGGGTGGTGGACTTTGGTCCTGGGGAACTAAGGAACTGAGTTCAATTCCCACTTCAGGCACAGGCAGCTCCTTGTGACTCAGGGCAAGTCACTTAACTCCATTGCCCCAGGTACAAATAAGTACCTGTATATAATATGTAAGCCGCATTGAGTCTGTTATGAGTGGGAAAGCGCGGGGTACAAATGTGACAAAAAAAAATTATTCTCAAAGAAAAGGTTTCAATTATTCACAACAGCCTTATTTGGAAAAAAAATGCAATTTGAGACATTCTAGAAAGATGGGAATGCAACAGAGTAGAAACCAGTCGTTTTCTGCACCCAAATCAGATAGTCAGAATTAGTTCCCCCCCCCCCCCCCCACCCCCATCCTTCTCTAACCCCTGGCTTTGTATTTGAGTGTGTTTTAGTTGTGGTCAGTGTGGTTTTTCATGCATTAAATATGATGCACTGAGCCTGTAATATAAATTGCCACTACAAATGTAACAGTAATAAATCAATATGAGAGAAAAAATTACACGGGCATACAATCCAGCTGCAGCATCCCCTGCCTCACTCTTACCCATGTGTGCTTCAGTCACATACCTTTACACCTTCTCCTGAGCATGTGTAAAGATAAATGGCTGCACTGGCTGCTTTCTTGGAGCCTGTAAGGATATACATGTTTCATGTTTCTCTGTTTATCACCCTCCTCTCACCTACCAACACCCTTGCAACATCCCCCCCTCCCCCGGGGGAAGCCTCTGGTTGTGCACAAGACATAGCTGCCACTAGCACACAGACCCATGTGCACACGCATCCTGTGTGCTCTCCCATATCAGTGCACAATTTTTGCAGTTGGTCTTTTTGCATGCTATTTGCTTACAGCAATGGGGACCACAATTTGTGCGTTATGACTGCGTTAGGCAGTGCGTTTTTTTTCTATCAAAAAAGGTGCCAGTACTCAAATGCTAGGCCACCCTTCTGGGGTGAGGTGATCACTGATGGACATATCCCACAACAGCCAGGCCCCCTGCAACCAGTCACAGAATCTATGACAAGGCAGAATTGGAGTGTAGAGTCTGAGCACTTTCATTAAAACTTGGGGTCCATGGGTCAGTTTTAGCAGACAATGGAAAAGGTGCCGCTACTCAGTACCCCCAAGTACCCCCTCAAAAAAAAAGCCCTGGCGTTATGACAATGGTTCTCAACCCAGTCCTCAGGGCACACTTAACCAGGTTTTCAGGATATCCAGAATGTATGTGCAAGAGATAAATTTACATTTCTCTCTTGCATATGCATTGTTGAATCCTGAAAACCTGACTGGTTTTGTCTGCCCTGAGGGCTGGGTTGATAGTCCCTGAGTTAGGATACTGTGTGCAGAGCTTTGGCTCTATCACATTAAGGTAATTGCATCAGCTCCTTTGTATTCTGTACTGCAAAATATCTTAAAGCAAGGATCAACTCAGAGTTGTCCGGGAACAGAAATAGAATATGTTGACTGACAAAGGCTACTGGGACTTATCTGTGTATCATTCTTTCCTATGACGGGCTGCAGAGCCTGCCTATATCATCTCTGGCTTTACATTCCCTTCCTTTCAACACAGGCTCTTCTACGCTTATTCCAATGCTTTCTTAAAATCTGTTTCTAGTTTTATAGTAACAATTTTGTACACTTACTTTTTTTTTTCATAGTAACATAGCAGATGACGGCAGATAAAGTATGTTCTACCTGACCTTGATTTGTCCTTGCCATTTTTAGGGCACAGACTGTACAAGTCTGCCCAGCACTAGCTTTGTTTCCCAATTGGTTTTAAAGGTAACTTTAAAACCATACAAGAACGTAAGACCTTTGAAATCAGAATGATTGAATATTTTAACACCCAACAGAAAGGACTTAACAAGGATCTGGGGTTCCTAGCCCATTATAAACCATAAAGCTGTATTTCTCTGTTGATCACCCTCCCCTCACCTATCCACACCCATCCTGTTAGAATATCAATGATATGCTTTGATGTCCCCATGCGTACCTCCTACCCACCCCCATCCTCCCACCCTGTCAGACTGTCATAGTAATGCTTGAATGTTTTCACTTATATACACTGTCAGCTAGCACATTTGCTTATTTCCGATCTGACCAAGAAGGGCAACCTTCGAAAGCTAATCAAGAAATGTATTAAGTTATGTCCAATAAAAAAGGTATCATCTTATTTTCTTTTCCATGTTTTATTTTGTTTGATTTTTATTGATAACCAATTACCTTAGCAATGGTAAATTTCCAACCAAAATAAATCACAGGAGATAAAACCACTTGCCCAAGATCATAAGGAATGTCGGTGGTAGATCTGAGCTTGTACTCAGAGGTCCTGGTTTTCTTAGCTTAATGAAGCCAACCTTCCCCCCACCCCAGGAGGCTGCCTAATGCATCCTCCACACCCCATTTTCTGTGATGGAATATTTCCTTATGTTACTCCTGAACCTATACACTTTGAGCCACCTCTCACGACTGCTAGTTTTAGGACTTCCAATGTAGAGAGGTGTGGTAGCCGTGTTAGTCCACTCTTAAAGGTTATCAATAGAAATCAAACAAATAAAACATGGAAAAGAAAATAAGATGATACCTTTTTTATTGGACATAATAACTTAATACATTTCTTGATTAGCTTTCGAAGGTTGCCCTTCTTCGTCAGATCGGAAATAAGCAAATGTGTTAGCAGATAGTATATATAAGAGAAACATCAAAGCATTGATATTCTAACAGTCTGCTAAAACTGACCCATGGACCCCAAGTTTTAATGAAAGAGCTCAGACTCTACACACCAATTCTGCCTTGTCATAGATTCTGTGACTGGTTGCAGGGGGCCTGGCTGTTGTGGGATATGTCCATCAGTGATCACCTCACCCCTGAAGGGTGGCCTAGTATTTGAGTACTGGCACCTTTTTTGATAGAAAAAAAGCACTGCCTAACGCAGTCATAACGCACAAATTGTGGTCCCCATTGCTGTAAGCAAATAGCATGCAAAAAAGGCCAACTGCAAAAATTGTGCACTGATATGGGAGAGCACACAGGATGCGTGTGCACATGGGTCTGTGTGCTAGTGGCAGCTATGTCTTGTGCACAACCAGAGGCTTCCCCCGGGGGAGGGGGGGGGGGGATGTTGCAAGGGAAGCAACCGCTTCCCTAAACAGGTTTGATTGAAATGTCCGCCTGTTCAGATTGGCCCTTCAGCCTTACACCGGCGCCTGTGTTACAAAAGTTATGCTCCCCCTGATGTCAAAACCTGGCATCTCTTTATGGTGTAGTAAGTAGACAGAGATTTAGACCATCTCAAGGACAAACAAATAATTTAGGGTGGATAGGTGAGAGCATAATTAGGCAGGACTAGATGGGAAACGAGATTAAGAAAAGGGTGTGGGTAAAATTCAAATAAGAGTTCTTTGTATGCGGAAAGGCCAGGCTGAAGAACTGTGCTTTTAGAAGACTTCTGCCGCTCCCCAGTACCTCTCCACTCTTGTCTTTTATTTATTTTATTTTTGTTACATTTGTACGCCGTGCTTTCCCACTCATGGCAGGCTCAATGCGGCTTACATGGGGCAATGGAGGGTTAAGTGACTTGCCCAGAGTCACAAGGAGCTGCCTGTGCCTGAAGTGGGAATTGAACTCAGTTCCTCAGGACCAAAGTCCACCACCCTAACCACTAGGCCACTCCTCCACTGTTGCTACTATTTGAGATTCTACATGGAATGTTACTACTATTTGAGAAGTCGGCCCTTGCAGATCACCAATGTGGCCGTGCAGGCTTCTGTGAGTCTGACGTCCTGCACGTACGTGCAGGACGTCAGACTCACAGAAACAGAAGCCTGCGCAGCCTTCTACATGGAATGTTGCTAGTGGAATAGCAACATTCCATGTAGAATCGCCAATAGTATCTATTTTATTACATTTGTACCCCGGGCTGTCCCACTCATGGCAGGCTCAATGCGGCTTACATGGGGCAATGGAGGGTTAAGTGACTTGCCCAGAGTCACAAGGAGCTGCCTGTGCCTGAAGTGGAAATTGAACTCAGTTCCCCAGTACCAAAGTCCACCACCCTAACCACTAGGCCACTCCTCCACTCTCTCTCTACGCCCCGTTCTGTTGATAAATCTCTCTTATCTGTCCCCTTCTCGTCTACTGCTAATTCCAGACTTCGTTCCTTTTATCTTGCTGCACCTTATGCCTGGAATACACTTCCCGAGCCTGTACTGTCTAGCCCCCTGTTTGGCCGTTTTCAAGTCCAAACTTAAAGACCACCTCTTTACCACTGCTTTTGACTCCTAACCACTGCTCACTTCCCCTTTCCTTTTATCCTCTCCTCTTTATTCCTTACCCTTAATTGTTCTGTCTGTCTGCCTGTCTTATCTAGATTGTACGCTCTTTGAGCAGGGACTGTCTTTAAGGGGGGCAGACTCAAGAAAAATGTCAGGAAGTATTTTTTCACGGAGAGAGTGGTGGATGCTTGGAATGCCCTCCCGCGGGAGGTGGTGGAAATGACAACGGTAACAGAATTCAAACACACGTGGGATAAACATAAAGGAATTCTGTTCAGAAGGAATGGATCCTAAGGAGCTTAGCCGAGATTGGGTGCCAGAGCCGGTGGTGGGAGGCGGGGCTGGTGGTTGGAAGGCGGGGATAGTGCTGGGCAGACTTTACACGGTCTGTGCCCTGAAGAGGACAGGTACAAATCAAAGTAGGGTATACACAAAAAGTAGCACATATGAGTTTATCTTGTTGGGCAGACTGGATGGACCATGCAGGTCTTTTTCTGCCGTCATTTACTATGTTACTATGTTGACAATGTTGACAAGTGCAAAGTGATGCATGTGGGTAAGAGGAACCCGAATTATAGCTACGTCTTGCAAGGTTCCGCGTTAGGAGTTACGGATCAAGAAAGGGATCTGGGTGTCGTCGTCGATGATACGCTGAAACCTTCTGCTCAGTGTGCTGCTGCGGCTAGGAAAGCAAATAGAATGTTGGGTGTTATTAGGAAGGGTATGGAGTCCAGGTGTGCGGATGTTATAATGCCGTTGTATCGCTCCATGGTGCGACCGCACCTGGAGTATTGTGTTCAGTACTGGTCTCCGTATCTCAAAAAAGATATAGTAGAATTGGAAAAGGTACAGCGAAGGGCGACGAAAATGATAGTGGGGATGGGACGACTTTCCTATGAAGAGAGGCTGAGAAGGCTAGGGCTTTTCAGCTTGGAGAAGAGACGGCTGAGGGGAGATATGATAGAAGTGTATAAAATAATGAGTGGAATGGATCGGGTGGATGTGAAGCGACTGTTCACGCTATCCAAAAATACTAGGACTAGAGGGCATGAGTTGAAGCTACAGTGTGGTAAATTTAAAACGAATCGGAGAAAATTTTTCTTCACCCAACGTGTAATTAGACTCTGGAATTCGTTACCGGAGAACGTGGTACGGGCGGTTAGCTTGACGGAGTTTAAAAAGGGGTTAGATAGATTCCTAAAGGACAAGTCCATAGACCGCTATTAAATGGACTTGGAAAAATTCCGCATTTTTAGGTATAACTTGTCTGGAATGTTTTTACGTTTGGGGAGCGTGCCAGGTGCCCTTGACCTGGATTGGCCACTGTCGGTGACAGGATGCTGGGCTAGATGGACCTTTGGTCTTTCCCAGTATGGCACTACTTATGTACTTATGTACAGCGCTGCGTATGCCTTGTAGTGCTATAGAAATGATAAGTAGCAGTAGTATCTCTAATGCGCACAACATAATTGTATTAGCATTCATCGGATTGCATGTGCACACATTCACACATATACTGGAATGCTAATCTGTGCATAGTATACCCATCTTTATACACAGAATAGCATTCTAGCATATCCTCGAAACGTATGTGCATGCAATCCAATGAGTGCTGATGCCCATTACTCAACAGTCGGCTCTTTCTTCGTTCAGCACACTGCCCTTCAGCTCTGTCTTCTTTTTTTTACCCATGTTCATGGAAGCCAGAACAAAGTTGAGTCCTTAGTGCTGGCAGTAAAGAGAAGAAACAGCCATGAAATCTTCACTAGCGCTACTGCAAGCTAACCTTCTACTCCTCCTCAGACCTTGCATTAAAGCCCTGGCGTTGCACTCAGTCTTCTTGTCTTTTGCATATTTCTCTGGATATGTACAGAATAGCTAATGGCCTCATTAGTATGAATTCAAACGTGCTGTCTACCCGAAACCTTGCATGCAGTTAGCTTGTGTGCAGAACTTGTTTCTACTTAGGGCCAGGGCCGGCGAGAGGGGGAGCAGAAGGGGCAAAATTCCCCAGGCCCAGGCCTCCAAGGGGGCCCCAGGTCTATCTCTCTCCTGCTCCTGATGGGACCCAGGAGATTGTGTCCTGACAGTAGCAGGAGAGAAAAAGCTCCGGCACCTGGCCGCCCCTTGGAGGCTGGGAAGGACCTGAAGGAACAAAGTAGACTGCTCTTCTTCACAATCTTCCATATTGCCTTTCCCTGCGTCTGCTTTCTCCCTCAGGCATGCGACCTGAGAGAAGAAGTAGCTGCAGCAGAAGGAAGAAAAGCAGCACTGGAGAACTCTTTTGCTGTCGGGGCCTTGGGATCCCCGCCAGCCAAGACACCCAGGCCAGGCGGCAGCAGCGATCGGGGGAGGGTGGGACGACAAATCCTGGGGGGGCCCTGCGGTAGCAATGATTCTGAGGGGGGGCAGCAGTGGTGATGACAATCTTGGGGGGGCGGCGGCGGCGACGATCCTGGGGGACAGGCCCGGCAGTGGCGACGATCCGGGGGGGGGGGGGCAGCACCGGCTTTTCCCCAGGCCTGGCTCAGTCTCTCAGCGGCCCTGCTTAAGACGCACAGGCTCTTAAAGGAAACGTTTGTATTTTTTTTTTAATAGATTTGGATTTGGTTGATATGTTGATTTGAAAAATATATATTGATAAAATCATTTTGTACTAATACTATGAAGAAAATGCAATATTTTCCTTTTGAAGTTTCTCAGCAACAACTCACAAGAGTACACAATTCATGTTTAGATGATTGTACACTTTTTGTTTCCAGATGATATAACAATGGTGATTTGCCCCGGGATAGCCAATCACAGTGAGAAGCAGTACATCCGTACGTTTGTCGATTATGCCCAGAAAAATGGTTACAGGTGTGCTGTGCTGAATCACCTGGGTGCTCTGCCCAACATTGAGCTCACCTCTCCACGCATGTTCACTTATGGTAAGAATCATTTGAAGTTGTTTTAGTTATTTCAATCAGTCTATTCCTCAGTTCTTCATCAAACCAAAATACTATTAACAGGTCAACACTTTGACACACATTTTTACACTGCAGCACTCAGCCAAGACTGTAGTTTGGATTTCTTGTTCATACTTGAATAATATGCATTTTCTTGTCATCCTGCTAGATCAGTCCTGATAATTTACCTCACCCTACCAGCAGGTGGAGGCAGAGAACCTGCGCTTTCTAGCGACATAATCATTATAAGGAGTGATGCAGCCTGGAACTTGCCAGTGTTTCTCTGCCTCCAGCAGATGGTACAGATTACATGGGTGTGGAGTCTCAGGCCCTTTGATTAAGCCTTGCAGATCCATGTGTCTCAGTTTTTTATGTTAAATCTGGCAGTAGTTCCACGTAGGTGAGTAGTTGTTTGTCCTTCCTGCCTACCTACCCCCCCCCCCCCCCCCCCCCAAACCACGCTGCTCTCTTTTCCTCTCTGAAAGGGTCAAAAAAAGAAAAAATGTATATTATTAGAGAAGAGCACAAATTGCCCAGCAATAAAGTTTCTAAAAGAGAAGAAGAAAAAAGTATGGAGAGCAAGCAAGGGTGAGTGTTGGGTGCAGGTTGGATAAGTCTAAGACGCTGAGATTTATTTAGTTGACTTTAGCTGATACCGTTTTCAGTAGTAGCTCAAGTTGAGTTACATTCAGGTACACTAAGTATCTTCCGGTCCCTGGGAGGGTAGGACAGCGTTTTCCGGGAGGCGGCTACTTTAAGGATTTCAGTGGGTTCGGGGGGGTGGGGATGCTGGAGACCCACCGGACCTCCAGCCATCGCTGGGCGGGAGGGTGGGAGACAGTTTTCGCGGCGGCAGCCTTGTTGTTCGGCATGCTGTTTGACAGGTTTGGGCGTTTGACAGCATATCCCGGGGATGACTAATATATTTGCAAGATCAGAAGTTTCTGAATGTATGCTACAGAACTTCCATGTCTCAGTTTGTGTCTTCCTCAGTTCATTTTTCTGTACTTGTCCTCCTTTACTGTCATGTATGGAGGAAATGCAGTAGACGAGCCGTAAGAAATCCCAAGACTCGCAGGATGCAGTTAACAAACCATACTGAAAAACAGAAAAGGCAATCATTTATGTAAAAGCTGCATACTTCTGATCGGATATTTGCCATTCAGATATCCAAAGTCATCTTGAATGTACATATATCATGATCACCACGACTCCTAGGGGGTAACTGTAAGGGGGCATATATTTTACATGGTAAAGGACGTGCCCACCCTGGGATATTTTAGCCACTTATGTGCAAATAGGGCAACAGACATACATTAATACATTAATGATCTCTTACGGATTACAGACTAGTCGAAAAGCAGTATACGCACAGATTACAAAACAACTATAATTTACATGTGTGCATGACACACATCGGTGTGGACTTTCCACTTATGCCACTTACGCTAGTATTTTATGTAGAAAAATAAATGCGTTCTCTTTGTTAGAAATTTCACCTAAGTATTGGCTGCCTAAGCACCCTGTTATAAAATTGACCTCATGATTAGGATTTGAAACTGTTGTAATATTAAAACAAAACAAAGTAAAGGAGCCTGACTGTTCTATTGGGAAAAAAAAAAAGTCAATCTGGCTGAGTTTCTCAGATCGTAGTTCTACTCTTCCCCCCCCCCCCCCCCTCTCTTTTCAAACAAAAAGTTCTTTTCAATTACATGAAAACGGACATTGAGAAGGGAGAACTTGGTTCCTTATTTGCAGACTGTTACTGTTAATATGATCTGTACTGCTTATAGTTTATAAAAAAGAAAAGAGGGAGACAGAACTCAGTAACTAGCGTTACAGATTTTGCATTTGTAAGCAGTAGTGACCATTAAATATTATTCTGCTCTTAAGCAATTCTTATTCTCGAATCCATGAGGATTAAAAGCTTAGACATTACTGTAGACTACAGGAAGTGGACTAGTTTCTCAGGAAAGCTCGTTTTGGGGGGGGGGGGGGGGAAGAGATGGCCTTTGATTTAAGGGAAAGGGAAATGGGACTTGATATACAGCCTTTCTGAGGTTTTTGCTACTACATTCAAAGCGGTTTACATATATTCAGGTACTTATTTTGTACTTATTCATAGCTGCACAGACACACCGAAGAGACAGTCCCTGCTTTTGTGGAGTTCAATCAAATGAAAATGCACAGATAGAGGCATTGGGCTAAAATCAACCAAGGTCTGATTGAAAACCAGAACCGAGCTTGTGGTTCATTTTTTGGTTATTAGGTAGGTTTACATATAGTAACATAGTACATGACGGCAGAAAAAGACCTGCATGGTCCATCCAGTCTGCCCAACAAGATAAACTCATATGTGCATACCTTACCTTGATTTGTACCTGTCTTTTTCAGGGCACAGACCGTATAAGTCTGCCCCAGCACTATCCCCTCCTCCCAACCACCAGCCCCGCCTCCCACCACCTGCTCTGGCACAGACCGTATAAGTCTGTCCAGCACTATTCCCCGCCTCCCACCACTGGCTCTGGCACAGACCGTATAAGTCTGCCCACCACTATCCTCGCCTCCCAACCACCAACCCCTCTTCCCACCCACCGGCTCCGCCACACAATTTCGGCTAAACTCCTGAGGATCCATTCCTTCTGCACAGGATTCCTTTATGTATATCCCACGCATGTTTGAATTCCGTTACTGTTTTCATCTCCGCCACCTCCTGTGGGAGGGCATTCCAAGCATCCACCACTCTCTCTGTGAAAAAATACTTCCTGACATCTTTTTTGAGTCTGCCCCCCTTCAATCTCATTTCATGTCCTCTCGTTCTACCGCTTTCCCATCTCCGGAAAAGATTTTTTTGCGGATTAATACCTTTCAAGTATTTGAACGTCTGTATCATATCACCCCTGTTCCTCCTTTCCTCCAGGGTATACATGTTCAGGTCAGCAAGTCTCTGCTCATACATCTTGGAACGCAAATCCCATACCAATGTCGTAGCTTTTCTTTGCACCGCTTCCATTTTTTTTACATCCTTCGCAAGGTACGGCCTCCAAAACTGAACACAATACAATATTCCAGGTGGGGCCTCACCAACGACTTGTACAGGGGCATCAACACTTCCTTTCTTCTGCTGGTCACACATCTCTCTATACAGCCTAGCAACCTTCTGGCTACGGCCACCGCCTTGTCACACTGTTTCGTCGCCTTCAGATCCTCGGATACTATCACCCCAAGATCCCTCTTGAGGAAAAGGGCTAGTTTATCTGGGTAATGCTACAAGTATCAAGCTTCTGCCATTTCAGCTCTATTTCATGAAACTGTGGGTGCATACAGGGTAGGTTTTCCAGTGGGCAGATTAGGCACCTACCTAGAGGCAACCACCCCACCACCAAACACATGCTTGCATGGTGATTCTGCATTACCTTCTTCTCCTTTTAGGTTTTTTGGCCAATATGACTTTGAGAGGGGCCCCTCCTGGCCCAGTGTAAAGTGAGGTTTTTAAGTGGGGTTCCTCCCCCTCCCCCACTCCTGCCTGGAGAGAGAGCAGGTGGCTGTCAAAATGCATGGGGGCGGCTAGAGGGTTAAGAAACAGGGGTGATATGATACAGACGTTCAAATATTTGAAAGGTATTAATCCGCAAACGAACCTTTTCTGGAGATACGAAGGCGGTAGAACGAGAGGACATGAAATGAGATTGAAGGGGGGCAGACTCAAGAAAAATGTCAGGAAAGTATTTCTTCACGGAGAGAGTGGTGGATGCTTGGAATGCCCTCCCGCGGGAGGTGGTGGAGAGGAAAATGGTAACGGAATTCAAACATGCGTGGGATAAACATAAAGGAATCCTGTTCAGAAGGAAAGGATCCTCAGGAGCTTAACCGAGATTGGATAGCAGAGCCGGTAGTGGGAGGCGGGGATAGTGCGGGGCAGACTTATACGGTCTGTGCCAGAGCTAGTGGTGGGAGACGGGACTGGAGGTTGGGAGGCAGGGATAGCGCTGGGCAGACTTATACGGTCTGTGCCAGAGCCGGTGGTGGAAGGCGGGGATAGTGCTGGGCAGACTTATACGGTCTGTGCCAGAGCTGTTGGTTGGGAGGTGGGGCTGGTGTTTGGGAGGCGGGGCTAGTGCTGGGCAGACTTATACGGTCTGTGCCCTGAAGAGCACAGGTACAAATCAAAGTAGGGTATACACAAAAGTAGCACACGTGAGTTGTCTTGTTGGGTAGACTGGATGGACCGTGCAGGTCTTTTTCTGCCGTCATCTACTATGTTACTATGATTGGGTAGAGATGACTTCATAACAAGCGACTTCCCAAGTTTTATTCCAGACTTATAGTCACATCCATAGGCGCCCGGTATAAGAGGCTTGGAGAGGCTAAGCTTCCCCCCTGCTGCAGCAGAATGGATCAGCTGTGGAGCCCAGCTGCTCTGAGGGGATTAAATTGTTGATTTACCTCCGTCCTCACAGCAGGAGCTGCAGTGAAAGCCCTCTAGCAGTTGTAGAAATTGGTTTATGGTTTGTTTACCTTACTGCTGGGAAAGCAGGGGGGGTTGGCTGGAGGTGTCCTGGGTTGCCAGTATGATCAGAAAAACAGTCACCAGACAACAAAGGTAGAAAAGATCATTTTATTTTCATTATAGTGTTTGGAATATGTCCACTTTGAGAATCAGGTGCTCAACATTAAAAGTTTATATTTATTTATTTATTTACTTATTTATGGCATTTTATCCCACATTAAACATGAATTAGGGTGTTTTGTGGCTCTATATGAGAATTGTGATATTATGATCCCTTGTTTCATATTGTTGACGGTCTGCATTTTCCGTATGGGTGGTATATTGGTGTATTACGTTTTGCCCAGTGTAATATTTATGGTACAGTAAGGTTCTGAGTGTGTTTTTGGACAAAGTTGTGCATAGTGTTTTGCAGTTGAGCGATTGTGGTTAGAATATGCTTTGAGCAACCACTTTATTCTTTGATACATATTTAATATCTAAATTTTATAAAAGGTATTGTGACTTTTATTTTTATTTATTTATTTTTTCTGCGTGTTATCAGACACCCCACCCCAGACATGTTAAATCATCTGTCTATCTCTTTTCTCCCTCATCTCCCAAATCTAAACATGTATATCTGTTAAAGCTATCCAAGCCAACCCAACCTGTATGTGTATACCTGATCAACTAATGTAAGCCACACAGAACTGCGTCCTTGACTCGGACACGTGTGGGATATAAATCCAGTAAAGTAAAGCAACGGCTAAGAGCTAGGGAAGCCTGGGTTCAAATCCCACTGCTGCTCCTTGAAATTTTGAGCAAGTTGCTTAACATACCATTGCCTCAGGCATAAACTTGTAGGTGGATTTTATTCAGTGTGGTTTAAGCAGGCAGGAGAGGCTTCTACCTGTTTAAATAAAGGTGGTTATTTATTTGTTGCATTTGTATCCCACATTTTCCCACCTATTTGCAGGCTCAGTGTGGCTTACATAGTACCGTAAAGGCATTCGCCAATTCCGGTATGAACAGTTTCACAGTGATGTTATGGTAGAATAGGTTCATGAGGAAAACAGCGTGTTAGGGAATCGTGTAGAGGAAGAGTTACGTTATGTCCATTACGTTCTTTGGTTTCGTAGTGTTGCAGGGTTCTGATTGGGCCAGCACCAATATTTAGTGGCACATTCCAGAGGTAGAGTTGGGGAGGCACTGGCAATTATGCGGAGCGGACAGATAGAATTGCCTTTTGTGTGGTTCTGTTTTTGCTTAGCACCCACATAACCCCGGATTCTATGTAATGCGTTTGAAATTGCACGTGCAAATCTGGTCATATTCTGGATTCGCATGCGCAATTTAATTAAGTTAATAAGCACCAATTATTGCCACTTGACATGCAATTATTGATACTAATTGGCATTAATTTGAATTTGTGCGCCCAACTTGCTGGGCGTATTCTGTAAAGTGGTGCTTGTAAATTCTAATGCATGCGATCAAAAAGGGGGCATAGCCATGGGCATTCCAAAACTCTACATGCGGGGTTATAGAATACACCTGCTCTGTGCCTAACTTAGGCACCGGTATTTACATCAAGTTTCACTTGGTGTAAATGGACGTGCCTAGAGTTAGGCACAGGTATGGCCACTAGGCGTATTCTATAAACCAGCTAGGTGTATTTTATAAACCACGCCTAAATCTAGGCATGGTTTACAGAATACGCCTAGGCAGAAATATTTTCGGTGTCGATTTTTCAGGCTCCATATATACAGACTAGTCCATAACATCTAGGTTGGTGACTGATCTGGATATTCAGAACCGGTGCCTGGTTATGGCCCTCATTGACTGTCCAGGTTAGATTCTGCACGTGGCGGTCAGCAGCTTTAAAATCTCTGTCCATTGCAGACTGAATATTGGGCAATTAGATTGTAATACTTCCAGGGACAGGAAAATATATATAGTATCTGACTGTTAAATGCCTTGAGCTACTACTTAAAAAGGCAGGATCTAAATTCAAAATCTATAGGAGCCCAAGTACCTGACTTCAATCATTAATAATGTTTCATACCTGGGGAATCGATTGTGTAAAAACAGCTGAGCAGATAACCTTCAAACTAATGAAATGAGATTTGACTTCTGAAAGGCACATTATTTTCAGTTATAATAGCCGTCAAGGCAGTGGGGAGACGGGACTGAGGTGGGGTGAGTTATTAAATTTTAGGTTCTCTGTCTGTAGGCTTGCTGAATACATTTGACATTAATTTTCAATAACTAATTTTTACCTGTATTTAAGAAAGAGCATGGCTTTCCTTTGCATCTCCCTGGTGTAGTTGTGTTTGCTGCTTTTCAAATGCAACTGTAGTGTAGGCTTTAGAATGGACTTGTTAAGAAGTGTTTTAACTCTCACACTCCCTGCACACCAACTTCTACGCTCTTTGTATTCCCCAACCCACCTTTTCTGACCTCGGACCCACGTACACCTGGTGAAGTCACAGCGCTCCCACTCTGTAAGCCCTTTATATGTAACTTCTAACCAAAATTCTGTGGATGTAAGTATCAAGTGCAAAGCATCATTTTACATGTGTTTAAAAATAACATGGAGGAAAAAAGACCAGAGAAAATTCACAGGAACATTTTTAGCATTTATCGGGACACTCCATCATTGGCCAAAAACCAAATATAAGAGCCTTCTTTTTTTAATCCTATTTGAATAAAATTCCTGGACAGGTTACTGCTTCTCTTGGACAAAGGAAAAAAAAAAAGAAATTATGTCTTGTTCTTAATTTTAAAACAATCCATTTCTTAATTTCATAGTACTTTCCATGGTGGTAGATTACCGTGTTGCTGATGTGGTTGTATATTACAAGACTTGAACAAAGGATGGATCATTTGAGAAGCAAATACAGAAAAAAACAATAGAGCAATTCTGTTCCTTTTATCTGTGGCAATGAGTACCGTGTTGCATTTAAATAGTGAAATTCACCGGCCTCCCACTTAGCCATCTATCCCCCCTTCAGTCCATTCAGAACTCTGCCGCACGTCTTATCTTCCGCCTTAACCGATATACTCATATCACCCCTCTCCTCAAGTCACTTCACTGGCTTCCGATCAGATACCGAATACAGTTCAAGCTTCTCCTACTCACCTGCAAATGCACTCGATCTGCAGCCCCTCCTTACCTCTCTACCCTCATCTCCCCTTACGTCCCTACCTGTAACCTCCACTCTCAAGACAAATCCCTCCTTTCAGTACCCTTCTCCACCACCGCCAAATCTAGGCTTCGCCCCTTCTGCCTCGCCTCTCCCCATGCTTGGAACAAACTCCCTGAGCCCATACGCCGGGCCCCCTCCCTACCCATCTTCAAATCATTGCTCAAAGCCCACCTCTTCAATGTCGCCTTCAGCACTTAATCACTTCATCTCTTCTCAGGAAATCTCATATACCCCAACTTGACATTTCATCCTTTAGATTGTAAGCTCTTCTGAGCAGGGACCGTCCTTATTCGTTAATTTGTACTGCGCTGCGTAACCCTTGTAGCGCTCTAGAAATGTTAAGTAGTAGTAGAAATGTTTAGTAGAAACAGCAAAAGTAGAGGCTGACAAATGCGCAAACCAATAGGGAGATAATATCAAAAACCAGATTATTCAGAATATTCATATCAAGGTCCCGACACGGTCCTTGTTTCGGCGCCAAAGCGCCTGCCTCAGGGGTCACAATCAGCTTTCTCTGAGAAGAAGCTGATAGGCTAGAATAATTCCTTTATGTATGCAAGTTAATCCACAGAGAGAACAAAAGAACAGCCAACCGATCAGCAAACACCATGTGAACAGTTTCTGAGGAATCGATTACTGCGAGTATCATTGTGTTCTCTGTTCTTGATTGTAGGTTGCACCTGGGAGTTTGGAGCTATGGTCAACCATATCAAGAAGACTTATCCACAGACCCAGCTGATTGTAGTTGGCTTCAGCTTGGGTGGGAACATTGTATGTAAATACCTGGGAGAAGCTCCAGTAAATCAAGAGAGAGTGCTGTGTTGTGTCAGTTTATGCCAAGGATATAGCGCGCTAAGGTAAGTGATTTCTTTTTTTTTTTTTTTTTTTTTCTTCCTTTGAGCCCGGCAGTTTTCCATTGCTCCTTTTGGGCTTTCCGCTCCATCAGCGCTAATCTCGATTGGGCTTTAGCGCCGTGTGGCATTATTTGCATCAGCCGCTTAGCTGTATTTGGACAAATAAAACCAAGAAAAATAACATCAAATGATTGGTATCAGTCAGAGGGGAGGTGCTGTGGTATAATAAGGTATAATTAACTGCAGTCAGCACAGCTGATACTTCAGCTGTGTCAGTGCCCCCAGCTACTTCCACCATTTGAAGCATCAGGTCTTTCAGGTCCTTTCGCTTATTAGGTCAGTTGTGGCTGGTGGGTCTCTTCCAGTCTGTTGCTGGGCCTTGGCTATCTTGGCCACTTTTTTTTTTTACTTTCACCTCCTGGCAGGTGTCATGTAAATGATGCTGTTTCAGATTTCACTGGCAGACTTTGACTGCTGACGTTCTTCCAGGTGTTGATTTTCTGTGCCAAGGATGTTTTCTTTCCATACAGTTAATGATGCTTCATGCAGAATGTGCAGATGACCAGGTGCTTCTCTGCTGCTGTAAAATGCATGTCCTAGAGTCACTTCTTTTCTGGCAACATTTCACTGTTGGGTCCAGGCTGCTGTCTGAACATCCCTGCTCCTCCCAAGTCCCTGGCCAGCTTCCCTTCCTTCTGTCCTGTCAAATCCATCTACTTTTTCTCCCCCGCCCCAACACCCCCAGCACTCCTGCAGCTGACCACTTCTCCTGCTTTTCCATTCTCCTGCTTAGAGAATGACACGGGACAAAGTTTGTCCCTATCCCCACCCCGTCCCCGCAACAGTACACAATCTCATTCATACAAAAATCGAGCGATTGTCTTTTATTGAAAACTAGTATAAAAGGCCCGTTTCCAAAACAAATGACACGGGCGCTAGCCAAGGTTTCCCTACATTTATGCCGATGATGCCCCTCCCTCACCTCTGTATCCTGTGGTGGTGGCCTCCCTGACGGTCCGCAGCAAGTAAAATGCAGCTCCGCAGACAGCCATCGACATTGGCTGTCGTGTCTGCAGCTGTTCCTCCTCTCCCCTCTGACGTTGCAGCGCTCCTCCGGGGTCTTCCTCCAGGGGCAGTGACGTAGATGGGAGAGGAGGAGCGGCTGCAGAGACGTCAGCCAGTGTGAGATGGCTGTCTACGGAGGTTCGTTTTATGCTTAATGGGGTTTTTTTTTTGTATTTTTCTTTATTTACCGGTTGCTGCTGCTGCTTAACATGAGAAGCAGCAGCGGCTGGACAGTATTTGCGGGTGGCGAGGCGGTTGTTGTCTTTTAGGGGGAGTATAGGGGCTTGGTGATGCGCCGGGGGGAGGGGGTTGGGTTATGCGCTGAGGGGGTGGGGGGTAGGGGTTTTTTGAAGCGCCATTGCGGGGGGGGGGGGTAGAGTTGTGTCTTAGGCAGGGGGAGGAGTAGGGAAACACGCTCCGCCCCCTGCGTGGCTCACGGATTGGCAGGGGAGGGGCTTGGGTGATGCGCTGTGTGGGGGGGGTGTGGGGCGGCACTGATCGGTTTTGCTCCATGAGTGTCAGTGCTCCGTCCTCGACGTCATCACGTTTGACGCGTGGGCGGGGCAGACACTCATGGATCAAAAGCGGTCTCAGCCACCTCACTTTAGAACGTTGGGAAAGTAAGGCTTCATTAGAACGTTGGAGGTGCGTTTTATATAGAGAGATGATGGAATTAGTGTGGTGGAGTTTGTGGAGTCGGGATGGGGTCAAGGCTTGCGGGGACAGAGTGGGAATGGGGACAGACTTTGTCTCTGTGTTATTCTCCATTCCTGCCCCCATGCCCTCCTCTCATCGCTGTTGTTCTTTCCCTCTATTGTCCCGTGCTTCCCTCCTTCCAAGTCCAGCACTTGCCTGCACTACATAGCACTGACAAGAAACAGGGTTTTTTTTTATATTAGGGCGGGTGTAATCATGAGTGAAAGGGAAAAACTGCTATTCTAGCACTTCGGTTTTCTGACTCCTTTTTCCTGCTGTTTAAAAGCAACACACTTTCTAATGAAGAAGTTAATTTTGCTTTCTTAACATAATAGTAATTTTCACTTCCAATTTAGTGCTGAGGTAAAGTTTATCTCCATTTTACAGCATGATTTTGATTTTAGCACAGATTTTAGTACTTCTGTGTGCTATGAATCTCATTATTTTTACATCTGAAGTAAAATTAAAATTTAACATGGAAGTAAACAAAATGTACTTCACATGCATTTTCCACAAATATTGCCAAGACTTTGGCCAAAAGAAGCCTCATTGTACCTTAAGTCTCATTTTCCAAGTTTAGATACATGCACTACAGTCCTATAGTTCCATGGTTTCAAATCTCTCAGGGACGTCATATAAGTTGACTTCAATCACTTTACATCGAAAACAGGAAGCCTCTAAGGGCTTCTTTTACAAAGCTGCCTTAGCGATTCCCGTGCGGCAAATAAGAGGAAGCCCGAAGGAATTGAAACCTAGATTACACACCAATACAGGCTACATCACAAAGAGAAACGTATGGAAAACACCTGCAGGATGAAAGACTCACTGGATCTTCTTATGGAGTGGATCTTGAGTGGAGGAGTGGCCTAGTGGTTAGGGTGGTGGACTTTGGTCCTGGGGAACTGAGGAACTGAGTTCGATTCCCACTTCAGGCACAGGCAGCTCGTTGTGACTCTGGGCAAGTCACTTAACCCTCCATTGCCCCATGTAAGCTGCATTGAGCCTGCCATGAGTGGGAAAGCGCGGGGTACAAATGTAACAAAAAAAATAAAAAAATCTACTTGACACAGTTATGATCAAGAACAGAAGAAAATATATTTCCAAAGCGAAACTTGAAAAATACAGTATCTGCACGGATTCTGATAGCAGTTTGTTAAATTCCTCTACAAATATTTGTTACTTACCTGTATGTAGCAGGTGTTCTCTGAGGAGAATAGGACTTAAATCCTAACGTCTGGGTGATGTCACTGGCAAAGGAAAGAATATCCAGCAATGTTTTCCAGAAGCATTTGGGTATTGTTACCATGCATGTAGCCATTACCAAAACTAAGACCTTCCAGGTCAGGTACATCAGGAGAAAGGTTATCTATGGATAATGGGTAATATATAATGCATTTCTATGGTACAAAGTGGTTTAGATATTGGGATCACAATCAAGTTTTTGTACCTGTGGCAATGTAAGGTGAAGTGACTTGCCCAGAGTCACAAGGAGCTGCAGTGGTAATCAAACCCAATTCCCCTGGTTCTTAGCCTACTGCACTAACCATTACGCTTTTTTGGACACTTTCAGAAGTCCTGTGAGACTGAAGTGTTTTCCAACACTAACCACTCGAGCAGGGCACACTGTTGAGCCCCCAGCCATCCTTGCTTGGATGTTGAGAAATTGGCATTGTCGTCCCTGAACTTGCCTGACAGTGTCATTCCAGTCTTGCTAGATACTAGAAAAGATTCTATTATTATTATTAGCATTTGTATAGCGCTACCAGACGCACGCAGCGCTGAACACCTGATACAAAGAGACAGTCCCTGCTCAAAAGAGCTTACAATCTAAATAATACAGACAGACAAGACAGTTACGGGTGAGGGAGTAATTACACAGCCATATGCTATAAATGGAAGAGGTTTACTGTCTGGTTTGAGGGCGAGGCCATAGACTTTTTTCACTTGCCCTATATAAAAACTGCTTGAATACCTTCTATATTTCTCAGAGACAAGTCAGAACATGAAGTCTGTAAGAGTTCACCTTAGTGCAGGGACTCTCAACCCTGTCCTCAGGACACCTAACCAGTCAAGTTGGTATCTAGTGACTCAAAAAGAGCTTTCATCAGATAAGTAAGTACAACATTGAGATCCCATCACACTGTAAGAAGCTTGATTTGGGGGTGGGGGGGGGGGCTTGATATGGCTTGATGTATATAGGGAGTCAGTATTTATGGTTGCAGACCCATCTTTGTGGAATTTATTGGCATCAGATCTGAGACATATTGAGGCTCTACTTTTTGTAAACAGTGAAAAGCCCATTTGTTCTAACAGATGTATTGTTGATGTTATAATATAATTTCAGGTATTTTTATGCTTTGATGTTTTAGTTGTATTGTCTGATTGTATTGTTTGATTTTATTATGTGTGTACTACTGCAAGCAAGGAAAGCGAATAGAATGTTGGGTGTTATTAGGAAGGGTATGGAGTCCAGGTGCGCGGATGTTATAATGCCGTTGTATCGCTCCATGGTGCGACCGCACCTGGAGTATTGTGTTCAGTACTGGTCTCCGTATCTCAAAAAAGATATAGTAGAATTGGAAAAGGTACAGCGAAGGGCGACGAAAATGATAGTGGGGATGGGACGACTTTCCTATGAAGAGAGGCTGAGAAGGCTAGGGCTTTTCAGCTTGGAGAAGAGACGGCTGAGGGGAGATATGATAGAAGTGTATAAAATAATGAGTGGAATGGATCGGGTGGATGTGAAGCGACTGTTCACGCTATCCAAAAATACTAGGACTAGAGGGCATGAATTGAAGCTACAGTGTGGTAAATTTAAAACGAATCGGAGAAACTTTTCTTCACCCAACGTGTAATTAGACTCTGGAATTCGTTGCCGGAGAACGTGGTACGGGCGGTTAGCTTGACGGAGTTTAAAAAGGGGTTAGATAGATTCCTAAAGTACAAGTCCATAGACCGTTATTAAATGGACTTGGAAAAATTCCGCATTTTTAGGTATAACTTGTCTGGAATGTTTTTACGTTTGGGGAGCGTGCCAGGTGCCCTTGACCTGGATTGGCCACTGTCGGTGACAGGATGCTGGGCTAGATGGACCTTTGGTCTTTCCCAGTATGGCACTACTTATGTACTTATGTACTTATGTAAATAAAAATATATAAACAAAGTCTGTACAGAGATGGGTTTACCCTCTGTGTCATGATCAGCTCCAGTTGCATTAAGGCTGGGGTTCTTAACCCAATCCTTGGGACATACCAGGCCACTCAGGTTTTCAGGATAGCCACAATGAATATGCATGAGATAGATCTGTATACCATTGAAGTCCTGTATGCAGATTTATCTCATACACACTCATTGAGGGTACCCTGAAAACTTGACTAGTTAGGAGTATCCCGAGGCCTGGGTTTGGAATCCTTGCACTAAGGTGACCTCTTACTGAGCAAACTGATTTTGCCCTATCTGCATGCACATTATAGTTTGGGATCTTTTCTGCGGTCATCGGGGCTAGTGTTGGGGAGGGTGCAATGAAGGCAGCTGCCCTGGGTCTATATGCCACAGGGTACCCCCCCCCCCCCCTCCCTGTACAACTTACTGGTGAACTTTGGGGCACTCTCTTCATTTCTGCCCTTGGCCTCAGCATGTATAACAGTAGCCCTGATGATTAGTAGAGTACTTCATAAGACAGGAAAGAACATATATCTTCCATGCTTCTAATGAGCTATGCTGACCATCCCTATATATATAGAAAGAGGATGGTTCAAAGCAAACCATAAATAACCTTAGCACTTTAAAAAGGATACAGAAGGGTGTAACCTGCACAGAATGGCAGAAAACAAATGTAACTGCCTTGTTGTTCGGGGGGGGGGGGGGGGGAGGGTCTTTATCTGCGGGTATTTACTATTTACCCAAAATATGGCTGATGGGGTGGTGGTGTGGTGCCCAAGGCAAATGACCACAGCTCCATTGTTTCATTGGCTTCCTGTTAGGATTAAGACCTTGTCGCTGATGTGAATAGGCAATTTTGCATGTTTCATGTAGTGTGTTGACCTCTTGTAATAAAAAGATTTAAATAGAAGCCCTTGTCTCCAACTTTCAACCCTATGAAAAAAATGTCCCTTTATATTTGAAAAATACATGTCAACTGAGAGTGGGTGAATGGGTGCCATTACGTGTTCCTAAAGCCCAGAAAAAACAGAATTCAGGCAGGAGCGTTCTTTGCACTGCCATGCTATATAAGAGACTTCTTGGTGACATCAGATGAGAGACATTTTTTGGCTTAAGAAAAGTTAAAATTTCCCTATGGAAATTTTCCCTTTAATTGTATAAACTTATGCACTACTACTACTCATTTCTATAGCTCTACCAGACATATGCAGCGCTGTACACATTATATGCAGGTACTTTGTCCCTAGAGGCCTCACAATCTAAGTTTTGGTACCTGGGGCAATGGAGGGTTAAGCGACTTGCCCAAGGTCACAAGGAGCTGCAGTGGGAATCAAACCCAGGTTGCCAGGATCAAAGCCTGCTGCACTAACCATTAGGCTACTCCTCCATTATACACATAATTTAACGCTTGGCATGCAAGTTACAGAATATTGTTGTTAAAATAGCTGTTAACTGCCATTAACAACCAATAACTGGCTACAATTGATGTTAATTGGCACTAATTTGCAGTTATGCGCGTAACGACCATTAGTTGATATTCTACAAATTGAGGTGCAAAATCCATAGCGCGGAACTGCAGGGAGTGTGGACCTGGAAGGGGCACAAGTGGGTTGGGGTGTGGCTAGCACTTATGCACGCAAGTTATAGAATACTATTAATTATGCACTTAACAGTTACGCATGAGAATTTACACCAATTATGCACTCAACGGTTGTTAGGCACGAGAATTTACACCAATTATGTACTCAACGGTTGTTAAGCATGAGAATTTACACCAGCTATTAAGACAGCATAGGCGATCACACCTAAAGTTAGGTGCGCAACTGTGGACTTACGCTAGCATTCTATAATGCCAGTTATGCGCATAACTGTCAATATAGAATTCACGCTTAGTGCAGATCATCTCGGCGCCTAACTTTAGGCGGCCTGCAGAGAATTACCCCCTTTGTTATTTTCAACAACTGTATACCACATTAGGAAGTTTGAATGTTTAAAGGTTGGGAAGGCCATTTATAAGAATAAATGAAATAGAAAAAAAAATAAAATAAAGCAATGTGCAGATTGGAGGCTGTATGTGAAATATTTGAAAAGAGAAAGGGGTTGTGCTATCAATGTAGGGAGCACCTAAAGAAATCTGAATAATAAAATAGGCTACGACCTAAATTGCTTTTTATATCAAAGCATTTAACATGTTTAGAAGAATATGGTTTTCAGTTTTCTGACATAACAAGACATAACCAGTCTTGTTGTTACTAAGTGACAAATTCTAGTTGTGTGTTTAAGGGTGGAAAATAACAGTCTAGGCTCATTTTCAAAGCACATAGACTTACAAAGTTCCATAGGTTACATTTTCAAAAGAGAAAAACATCCAAAAAGTGGTATAAAATCTGCATTTGGAAACTTTTCTCACAAAACGTTAAAAATGAAATTTTCAAAACCAATTTTTAGACATTTTTTCTATGTAGTCCATCAAAAGTGCATTCAAATCACAAGGGGGCGTGTTAAGGGCAGGATCTGGGCGTTCCAAACACTTGGTCGTTTTGGGGCCATAATGAAACAAAACAAAAGCGTCCAGGACTAAAACTAAGACGTTTTGAGCTAGACCTCTTTTTTTATTTATTTGTAGCATTTGTATCCCACATTTTCCCAACAATTTGCATGCTCAATGTGGCTTACATTTATAACAAATAAGACACAAAAAGGTGCCCTAAATGATCAGATGACCACTGGAGGGAATCAAGGATGTCCTTCCCTTACTTCCCCAGTGGTCACTGACCCCCTCTCACCAAATAAATATAGAAACATTACTTACCAGCCTTTGTGCCAGCCTCAGATGTAATACTCAGGTCCATTAGAACAATATGCAGAACCCTGAAGTAGTCTAGTGGTGGGTGCAGTGCACTGCAGACAGGTAGATCAAGGCCCATACCTCCCCCCCCTACCTGTTACACTTGTGGTGGAAAAAGTGAGCCCTCCAAAACTCACCAGAAACCCGCTGTACCCACATATAGGTGCCAACTTCACCCATAAGGGCTATTATAGTGTACAGTTGGTGGTAGTGGGTTTTGGGAGGGGGGGGGCTCAGCAGACAAAATAAGGGAGCAACGGTCAGATGTGTACTTGGGAGCATTCATTTGAATTCTACTGCACTGCCCCCTAGGGTGCCCCATTGCTCTTCTGGGATGTCTGTGTGGCCAGTGTACTAAGAATACGGGCTCCTCCTACATCCCAATGGCTTGATTTTGTGCATTTTTCACTTGGACATTTTTTTTTTTTTCAAAAATGGACCAAAAAGATAATGCACAGAGCACAAAAACACCTAGCAAATAGCCATTTTCAAAAAAAAAAAAAAAAAAAGATGTATTTCTGTTGTTTTGTTAGTATTTCTAGAAGCTTGTTGACATATGGTTATGTATTATATTTTAGGGCACAGGAAACTTTCCTGCAGTGGGATCAGTGTCGAAGGTTGTACAACTTCCTTATGGCAGACAATATGAAGAAAATCATCCTTACTCACAGGTGTGTCAGCCTAACCAGTTTGTATTTGGAAGAGTCAATGAGCTGTTAGCCTGTGGCCCAATAAACAAGCACAGAGCTGGTAAGAGAGGCACAATATGAAGTGAAACCCCAGATTATGTTGTCGAAAATATTTTAGAACGTGCTGCTTGTGTACCCAGAGCCTGCCCTAGCACCAGATGAACAAGGCATCAACTTAGGATGGCACAATTTTAGGGGTCATCATGCAGAGCACAAACAAATTTGCTCTGGCGGAGAGGAGCCACTGAGTCAACCAGTCATCAATCTGGCAGCTGCTGCAGCCCTGTGCTTTAGCTGTCATCACTGAAACTGCCAGAGACTGGATCACTGCAGGGCGACCCATCCTCCTCCACTCCAGCCGCCAACAAAACAGCCCGGCCAACTCGGTAACAAGACAGCAAAGCACCATGGCCCCAGGCAGTACTGGCCACCCTTTTTGATTTCTTCCTTGACTGGCTGCCTTCCTTCCTGCTCCCTACAGGAAAGAGGAAATGGCATATGCCAGTAGAAAGAACATGACTAGTGCATGGCGCCATGCAATTTGAAGGTGCTGTGTTTGTGGGTTTCTTGACCTTAGTCGATTTTACTCTGGGGCACAACGGGGTGACAAATGAGCTAAGCAATGAGTACCTCAACCCTTTCTCATCTCTTCTTTCATGGCCCTCTCTTTTGAATAAAATTTAACCATTCAGACCTCGTTACTGCCATTTCTTACTTCCGAATCCAGACTGCCCAGAAAAGAGGAGGTGGAGTTTAGAAACAGAAACTGAACAGTGGGAGAAAATGAAACTGTGATCCTGGGGAAGAGGACAAAATGTGGGGATGGAGAGAGAGAAACAGGGAATGAGTCTGGGGGGGACAGTGAAAATGGGGAAGTGAAAAGAGTGGATGTTTGAGTGGTTAAGTCTGGAGCATGGTGAAAAGGGAAGGGTTAAGTCTGGAAGCTGTGGGGAGAGATGCGAGGGAAGAAGTTGAGTGAAGACCAATAGGAAAAGGGTATGAGAGAGGAGAGGAAACATACATAGTAGATGACGGCAGAAAAAGACCTGCATGGTCCATCCAGTCTGCCCAACACAAACTCATATGTGTATAGGAAGATGCAGATAGAAAGCAAAGAGGAACATAAAGGGGGCCAGACACACTCCACTCACTCACACAATAACCATGCATGTGCTCAGTCACACATACCAGTTCCACTTACTCAAACACACCACACTCACACTGATCAACCCAAATTCACTCAATCACATACATGCAGACACATCCTTGCACTCACTCATACACACACTTGCGCACACAACCCCCCCCCCCCCCCCAAGCACAACACATTCATTCACTACCGTTGCAGTTACTCAGATCATTCATTTTGTCATGTACATCCTTGCACTAGTGCACAACAGACCTCAAATTTCACACTTGTAATTACTCTTCCCACAGCTACCACCTCCAACTGGGAAGCCTATATATCTCAAGCATAGCAAGTGTATCAGAAAACAATTACTTTTAATCATATAAATCTGAATTATGAAGAAATTCAATGAATGTGCTGCTTATTACATTAGGGGGGAGGAGAGAAGTTGCCGGGGCTTCTGGGTTCTGTGATTCATATGTAATAGGGGTGCATTGGGGTCATCAAACTTCCATGATTTCTTTAGTGTGGTTGCTGTCAAGCTCCCTGTTGCCCTTGTAGAGGACTAGGAAGCTTTCTGCCCTCTAAGGACTAGATTCAGTAAATGGCGCCAAAAAGAGTACTGAGCGCTATACTATAAATGGCGCTACAAGTTGGGCGCTCAAGGATTTACACCAACTGAAACCTGGTGTAAATCCTCGCACGTAAATTAGGCGCAGATACCCTGAATTCTGTAATACTACGCTCATCCTTAGTGTACCCTTGATCTACCAATGCCCCTCCTATGACCACGCCCCCTTTTCAGTTACATGCTGAAAGATTTGCTTGCGCATCTTTATAGAAGAGCCCTTAGCAAGATGTGTGCGCAGATCCAAATTGTTGCCAATTAATGTCAATAATTGATAACGCCCAATTATTGGCACTAATTGGCTTGTTAAAATGTGTGCACAAATTGGGTGTGCAACCAAATTTGCACACGCAACTTTGAGCACCATTATAGAATCCAGGGGTAAGTGTTTCACAAGTTAGTTTATTTTGTTTTGGTTTTTATGATTTTTCTGTGATAGCAGCATAATCTAATTGATTATACTGAGTGAAGGTGAAGCTGAGTGTTATCTTGGCATCACTGAAGTGATGTATTAAACTAGGTGTGCCTATTGCATACGCAGCCCCTGTCAGACCCAGCCCCCTGCCCCACCTTAAAATTCTCTCTGCTGAAGTCCCCACCCGGGCAGTGGCAGCGACACTCACAGGCCGCCTGCAGCCTACACCGGGACTATCCCCATGAACTGTCCCTCCCCTTCCGATGCAACTTCCTGTTTTGTGAAGGGCAGGATGGCTCAAGGAAGAAGTCCCGGTGCAGGCTACAGGCAACCCATGAGTGCCACTGCCCGGATGAAGACCCCAGCAGAGAAGATTCCAAGGTATTGGGAGGAGGGGGAGACAGGCACTGAGGGGAGGGACCGAGGGTATGTTTATTTGTAAGCCGCCAGAACATTGTGGATTGTGAAGGTTATAAATAACTACTGATTTTGATGTGCAACTTCAACATTTCTAGCTATTTCTAAGCGAACACATATGAACTGTATGGTTTATTAGCAAAATTCTCTCTTATTACCCCTCTCTCCGCCTGTGGATATGTAATGAGAAGCACCTATATCTCTGCGAATTATTAAAGTTCTTTGCTATCATTCTTGTAAAGTAACGTAAAATTCAATTCTGGCTTATCTGTTTCATGCCCTCTTCCTGTTTGTAATGATCTCTGGTTCTTGTCTTTGAGATGGTAAATGAAAAATGATTACATCTTATTTTTCTCATTCTGTGATCATGTAGACATGTCCTCTTTGGAAAGAACAGTAATCGAACACAAGGACTTGATGATACAGATATGAACCGTCTGTACACAGCAACATCTCTCACGCAGATTGATGATAACATCATGAGGTAAAGTGAGAAGTGGAATGTCTGAAGATCAGAAATGTTTCCAGTTATCCCTAAAATGCCACCAGTCTTTATTACTGTAGAATTCAGTTGTTTGTGGCATTCGTAGGTTCTGTGAATCTTGATATAGCCATTAAATTACAAGGATCTCAACTCGTAAAAAAAATTATGCCGCATTCTAATTACAGATGACAACTCGGATACAGCTAATTTTTTTTTTCCCCACCAAGCAACTGTGCTAATTGGGCAGGTGGGATGGTACCATAAAACTGAGATTGGCTAGTTATTTTTGTAATGAAAGGTTGTAATAGATTTTGAAAGGTTTTGAGTGCCTACAGATGAATAATTGTTTCTCCGAAGACAAGCAGGCTTATAATTATCACAAGTGGGTGACACCAACCTGCTTCGCCCAGTCCGGAATTTACCAAAGCTAAATGAGAGCTTTGTGGAGCACAAGACACGCTGTACCGCGCATGAGTGAGTGCCTTCCCGACCATCGCAAGAACACGATCTCCTCAGTTCTTTTTCTGTAGTGAGAAGAGGGCTTTTTTTTTTTTTTACCATCTCCTCACATCACTTGGTCCTAGAGAGCTTTTTTTGTGTCTTTCAGCTATTTTTCATTTATTTTTTCATCATTTATTATGCTCCTGTTGTTGGAACCTCTGTCCTTTTAAGTTTCCTTTCATTTTTTAGTGATTTTGCACGATTTTAAGTTTCCTTTTATTTTCCAGCCTTCACTTCGGTCAGAAACTTTCCCTTTCTTTTTCCGTGTTTTGCCCCTTTTTTTAGGCACCATCGCATCGTTTAATTTAGCCGATGAAGTTTTTCCTTCCATATCTATGAAAGTTCCCAGTGGCTTCAAGCGCTGTACCTGGTGCAGTCGGACAATCTCTGGAAAATATACTAATTTTTTGTGTCTGTAGTGTCTTGAGCCGGACCATAGCCCCACTAACTGTGTGCTCTGTCTTCACATGAAGAAGAGGACCCAAGTTTCCAGAGAGGCTCAACAAGAGATGATATTTGGAACCAAGTCCTGTTCCTCGGCCTTGGCATCGGCATCAAGGTCAGAGGTGTCGGCATCAATGTCAAGTGTCACCAGGCGTATTGGTAAGCATGGCTGCTTCTAGACCCTTAGACGCTGGGATCAGTGAAGCATCGTGTGGGTCTCCACCTGCCTCGAGGCCTCCTGTTGTTCAGGGCCCTCGGGACTGTCCATCGTCGGACCCACCCCAGGGCGATATGTGGATTCGACGTCGGCATTGAGGAGCCTCAATGACACACTTCAGGCGAAGGCCAAGAAGCGTCATCATCAGTCCACCTCGATGCATGATGCTGGGAACTCCGGGGCGTCGAAGGATTTGGCACCCAAGAAGAACCTTGCCGGGAGGACCACTCCCCATCCGTACAAGAAGTGTCAATGCGCCGGTCTCCCAACAGCCAACATCAACCTCCCACATCGACTTCAGCGGTTCTGCAACCTGAGTCGGCACCCCAGCTTTTCCCGGTGCCCGACACTCAATGAGCACATCCAAGCCTTGCTCCTTGAGATGCTAGATGGCTTCATGCAATGGTGTACATTGGCATCAGGGGTGCTTGCGCCTACCCTGCCTCCCGTTGTGGCCCCGCTTGCCCTCAGCCGGCGGTTTGGCCTCCAACACCGATGCCGCATGTGGCAGTGGTGTTGACTGCCACCCAAGCCGGCACTCCCTCGATGTCAGTGGAGGAAGCTTCGAGGCAGGAGACTGCTTCTCAACGCCGTTTTCGAGGATGTGGTTCTTCTGCATTGAGGCAGATTCGGTCTAGACTTTCCCATTAGGAGGTATTGTCTGACACCGAGGAGGATCCAAGTTATTTTTCCTCGGACGAGTCTTATGGAATTCCCTCTGAAACCTCCCCTCCACCTGAAAGGAGAAAGTCTCCTTCAGGAGAGCCTTTCATTTCTATCTTTTGTAAAGGAAATGGCTGATGCCATTCCATTTGGAAGTGGAGGATGAGCCCTGGGCCAAGATGCTCAAGGTTCTGGACTACATATCTCCTGCTAAGGAGGTGTGACTGCACCTCTCCATGAGAGGTACTCAAGGAAGTCCTCTTCAGGAACTGGGAGTTCCCTGTGTCAGTCCCTGCCATGCCCAAAAAGATTGACACCCAGTATCGGCTCCACAGTACACCTGGTTTTGATAGGCCTCAGCAATTCCATGGTGCTGAAATCCACTTTCAAAAGAGCCAGGAGTTCAAGGGACTGTGCCTTGGCACCCCTTGGTAGAAAAGCTAGAACCCTGGATTCTTTTGGGAGGAAGATGTACCAGGCTTCAGTGCTTATTTCTCTTATATAATCTTACCAGCTCATCACGAGCGTTTACTTGCGAAACTCGGTGCACAAGTTGTCCCACCTGGCTGACAATGCTCCCTCCGGAGCAGGCCGAGCCAGTCGCCAGTTGATCAGGCAGCAGAAGGTGTGTCAAAAGTTCTTGGCCAGGAGCACTTACGATACTTTTGATGTGCCATCCAGGATCTCTGCTCAAGCTATAGCAATGCAGACTCTCATGGCTGCGTGTTTCTGACTTGAAACATTCTGTTCAGCAGAGGTTGGCGGATACCCCATGCTGGGAGGATAACCTTTTTGGAGAGAAGGTTGAGGAGGTCAGAGACCAAATCAAAAAACACAGATACCATCGCTTCTCTCTCTCGCCAGGTACCTTCTGCATCAGCCTCCTCAGCTAGGAGGACTTTTGGCACGTTGAGGCGTAGGTACAACCCTTAGGCATGCCAGCCTACTCAGGCTCAACCCCAGCGCGCTCATTCATGTCAACAGTGTGCGCCTAAGGCCCCTGCTGCTCCCCAGTCAAAGCAAGGGATGAACTTTTGACTGACTCCAACAGAGCTTAGCTGCAGTAATAGTTTCCGTCCTGGACGACTTGCTGGTCATGGGGAGGCTGAAATTTTTCCACAAAGGTAGCCTCTTATAACCTCTGACCGGTGGGTTCTTCAAATAGTCTGTCTCGGATACTCCCTCAGTTGGCATCTCAGACCTCCAGATTGCCCACAGAGAGCTCATTCGTTCAACTCTCAGCCCAGGCAGGTACTTGCAGAGGAACTCTCTGCTCTTCTGAAGGCCCGTGTGGTCAAACCCATACCACCAGAAGAAGAAGGGCAGGGATTCTATTCAAGCTACTTTCTTGTGCAGAAGAAAACAGTAGGGATGCATCCATCCTAGACCTAAGGGCCCTGAACAAATTCCTTGTCTGAGAAAAGTTCAGGATGGTTTCCCTGGGCATCCTTCTCCCAATGATTCAGAAAAACGATTGGCTATGCTCTCTGGAAATAAAGGATACATATACTCACATCCCGTTACTTCCAGCCCACCAGAAGTATCTTCGATATCGGCTGGGAACACGTCAAATTCAGTATCGTGTTTGCCTTTTGGCCTCGCGTCAGCTCCCAGGGTCTTCACCAGTTTCTCACTGGTATCGAGCCACGGGAAGTCTAGAAGATGTCATTTAGGCATCCCCAGGACTTGTACTCTCACTTCAGTGATGGACCATTCAATCCAGTTTGACTCTGGGACTTCCATTTCAAATTCCTCAGCCAGAAAAAGTGCTGATGACGGATGCATCCCTCCTGGAATGGGGAGCTTGTGTAGATGGGCTTCACACTCGAGGAGCTTGGTCCTCTCAGGAAACGAATTTTCAAATCAATCTTCCAGGCAATCTTGAACTTTCTAAAGGCTTTCAGAGATCAACTATCTCACCAAATTGTTGTCATCCAAACAGACAATCAGGTTGCAATGTATTACACCAACAAGCAGGGGTGCACCGTATCACGCCCTCTGTGTCAGGAAGCCATCTGGGTGTGGCATTGGGCTCCCCAACATAGCATGTTCCTTCAAGCCACTTATCTGGTGGGCAAAAACAATATCCAGGCCAACAGACTGAGCATGATAATGAAACCACAAGATCTTCCAAATGTGGGACACCCCCTCAGTGGATCTTTTTGCTACTCAGCTCAACCACAACGTCCCTCAGTTCTGTTCCAGGCTTCAGGCCCATGACAGACTAGTGTCAGATGCCTTCTTCCTCATTTGGGGGACAGGTCTTCTATATATATTTTTTTATTTGTTACATTTGTATCCCACATTTTCCCACCTACTTGCAGGCTCAATGTGGCTCCGGTGTAAACAAATACGTACAGAATGGTGTTATGATAAGATAGAGTTTATGTGGTACAGCCACAATGGGGGTCATTTAGCGGGGGAGGTGTGGTGTTATTATTGTGCTTCAGTTTCAGTGCGTTGTGGATTTCGGGCATGTTGTTGTGTCGGTAGGGTATGCTTTTTTGAATAGGTCAGTTTTCAATGGTTTTCAAAAGTTTAGGTGGTTGGTCACGGCTTTCAGGGCCTTTACTAATGCGTTCCATAGTTGTGTGCTTATGTAGGAGAAGTTGGACGCATATGATGATTTATATTTGATTCCTTTGCAGCTTGGGTAGATCAGATTGAGGTATTTCCTTGTTGATACGAAGGAGTTTCTAGTTGGTAAGTCGACCAGATCTGTCATGCATACCTCTAGTGGGGAAGACTTTGTTGAAACTGAAGCAAGACCATGGAACCATGATTCTGATCGCACCATACTGGCCGCGGCAAATATGGTTCCCCTTCTTCTGGAGTTATCCCCCAAAGAACCATGGAGGTTGGAGTGTTTTCTGACCCTCATCACACAGAACGAGGGTCTCTTCTACATCCCAACCTCCAGTCCCTCTGCGGTCTATCTCCTCCCCTCCCTTCAAACCTGCCGTTTGTCTCCCTATTCCTTTCTTCCCAGTGTCCAGCATATCCCCTCTCCCAATCCAAAACTGCTTGCCATCTTTCTTCTCCCTCCCTTGACCCACATGTTCCATCATCTCCCTCCCTCTCTCTGTGTGTCTCCATCTTTCTCGTCCAGCTTTGTCCATTCTTGCAGCCCCCCCCCCCCCCCCCCAATCCACTCCCTTCCCTCAAGGCTTGTATCATTCTGTGACTCCTAGAAACGGTGGGCGCAGAGCCTTGTGCTGTAGCTTTTCCAGCTAGGTTCTGCCGGAACTGCTCCCACAGCGGTAGGAAGTGCATCAGAGGGGGCAGTACGGCAGAGCCAAGCTGGAAACGCTGCAGCACAGGACTCTGCACTGGCTATTTTTAGTTCCTGCTCACCACGGCTGCACTGGGAAGGAACTGCAGGACTAGGACAGGTTTGAGGGGGGGGGCAGATGCGCAGGAGGGGGCAGGTCAAGAAGGGACAAAGCAGAATGGGGAAGGAGTTAGAGAGAAAGATAATGGAACGCATCAGGAAGGGGAGGGAGAGTGAGGCACTCGGTCCAGCAGCGTTCGGGGGAGGCAATACCCCCCTCCAAACTATACCCATACCTCAAAAACCATCTTTTGACTTCGATATTATTAGAATCTTACATTTCCTCTTTGGAATAACCTACAGTCTTTGAGCATAATAGATAAGTGCTGTATTTTTTTAAAATTCAGAATATATTTCAGGTTAATTTGAGCAATACCAATACATTGTATAAAACTTTGGAATCCGCATTTGTACCGCATGATTGTGACTTTAAATGCTTAATGTGATCACCAGTATGCTTAGGGAAGAGGAGCTGGTCTTTAGGTTGGAGACACAAACATAGGCACACCTACAAATACCTCTTAAAGGACTTCAAATTAAATGGATTAGAATGCAAACATTTTCAGCACAAAATGTTTAATTGATAAGAGGATAAATATTACTTGAATTTTATGACACAAAGGGCACTAGCAAAGAGTGGGAAGGACATAACCGCTCTAGAAAAGCAGCAGAAACTGATTTAAATGAAGAGCTGTTCACAGGTTAATTGCTAACCTATGGGGTACACTGCATGGAATTTGTCATAAATCTGCCCCTGCATGGTCAATGAAGTAGAAATGTACATCTATCTGTTCTTTCTAATACAGTATTCAAAAAAAAAAAAAAAAGAGGGGGAAAAAATAGAAAAACAAGACGGACTTGTGGAGCCAAAGGTACAATCAATGGTACTCAGTCATCTAGATTACTGCAACGCACTCTATGCCGGCTGCAAAGAGCAAATAATCAAGAAACTTCAGACAGCTCAGAACACTGTAGCTAGACTCATATTCGGTAAAACAAAATACGAAAGCGCTAAACCCCTACGAGAAAAACTGCACTGGCTCCCACTCAAAGAACGTATCACGTTCAAAATATGCACCCTAGTTCACAAAATTATTCACGGAGAGGCACCAGCCTACCACCCAGGAATGCTAAAAAATCATCCCGCACATTCCTTAATCTTCACTTCCCAAATTGTAAAGGTATTAAATACAAACTAACGCACGCGTCTACCTTTTCCTGCCTGAGCACACAATTCTGGAATGCGCTGCCGCGAAACATAAAAACGACCTACGAACAAGCTAACTTCCGAAGTTTACTGAAGACCCTTCTCTTCAACAAGGCATACAACAAGGATCAACAAATATGAACTCCTGTACACATATCCAGAACCGCCCTTACAATATTTGCTTGCCAAACCATTACCATGCTTTTCACTACTACTAAATGCACATTTTCTATATAACTCTTATATAATTCTTAAATATATATTTTTTTTAATTTTTATTTTTATTTATGATTTTACAATATTACATCCATTTCAAAAATGTATTAGATACAGAGAATATATGAAACACACTATAACATAATGAATATATATATTCTATTTCGACCACAATCAACACCACATTGTGAGGCAAGAAACTAGGAAAATCAAAAAGAAAAGGAAAAAAAACAGTTATTGAGTTTAGTTTACTCTAATAAGAGGAAAAAAACCCCAGTTACTCGCTAGCCGATATAACAGCATTTTTAAAGTGGGATCTCAGGTCTGAACATCAGTCTTACTATGTTCTTTTGATTCAATATATATTTGCATTTTCCTGGGGTCAAGGAACATATAATTAACACCATCAATAGAGACTAAGCATCTGCATGGATATTTAAGAACAAAAGTCCCAGATATTGCGAGGATTCGTGGTTTAAGCACCAAGAATTCTCGTCTCCGCTTTTGTGTCTCTTTGTTAAGGTCAGGAAAAATCTGAATCTTGGCTCCAAAAAAAAGTGCATTCATATGTCGAAAAAACAATTTGAAGACGACATTTCTGTCAAACTCAAGAGCAAATGACACCAAGAGAGTTGTACGTTCGGTAACCACCTCTAATGAACTCTCGAGGAACTTGGTCAAATTCATATCCGGATGAGATTGAGAAACCAGGGGTTGAGACCGAATTCCAAATATATAATGAGACCCAGTGATAGGAGGAAAACCCTCCACTGGGATTCCTAGGATTTCTCCAAAATATTTTTTAAGCATATCTTTAGCAGGAATTAAAGGAGACTTGGGAAAGTTAAGGAATCTCAAATTATTTCTCCTCCCCTGATTATCCAGATACTCTAGCTTTTTAGCTAGAGTATCTCTATCTTTTACCAAAGTTCCTGTCAGGTCTTGAATTTTCTTTAACTCTCCTCCCAAGGCATCAGTTTTTACTTGATTTTCTTGTATCTTCCCACACAGCTGCTCTTGGGTTTGTTTTAAACTAACAATTTCTTCTTTTATGGACGTTGTTACCTTAGTTAGGCTGGTGTTCATCCCCTGTATGGCATCCCACAACCGCTCCAGCGTTATCACAGCCGGTTTTGTTCTCTCACCGCTTACCCCCGGAGGTGCCACCAGGACAGGAGTGAGTGCAGGGCTCCTTGCACCCAAATCTGTAACCGCTGTGTTCTCTGGGGTTGACGCTTCCACGTTCTTAAATATTTCTTATTATGATTGCTTGCTAAAATACGATCATGTTTTATCATTATCATGTTACCCCAAATCCTTCTGTTACTACTAATTGTATACTTTCTCATGTATTCTCATTATTCGTGATGTATTGTAAGCCACATTGAGCCTGCAAAGAGGTGGGAAAATGTGGGATACAAATGCAACAAATAAATAAAAATAAAAAATCACACCGCTCTATTCATTAGCTTACCGCTAGTCACTCAGCACAGTCTTTATAACTAATTACTACTACTACTACTTAACATTTCTAAAGCGCTACTAGGGTTACGCAGAGCTGTACAGTTTAACATAGAAGGACGGTCCCTGCTCAAGGAGCTTACAATCTAAAGGACAAATGTACAGACAGACAAATAGGGGCAGTCAAATTGGGCAGTCTAGATTTCCTGAATAGGTATAAAGGTTAAGTGCCGAAAGCAACATTGAAGAGGGTGGGCTTTGAGTAAAGATTTGAAGATGGATAAGGAGGGGGCTTGGCGTACGGGCTCAGGAAGTTTATTCCAGGCATAGGGTGAGGCAAGGCAGAAAGGGCGGAGTCTGGAGTTGGCGGTGGTGGAGAAGGGTACTGAGAGGAGGGATTTGTCCTGTGAGCGGAGGTTTCGGGCGGGGACGTAAGGGGAGGTGAGGGTAGAGAGGTAATGAGGGCTGCAGACTGAGTGCATTTGTAGGTAAGAAGGAGAAGCTTGAACAGTATGCGGTATCTGATCGGAAGCCAGTGAAGTGACCTGAGGAGAGAGGTGATATGAGCATATTGGTCCAGGCGGAAGATAAGGCGTGCAGCAAAGTTCTGAATGGATTGAAGGGGGGATAGATGGTTAAGTGGGAGGCCAGTGAGGAGCAGGTTGCAGTAGTCAAGGCGAGAGGTAATGAGAGAGTGGATGAGAGTTCGGGTGGTGTGCTCAGAGAGGAAAGGGCGAATTTTGCTGATGTTAAAGAGAAAGAAGCGACAGGTCTTGGCTGTCTGCTGGATATGCGCAGAGAAGGAGAGGGAGGAGTCGAAGATGACTCCGAGGTTGCGGGCAGATGAGACGGGAAGGATGAGGGTGTTATCGACTGAGATAGAGAGTGGAGGAAGAGGAGAAGTGGGTTTTGGTGGAAAGACGATGAGCTCGGTCTTGGCCATGTTCAGTTTCAGGTGGCGTTTGGACATCCAGGCAGCAATGACAGATAAGCAGGCCGATACTTTGGCCTGGGTCTCCACAGTGATGTCTGGTGTGGAGAGATACAGCTGGGTGTCATCAGCATAAAGATGATACTGGAAACCGTGAGATGAGATCAAAGGAGCCCACTTTCTGCATGTTATATGTTTTTGGATGGAAGGGGGATTTTTGGTCAGTGATTACACTAATTACCGAAGGTCTTGAATGTGGCTCCTTAAATTTTAAACAAGTGGAGTGTCGACCTGGTGACTTATGAAACCTTTTTCCCATCTGTCGATTCATTTATTTTTATGGTGACTTATTGGTCCAATACTGGTTGCTATTGTTTCCACTTCTAGGGATGTGCATTATAATGACAAGGGAAATGTCAGTTTTCCATTTAATTTTTAACCTGAAACAACATGAAAAAATCCAAAATGTCATTCTTTTTCCTGTGTATCGATAGGTCACCCTGTTAATGGCTTTGCCCCAAAACAAATATAAATTTTAAAACGGAACAGAATAAAATCCTGTAAACATGAGAAACTAAACAAAATGAAAATTTTAGGCTTGCACAAACCTACTGACCTTGTTTCCTTCCTTGTGCAACAGGAAGTTTCATGGTTACAAGTCGCTGAAAGAGTACTATGAAAAGGAGAGCTGCCTGCATTATTTACACAATGTGAGTTAACTTCTTTTAATCTTAAGATGTATAATAAATCTTACTACTTGTACTGGATGTGCTGTATAACAATTTGTTTGAATCAGCTGTAAGAGGGATAATATTTCTAAGTTCACATCCCCACCCAGTAGCTCAAAGCTCTCCCCGCCCCCCTCCGGTTCACCACCACTTCTGCTGGTCAGATACACCCCTTCCTTTCCTGCCATGTCTTGTCTGCTGCTGCACTTTACAGTAGAGGTCTCTGTCAGTTGCTTCTCATGTGCTATAGCACTAGACTGTGGGGCTCATGATGAATTTGAGTCCACACTGTTCCCATGCTCCAGCATTGTTTTCATGAGTACAGGGCATGGGTGGGCAACCACGATTCTTGAGGGCCACAAGCCAGTTGGGTTTTCAAAGTTTCCACAATAAATATACTTGAGATCTATTTGCATACAGTGGAGTCAGTAAGTGCAAATCAATCTAGTGCATATTCATTGTGGAAATCTTGAAAACCCGACTGGGTTGTGGCCCTTGAGGACCATGGTTGCCCACCCCTGTTCTAAAGGTAGACTCAAGAGAGGAGGAAGCAGTTCTGTGTATGCAACAAGAGGTGATCTCTCTTTAGAGGTAGGTTTATTTTGCATTATCCCTACAAATGCGGGATTAGTTTAGAGAATGTTAATACATTTTTTCAATTCACAAATATGTTATATAACACTGGTCTACAGTTTTTTTAGAAGTCATCTGCTTCATAGATGAAATGTGATGTGCTGAATTCATATATGATAATTAGAACAGCTAATTGTCTACTTTTTCCTAGTATATTAAAATCTTTGTATTTTACATATATGTACAGATCAGGGATGGCCAACCATGTCCAGTATTTTGACTCTTCTACCAATAGGTAGATTTGAACATATAAGGCCAATATTCAGTGACACCTATCCAGGCATGAACTGCTCCTACCTGGATAGCTGCTGCTCTCTGGGGCTAGCCACTGATTTTCAGCAGCAATATCCAGGTAATGTCTCTGAAAATCAGAACTTGCCACTGCAGTGCTATCTAGATAGTTCTGGCTCCACCCCCAGACTACCCTGGTCCTATCTGGGTACACTGGATAAGTATCCGGGTAAGTTAGATCAGCAAAATAGTTCTCCAAGTACCAGCATATAGTCAGATAAGTTCTGGCAGTCAGCTTATACCCAAATATTTAACACCGGTATCAGCTACAAACCAGGGGTGTATCCAGAAGTTGATTTAGGAAGGGGAGCACGAGGGTGGACTGGGTGGGGCCAAGCATTTCCTCTTGGTCCTCCTCCCGGTCAGCTCGTACCCAAATATTTAACACCGTTATCAGCTATCAACCAGGGGCATACCCAGTAGTTGATTTTGGGAGGGGGGCCCAGGGGTGGACTAGGGAGCCAAGCGTTTCCTCTCAGTCCCCCTCCTTCCCCAACAGCTGCTGTTGCCGTAGGGCACCCCCCCCCCCCCCATCATACCTTTGCTGGTGGGGATGCTCACGCCTCGCCAGCTGAAGTTTCACTGCCAGAGCCCTGCTATCTAAGGGGGGGGGGGGGGGGTTGGAGCAGGCAGACTGCTCGAACGCCAGGACTTCTGAGCAATACATGAACTGAGCATATACGGAAGTGCCAGAATCAGCTGCTAGAGCACCCGGCCAACTTCCTGCTGCTCAGGCAGCATGGGCTGGGCTCTGGCAGGGAAACTCTTCCAATGGCGGGGCTTGAGCACCCCTGCCAGCCATGTATTGGCTGCCACAATGTGGAAGGGCGGGTGTCTGAGTTTGGAGTAGAGTGGCCCAGGCCTCCACCACTGCAAGCCATCACTGAATACCTAAGTATAACTTTAAACACCACAGTTAGTGTATTAATGCAACACTGACTGTGGAGTTTCAATATCTGGGGAATAATGTATCAAACATATAAACGGCAAGTGACCGACTCACCTGCAAATGTGCAGTAGAGTTGGAACGCTGAGAGTGTAGAAGTCCAAGCCCCGCCTCCACCAGCAGTACAGCCCAATAGGGAGGAGGGCTTGGACTTGGGCGTGGAAATCGGAGGAGGAGGGAGCAGGGAGGGAAGGAGGGGGCAGAACTGAGGGAAACAGACGCTGGGGGGGAGGGCAGGGGAGACAGCAGGGTTGGTGTGGGGGGGGGGGGGGGAGGCCATAGGAAAACAAAAAAACATGCCCGTTGTTACGGGCTTAACAGCTAGTACTTATATATTCAGTGGCTCTAGCTATTTTCTACAGGATAGTGCTGTTGAATTCCAGTTGTTACTACTACTACTACTTAACATTTCTAGAGCGCTACTAGGGTTACGCAGCGCTGTACAATTTAACAAAGAGAGACAGTCCCTGCTCAAAGAGCTTACAATCTAATAGACAAGTGAACGGTCGGTCCGATAGGGGCAGTCAAATTGGGGCAGTTCTCAAGATATTAAAAACTGACCTGTTAATAAATTGGCCTCACTGACAATAGGGCTGCTGTTGTCAATAAATATGATTTAAATCACATTTAACATGTTAATGCACATTAGTAAAGCTAACCCTAAGGCTGTATCTGAAGCAGTGACTTGCCCAAGGTCACAAGCAGTATCAGCAGGATCTGAACCCAGGCTTCTCATCACCTCTCTAACCACTAGGCCAGTGGTTCCCAAACCTGGTCCTGGAGGCACCCCAGCCACTCAGGATTTCAGGATGTCCACAGTGAATACTCATGAGAGAGATTTGCATGCACTGCCTCCACTGCATGCAAATCTCTCTCATGAATATTCATTGGGGATATCCTCAAAACCTAACTGGCCAGGGTGCCTGCACTGGGCTGTTCTCCACTTGCTACTGCAAAGAAAAATAGGTTATCTAGTTTAGAATATATCTGTGATCAACTGAAGGCACCAAATCTGAACTGTTAATGACCTAGAGTGTTCCTGTTCTCTCTCTCTCTCTCTCTCTCTTTCGACTGCTGAAGATCCATGTTCCACTCATGCTTGTTAATGCTGTTGATGATCCTCTGGTGCATGACAGTTTGTTATCCATTCCAAAGAGTCTATCAGGTTTGTTCAAGTCCTTGGGCTGCTTGGGATTACCAGTTTTAGTTTTGCTGCTCCTCCCATCGCCTCTAGTAACACAGACACAATTCTGGTATAGTAGGGCCACCCACCATGAGTTTTAGTCACGCTCCTTGGATGTTCTAAAGCACTGTGGGATTTTTATCTGCCTCTGTTTGAGTTTCAGTTTATCCAGAGCATGTGATTGTAATCAAACAATGCTGGTTTTATGTTAGTCCTGAAATGTAATAGCATTTCTAGTGCCAGGAGCCTGGAACTGAAATGAGCAGTACTGGCATGCAATTAGACAGTGGCGTTCCTAGGGTGGCTGACACCCGGGGCGGATCGCCGATGCGTCCCCCCCCCCCCCCGGGTGCAGCGCGACCCCCACCCCTGGTGAAAGGACACCCCCTCCCGGGTGCAGCGTGACCCCTCCCACCCCCCGGCGAAAGGACACCCCACCCCCACCCCGGGTGCATTTTTACCTGCTGGAGGGGTGTCGCACGCCTGTCTGCTTCGCTCGTTCCATGCTCCCTCTGCCCCGGAACAGGAAGTAACCTGTTCCAGGGCAGAGGGAGCACAGAACGAGCGGAGCAGACAGGTGCGCGGCACCCCCCCCCCCCCCCCCCAGCGGCGTGCACCCGGGGCGGACCCGCCCCACCGCCCCCCCCCCCCCCCCTTGGTACGCCACTGCAATTAGAAATGTATTTTATTGTCCATTATTCCAAGGCAGGTTTTCATGATTTAATACAATTATTTTAAAACAGTCCAGAATTATGGGTTTGATCACAAATTTGAAACCCTTTGCCGATTTAAGTAATTTAACAGCTTAGCTGTTAAGAAAATCAGATTTTATTTTAGAACTTTTCACAATTATTATTATTATTAGCATTTGTATAGCGCTACCAGACGCACGCAGCATTGAACACCTGATACAAAGAGACAGTCCCTGCTCAAAAGAGCTTACAATCTAAATAATACAGACAGACAAGACAGTTACGGGTGAGGGAAGTAATGGGTGAGAAGGGAGGAAGGGACAAGGGGAGGGCAATTGAGTAGTGGCTAGGAGCTAAAAAGCAGCAGTGAAACCAAAACACCCATAATTACATTTGTCTGAAAGTTTATTTGGCATACTGTCTTGTTAAAAGTAATAGAAATGAGGAGTACTGAAAAAATAATACATTTGCGTCATGGAATTCCTAATTTTCAGTCTCCGTATCTGCCCAGCCCAAAACATCAGGTTATTTTTCTCATACTAACCAGAAAGAAAGTGAAGCATACACATGAGATACATTTATATGGTATGGAGGCAGTGCATGCATATTCATTACAGCTGTCTTAAAAACCTGACTGGCAAGGGCCCCCTGAGCATGGCTTTGGGGACTACAGCTTGCTACTGCTGCTTCCCCTTTGTCAAAAGGCATGGGCTGTTTTCAGTTGGTCTTCATTTGACATAAATTGGTGGCAAAGTAGGTCAATCCTAAAACAAAAGCACGTAATAACATAAGAGTAGCCATACTGGGCCAGACCAATGGTCCATCTAGCCCAGTATTCTGTTTTCCAAACAATGGCCAAGCCAGGTCACAAGTACCTGGTAGAAACCCAAATCGTGGCAACGTTCCATGTAGAACCCCAAAGAATAGCAAGATTCTGGAATTCTAAAGAGTGACAAGACTGCATGCAGAATCTCAGAGTAGCAACATTCCATGCTACAAATCCCAGGGCAAGCAGTTGCTTCCCATGTCTGTCTCAATAGCAGACTATGGACTTTTCCTCCAGGAATTTGTCCAAACCTTTTTTAAACCCAGGTACGCTAACTGCTGTTACCACCTCCTCCGGCAAAGAGTTCCAGAGCTTTATTCGTTGAGTGAAAAAATATTTCCTCCTATTTGTTTTAAAAGTATGTCCATGTAACTTCCTCGAGTGTTCCCTAGTCTTTGTACTTTTGGAATTAATAAAAAATCGATTTTCTTCTACTCGTTCTACACCACTCAGGATTTTGTAGACCTCAATCATAGCATAGGCAGAAACGCTGCGCAAGGAGAAAAAAAGATCTGCTCGTGCCTAGATTGATTCTAAAAAAATAAAGGTGTGCAAATTAGAGTATACTGTGAACATGTGCCCGGTTCACATTCCACCCAGACTTCATCCACGTATACCACCTTCAGACGACCATTTTATGGAGTAGCTCATAGCTGGAATGTTGACATTAGTATATATAGGTGCACACATGGTATTGAGGTCATTTAAGCACATTCTTGGCTCTTGAATGTTGAAGCCTTCTTTATAGAATTATCCTTAGAGGATAATTTTATAACAAGGTGCTTAGGTTAATAGGGCAGGAAGGAGGACGGAGAGCAGCGCGCTGGGCAGGAAAGAGGGGGCTCTCTCCTGCCCCGACGTCACTAGACCACCAGGGAACATCGCGTGACGTGAGTAGGGGAGAAGTGGTGACAGGGCCGGGGGGAGGGCGATCCCGAACTCGGACAAGACGCACCGGAGCACCTAGGTTTTAGAGGAGGGAAAAAGGAAAAAAAAAAATTTCCTATTTCCCTCCTCTAAAACCTAGGTGCGTCTTATGGTCCGGTGCGTCTTATAGTCCGAAAAATACGGTATATACACTCTAATATAAATTAGTGCATCTAACAAATGGAAAAAGGCCTCACAGAGCTCCTAGATCAACACAGTCTAATAGAGCTAAAACGGATCTTAAGTAATCCTCTGTTCATGATCGGCCCAAAAAAAAAAAAAAACAACCCTTTGATCTTGATGTCTAGTCGCTAGTTGCTGCTATAGCCTCTATTGCTACACAATTCTAATTTCAGTGCTGCTGCATCAGATATTTCAACAACTATGACTACAAAAAAAAATTGGTAATTCAAAACTGAAAGGACACTTATCTTCAAGTCGCTCTTGCTACCGGCACTAATAACTTCTTTTGCTGGAGCATGTTCCTTCTCCCCCTTGCCACTAGCCGACGATGGCCAGTGTTTCGTGCCACTGCTTCAGGGTCTAAGTGGCGGGGCTGTTTTTGAAACCGGCTCTAGTTGCTTCTTCCGTGCCTCTCTTAGCACCATCCATCCTTTTTAAGGGCACCAGGTATCCTTTTTAAGGGCATCTCTTAGGTAAGTGATCTCTGCTCATCTAGTTGCTTGAAAAATGTTAAACTCATTCTTGTTTTGGCTATAATAGTTCAACGGTTTTTATTGACGACAAACCAAACAATCACCAATTCTCCCCACCACAACAGTGCCCATATCAGAATACAGTTCTCAGGGCAAGAGCTTAACAAACATTTAACCTTATGTACAGTCATCACATTTTTATTTTTCTTCCCCCCCCCCCCCACCCCCCATCTATATTAATCTTAACCACTTTGTTGGATTCACCAGTATAAGTTTGTGCTTGAAATTACCACATATAAAGGTCCACTGAACACATAATATTAAAATATTGCCATATCAGTACTTCTTCCCTCTTAAGACAAAACCCTCCCCCGTCCTTATCCCACAGGGTCTGGACTCTGATGACCCCATGAGAGACGGGTCCAGGGGGCTCCAAGCCATATCTGTGCCATCACTTGCAAATGAGGGATCTCTTAGCATGGCATAGGATTCTCCCTGGTCACCCCCTGCCTCAATTAGTTCCCCTCCTCCTTCAGTCCCCCCTCCCTTTGTGTTGTATGACAACAGTGGTATTTTCTTTTCTCCCCCCTCCCCCCTCATACTTCCACTCCCGTCCTATCCCCCCAAGGTCTCCTATCTATTCGTATCTTACCACATAGATTAGTGACCTCCTCTCCCCCTTAACTAACATAGTAGATGACGGCAGAAAAAGGACCTGCACGGTCCATCCAGTCTGCCCAACAAGATAAACTCATATGTGTATACCTTACCTTGATTTGTACCTGCCTGTTTCAGGGCACAGACCGTACAAGTCTGCCCAGCAGTATTTCCCGCCTCCCAACCACCAGTCCCGCCTCCCATCTCCGGCTCTGGCACAGACCGTATAAGTCTGCCCTCCCACTATCCTTGCCTCCCAACTACCAACCTCTCTTCCCCCACCTGCTCCGCCACCCAATTTTGGCTAAGCTTCTGAGGATCCATTCCTACTGTACAGGATTCCTTTATGCACATCCCACGCATGTTTGAATTCCGTTACAGTTTTCATCTCCACCACCTCCCGCGGGAGGGCATTCCAAGCATCCACCACCGTCTCTGTGAAAAAATACTTCCTGACATCTTTCCTGAGTCTGCCCCCCTTCAATCTCATTTCATGTCCTCTCGTTCTACCGCCTTCCCATCTCCGGAAAAGATTTTTTTGCGGATTAATACCTTTCAAGTATTTGAACGTCTGTATCATATCACCCCTGTTCCTCCTTTCCTCCAGGGTATACATGTTCAGGTCAGCAAGTCTCTCTTCATACGTCTTGGAACGCAAATCCCATACCATTCTCCTTCCTTGTTTTGGCTATTAAAGTAAAGATATGCTTTGCTTTTTTTTTTATTTGGATTTGATTTTGTTGGAAATTCAATAGAACAGGCATTCTATATCGTGTGAAGAAGCCACAGCACTCTGTGTGCTTATGGTCCTGCTTTGCAATTAGTCATCTGGTAGAGAAAAGTCAGGGAAAATTCCATTTTAATATCACAAGTATCTCAACAGGCATTCCTTAATGAGTCAGTTTGTGGTTTATATGGTCATGTATGTATTTTCTAATTTAGGTAATCCATTTGTATTCTGCCTAATTCTGTTACATAAGATCTATATATATAAAAGGCAACCCCAACGTTCTGAAGCCTCCACGGAAGTCGAGACGCCCGAGATATCTGGTGTGCCCTGGAGTGTCTGCACCGCCCTCGCGTCAAAACGTCATGACGTCGAGGGCGGAGCTATTGACACTTGAGGGCCGAAACGGCCCACAGCGAACAAGGCAAGTAGCTTCGAGGGACGGAGGGAGGGGGCCCCTTGCTAGCGCCCGTTTCATTCCGCTCAGAAACGGGCATTTTTTCCTAGTACCTAATAAAACAAAAAGCCAAAGTGAGCTAACCAAGGCCAGAACAAAAAAAAAAACCAACAACAAATTATCTAATTCCACATTAAAACATAATAAAATATAAATAATCCCTATTCACCTCTGGTCTTGCTGCCACAAGTTCAGTTCGCATCAAAGCTTGTCATCCTATACAGAGACAACAGCTTGCACTAAACCCTGAAATATCCTACAGATAGTAGCATTTAAATATATCTAATATGTACAGTCAAACGCCCATATAAAGAGAAGCCCCTTAACTCGTCCTTCCCTACACCCCTTCCCGTGCACTCTGCTCCATGGATAAATCCTTCTTATCTGTTCCCTTCTCCACTACTGCCAACTCCAGACTTCGCGCCTTCTGTCTCGCTGCACCCTACGCCTGGAATAAACTTCCTGAGCCCCTACGTCTTGCCCATCCTTGGCCACCTTTAAATCTAGACTGAAAGCCCACCTCTTTAACATTGCTTTTGACTCGTAATCACTTGTAACTACTCGCCTCCACCTACCCTCCTCTCCTCCTTCCTGTACACATTAATTGATTTGATTTGCTTACTTTATTTCTTGTCTATTAGATTGTAAGCTCTTTGAGCAGGGACTGTCTTTCTTCTATGTTTGTGCAGCGCTGCGTACGCCTTGTAGCGCTATAGAAATGCTAAATAGTAGTAGTTTTCTAAACTGCTTGGTATCAGAAGTCTTGAGTTCAGTGGGAAGTTTATCCCTTTCCTACAGACAAGTAATAGAAAAAGCAAAGGATCCTGTTTTGGAAAGAAAAATTTTGGCCGGTGATAGACTAGTTAAACGAAGCATTCTCTCTGATCTTAAGGCTCCACATGGTCTATACATGCTTTTAATTGTCAAAAGGTACAATGGCACATAATTTTGTAAAGATTTATGGATGAGTAGCAGGTATTTTAAACAACATAAACTGACTAGACAGTCATTGCAGAGCCTTAAGGTGGGGAGTAACATAGGGGCCCTTTGACAAAGGCACATTGTAAAATGGCCTGCGGTAGTGTAGATGCGGGTTTTGGGCGTGCGCAAACTCATTTTTTTTTTTGTTACATTTGTACCCCGCGCTTTCCCACTCATGGCAGGCTCAATGCGGCTTACATGGGGCAATGGAGGGTTAAGTGACTTGCCCAGAGTCACAAGGAGCTGCCTGTGCCTGAAGTGGGAATCGAACTCAGTTCCTCAGTTCCCCAGGACCAAAGTCCACCACCCTAACCACTAGGCCACTCCTCCACTTTCCAGCGTACCTGTAAAAAATACCTTTTTTTTTTTTTTTTTTTAATTTTTGCCGAAAATGGATGTGTGACAAAATGAAAATTGCCATTCGCCCATTTTGGATCTGAGACCTTACCGCCAGCCATTGACCTAGCAGTAAGGTCTCGCGTGGTAACCGGGCGGTAATGGTCTACACATGTAAAATGCCAATTACCGCCCGCAAGCCAGAAAATAAAAATATTTTCCGGCATGCATAGCGGACACGCGTCAAAAATGAAATTACTGCAAGGGCCACGTGGTAGCTGGGCGGTAACTCAAAATTGACACGCGTTGGGCGCATGTAGGCACCTACGAGGCTTAGTAAAAGGGCCTCTCAATGTCTTGGTATGCCTGTCAAAAGTTGGGCAGCAGCATTCTGTACTAGGTGCAGTGCTGTCAAATGATTTTGTGAAATGCTTAGCTAAAGAGATTACAGTAGTCAAGTTTAGTAAGAACCAGATTGCAGTAGTCAAGTTTAGTAAGAACCAAACTTTGAACCACAGTCCTTAAATCCTCACTACACAGCAAAGGTTTTAACTTACTTGGCAATCCGAGGCTGTAGAAAGAAGATGGTACAGTTGTCTTGATCTGAGCCTTCATGATGAGGGTAGAGTCTAGTTTAATGCTGAGACTACAGATTTATTGCGAGATGATAATTTGCATCTCCTTACTGGTCAACTGTGAAGGAAGATCAGTGGAAAGTGAACGATTGAACATAATGATCTTAGTGTTTGACTCTAGATGCAGTGACTTGGAAGGAGATGGTGCCTACCAGGATATACCTGAATTTTTCTTATTAATCTTTAACATGACTATGCTACATTTTCATAATGACTGTGTTTTAGTTAACACAAAATTGGAAATAAACGCTAAAACATTTATGTTGTACACCACTCCGTTATTGCCTCAGGAAGAGTACTATATCAAATGAAACTAGCTGTAAACCATGAAAATGTAATTACTGTGAACAAGGATCATTTATTATAAAATTTACTTCATCATAAAGGAGCTAGAAAGCAGAGTGAAGGATCCCAGCGGCGCTTGCGAGAGTTGGTCCTTTGGCCCCTATGAATTTTAATCTTTCCCTTCTTGTTTCCTCTCTTATTTCTAGGAACAAAAGAGAACGTTATGGTGGTGCTGCCGCTTCACGGGGGTCACTTGGGCTTCTTCGAAGGCTCTGTGCTATTTCCAGAGCCCCTAACGTGGATGGACAAGGTCATAGTGCAGTATGCCAACGCAATATGCCAGTGGGAGAGACACAAATCTCAGTGCGCAGATTTGGAACAGGCGGAGGCTGACCATGAACAACTACACACAGCACTAGTACCCTAAATGCTCTTCTGTTCCAGAATCAGGCTACTTGACTCACTCATTCTTTTGGGCTTCGTGAATTCTTGATCTGGTATTTGCCTACCTTCTTGTACAGTGCAAAGGGAGAGACTGTCTGCCCCATGAGCAATATTAAAAGAACAGGCTTCTTCCTTGTCGGCTTAGCCACTGTTGATGATTCTTCTTCTTGCTTCAGGGTTCTCCTTCACCTCACGACAAACATCCTATGGTTCTGGATCGGTATATCGTATCACCAGTGTGGCCTTGCATTAACGTGGAGTAAAGAGAGTGCTTATCTTTAGATATTTTGGTCATCCTGGCAGTGTTTCTAGTGAGTTGAATATAGCACTTTTAAATTGGTTAACACGTGCGAGTGGAGCCTGTGCACTGAATGGTGAACGTGGAGAACCCTGGATCAATCTCTGGAAGAAACCAGCAGTTTATGGTGTATGACGTCAATGAAATATATTTCATTTACAGGATTGAACCTTCAGTGGGGGAATTGATAGATAAAGAAAGTGCAATTCTTATTACACTATTGCACTAGGAACCTATAAGGGCATAACCAATGATTCACTTGTCCAAAAATGGCTGTTTCAAAGTTGCTTACGTGGGTTTAGGAATATTGCCAGAATGAGATGGAATAGATTTTAAGGAAAGCACAGGGTGCCGTACTGCTGCTGTTGGGTAAATAAATAGGAATGGACCATTGGGGGGTAATTAGATTCTAAGAACTGGTATATTCCAGGTTCTGAATTATGGTAGGTGCACTTCCTCTGTTGGAAAACATATTTACACAGAGAATTAGAGCAGCTTGTTTGATTTTTCTACCTTCTTTTTGAAAAGACTTTGATTTTCACTCTTGCTTTGTGTGTTTCTCTTTCTGACATGATTTAGTATTTTTTTTTGTTTTGTGAGTGAAAAGGCAGAAACTAGAGTTTCTCTACCTTAGCTAAAAACTAGATCTGGAAGGTCAGATGTGTATAATGGTTGGGCATTACAACGGTGACTCCTGTTCAAAAGGCCAATTTTAAAACCATTTATTTAAATAATTATCCTGATAAATTAGCCTGTCTGAACATTTCCCCCCTTAGAGTGACTAAAATGTTTGTGCAGGTTCCATGGCCTCTGTCCTTTGAGCCTGATTGAGGGGCAGTCATTTCTGGGGTTGTGTTTTGGGTGGGTTTGGAAAATAATGCATGTGGAAAGGATTATCTCTGCTCAAAATTCAGGTGTTCAGTCTATGGACACTTTGAGGCATACTTTCAAAGCACTTAGCCTTCCAAAGTTCCATAGAAACCTATGGAGCTTTGAAAATAAGCCTCTTTATACTCATGGCAATTTCCAAATGGAATTTATATACAAGCCACCAATGTGAACACTTTGAATATTGCCTCATGTATGTTTAGGTGGATATAATAATGCATTGGTGTCTCTCCTTTTATGTAATACTCTTCTCTGGAAAAGAGGGAAAAGTTGTTTCACATGGAGCCTTTTTGTTGACCTTGATCGACGGCTTTCAAATTGTAAAATATTGTTGTATTTTAATCATTGGTGATCATGATCAGATGGCATACCTCAAAACTGATTATTTTCCCCCTCCTAGTGCAATTCGGGGGGGTTCCTAGAAGCGATGAGGATCTGTTAAGAAAACAGATCTTTTGAACTCATTTATTTAGGTTCCATTCTCTTCATGATAGGAACTGTGGAGTCGATATTCAGCCGCACGCTGATCTAACCCTGGATATCCAGTGTCAGGCGTGCACAGCTCCCAGCATTGAATATCCAGGTATGTCCACAGACTCGGAAATTAAATGGACATCAGCCGATATTGAGACCGATGCCCAGTTAACTCTGTGCATAAAGTTAGAACAACTGTTTTGCCCCCAGCCTGCCCCGATCTAGCCGGTCAGGGGATGTCCAGTTAGCGGTGATATTCAGTGGGGTTTAACAGAGCAGGAGCCCCCTCCTATCCATTTAAATGCTTTTGAATATCGACCCCTCTTATTATAACAGGGTGTCTAGGCTGTCAAGACAGTAGGTACATATGTTGTCTTTATGAGACCCCCGACACGTGATGCTGGTGTATAAATGTGGATTCTGCCTATGATGGCTAGTAGTTTGTAAACCGCCTCGACCTGCGTGGCAGGAAAGGTGGTATAGGAAGTTCACCAGAATAAATATAAACCTAAACTAGATGTAGAAAACGCACCCGTACACTTTTATAAAATAGTACACAGAAAGTTACAGCACAAACTTACTCCGAAGCAGGATTAAACTTTGTGCATGTGTGTACTCGTATATCTATATGTATTTCATAGGAGACACACAAGTGCCAATCCTGCCCTTGCCCCGCCCCTTGAGAACATCTATACTCAACAGTAGGTGCAGTGTTTTCGTGGCATCTATTTTTCTGCATGCATATACCGGGACAGTTTTATAAGCAGCTACTTGAGCATGTGAAACGCTGTTCTGCATGCTCGAGTTGCTTATAAAATCCAACCCCTAAAATCCAACCCCTTTATCGTAGCCAGCTATTCCATTTTCAGTACGATAAATGTCATTCTGTATTCTTCTCGAGCATTGTCCCTTCCAATCAGCACTTTATCAAGGTTAGCCTTGATTTGCATTTTAGACACTTTAATTAAATGTTCTAATTCCGTGGCCGCACACAAATTCCTGTGTCATTAGTTGGCTCTTGTACACATTTCATTAGGTTGGAATTTTCTGTTAATTAGCAAAGCAATAATGAGCTACTGTAATTTTGACCATATCAGGAGATACAGAACTCCTTCTGTTTGCCTTAGGCCTGTAAGTTTGGGCCTGTTGTGTTGAACTGTGGTAAATGTACATTGTGTGCACTAGAGACACTGGGTAGCTGTCTTCAAACAGAAAAATGTCTCTCAGATCTAGTGACTTTTTTTTTGTGCAGCCCTCCTTAGACTGACTAGCAAGAATGGGCACAATTTGTAATTAGTTTTAGTGTTTATCTGCTTAGCCCTGTTTCTGAAAAATCTGTAGACTAAAGAAATCTGTGTAATTAAAGGGGGTATTGAGTGCATACACGCTCATGGCAGAAGCAATAGCAGAAAAAAAGATGAAATATTGCTTCCATATCATTTTTGCTAAAATATGATCTATTGTGGAGTTAAGGGTTTCTTGTTTTTTTTTTTTTAATTATACCAGACTGGAAACCTTTATACAGATTAATATTTACCATATTAGAAATATGAATGGGTATAAAGTTAACCTTCACACCAGAAGGGTTTTGTTTTGTTGTTTAGAAGTCTTTACATTTAAAAATAAGTACATTGTGGGGGAATCCTAGGTATTGAGTTCTCTTTAGGAATCCCTTCTTTGGTAAATATTTACCACTGTATACGCATATCAGACTACGAGTGTGCTCGCTTTTGTAGTCCACTGCAGGTGGAGTCCAGATTCACTGCAGGATAATAAGGATGGGTGACTATCATGCTTATTTTCTAAAGAGAAGGACGCCCATCTTTCGACACAAATCGGGAGATGGGCGTCGTCCTCGCAAGGTTGTCCAAATCGGCATAATCGAAAGCCGATTTTTTTTTTTTACACCCTTGACTGCTTTCCGTCGCGGGGACGACCAAAGTTCATGGGGGTGTGTCAGCAGGGTAGTGTAGGCGGGACTGGGGCATGATTAGGAGATGATCGTCCTCGGCGGATAATAGAAAAAAGAAGGGCGTCCCTGACAAGCACTTGGCCGACTTTACTTGGTCCATTTTTTTTCATGACCAAGGCTCAAAAGGGTGCCCGAACTGACCAGATGACCACCAGAGGGAATCGGGGATCACCTCCCCTTACTCCTCCAGTGGTCACTAACCCCCTCCCACCCTCAAAAAAAAATCTTTAAAAATACTTTTTTGCTAGTCTCTATGCCAGCCTCAAATGCCATACTCAGGTCCATCGCAGCAGTATACAGGTCTCCGGAGCAGTTGTAGTGGGTGCAGCGTACTTCAGGCAGGCAGACCTGGGGGGGGGGGGGTTGGGGGGCTCAGCACCCAAGGTAAGGGAGCTATGCACCTGGGAGCAATTTGTGGTCCACTGCAGTGCCCCCTAGGGTGCCCAGTTGGTGTCCTGGCATGTGAGGGGGACCAGTGCACTACAAATGCTGGCTCCTCCTACGACCAAAGGGCTTGGTATCGACGTTTTTGGACGTTTTTGAGATAGACATCTTTGGTTTCCATTATCGCCGAAAACCGAGGACGACCATCTCTAAGGTCGACCTAAATGTCAAGATTTGGGCGTCCCCGACCGTATTATTGAAACGAAAGATGGACGTCCATCTTGTTTCCATAATACGCGTTGCCCCACCCCTTCGCGGCACCGTGCTTATAGTTGGGCGCCCTTAGAGATGGTCGTCCCCGTTCGAAAATGCCCCTCCACGTATAACTTCCCTTACTCATGGCAGCCTCTCTTAGGGGATCTTGTACTAAGGTGCGCTAGCGTTTTTAGTCACACCATAGCAAAACACCCCCTTAATGCTTAAAAACCTTAAATGAATTGGTTTCAAAAAGGCAAGAATACTTGAGCTAGCAGTTAACAAACTGTTAACTGAAAAAATTACAACAGAAAGTTAACATCATAGGAGTAATTCTGTGACAGAGTGTACCTAGAAATGTTGCCCCTGAGGTGAACATTTAGATGGCAGATATGTAAAAGCTTTTTCAGCTGCAGTTTTAAGTAGCAACATTCATGGACAAGATCAGCAAAATGCTGCAGTCTGTTTTCCATTGTGTCCTAATCTAATTTGAGGTATATTTGGTTTTCCATTTTGACTTTTTTTCCTAGGACAAATTGCATTCTGTTCAGTTTTAAATATGTTGTCAAAAATATCAATCTTTGTTTCTTAACTTCTCCTAAGAACAAAAAGAGATTAGGCAAAATCTTGAAGACTCTGGCAGTGAGCGTTTTGCTGACCTCCGCTGGCGTTAATTCCCACAATTCACTGCCAGGCCACATCCAGTCTCTGGCATTGAATTTCCGAGTATAGAGAGCAGGCTAAAACTTAGGGCCCTGTTTACTAAACCGCGTTATACGCGCGTTAGCATTTTTAACACGCGTTAACAGTGTACACGCCTACAGTATCCCTGTAGGCGCCTACACGGGTAGCGCGCTAATTGTAGGTGCATTAAAAACACCAACACGCCTTAGTAAACGGGGTCCTTAGCTGGATAAGTGCGATATTCAGCACTTAACCGACTACGAAGAACCGTATAAAGATAGGACCGTGTTTTACGCGGTCCTATTTATGCAGATCTTAACTGGTTAAGTGCTGACTTCACCTCAGGAATTTCCCCAAAATAGCCAGTTTTGGCTCAGGCACTGTCCGGTTAAGTATATGGAACAATAGAGGCTGCGATCTACACGCAGGTAATCCACAGGAGAACAAAGCAGACCAGAGTGAAAGTAGAAATACGCTCTTTATTAAAATCAGTTGCCCAATGGGCCACGTTTTGCCTCCCAGAGGCTGCGTCAGTGGCTTATCATTCCACTCTCAGGGTCCCTAAAGGCACATACACCTGACAGCAGTTGAAACAAAACGCTGCAGCAGCAAATTAAAATAGTGAAAAGCAACAAATGCTGAAGCTCTTCAGTAACCTCCTCCTCTGCCTTTAGGGGACCCTGAGAGTGGAATGATAAGCCCCTGACGCCGCCTCTGGGAAGGGAAATGTGGCCACGTCGGGCAATTGATTTTAATAAAGAGCATATTTCTACTTTCTTTCTGGTCTGCATTGTTCTCCCGTGGACTATCCAGTTAAGTGCTACCAAAAATGGCAGCTCCGGACAGGTGATTTACATAAGTATTGTCATACTGGGAAAGACCAAAGTTCCATCGAGCCCAGCATCCTGTTTCCAACAGTAGCCAATCCAGGTTACAAATACCCGGCAAGATCCCAAAAATGTTCAAAACATTTTATACTGCTTATCCCAGAAATAGTGGATTTTCTCCATGTTCATTTAATAACGGTCTATGGACTTTTTCCTTTTGGAAGCCGTCCAAACCTTTTTTTAAACTCCACTAAGCTAACCGCCTTTACCACATTCTCTGGCAACAAATTCCAGAGTTTAATTATACGTTGAGTGAAGAAAAAGTTTCTCTGATTCGTTTTAAATTTACTACATAGTAGCTTCATCGCATGCCCCCTAGTCCTAGTATTTTTGGAAAGCGTGAACAGACTTCACATCTACCGGTTCAACTCCACTCATTATTTTATTGACCTGTATCATATCTCCCCTCAGCTGCCTTTTCTCCAAGCTGAAGAGCCCTAGCCACTTTAGCCTTTCCTCATAGGAAAGCTCTAAAGATTTAAATGGTCAGGAGCTTCTCTTGGACGCTTAAATCATTTTGAATACCAGGCCCGCTGGTTTTATTTTTATTTTTTTGTGTAACATTGCTTTTACGGTTTTCATTGTACTTGTTCTATCTTGCAGTCAGTGTGTTTTCCTGTCATTAACAACATGAGGATGTAGATTTTTACTGCTATTACAAACTCAGGGATAGCATTATTATGAAGCACCAAAGAACTGTAGACCCCCTCCTGTTGTGAAAGCTGACATTTCAGATAAATCAGTGATGCTGATTTTATTTGTACTCTGTTATTTTTCTCTTTTGAAGCTAAAAAAAACCGCTGATTTCAAGAAAATGCCAGAAAAGAGCTTAATTGTGTATTAAATGTTGCAAAATTCTCGCTCGCCTGTTATGCTGTTTGTAATGTGCTACCAGGTTAGAGGCACTTCAATCTGTGCCCTCAAGACAGTGCAGAGGCCAGAGGAACTTGATAGACAAGGCCTTAATGCCTGCTAACAATTTAGTGAGGGGGGCAGTTACTTTACACTTTGATATAAATGAAACCAACTTCTTGGGGTCCTATTGACAAAATATTTCTCCCATAGACACAAAATAGGTAAAAGTCTTTAGTGTTTGGGTCTCAGAATTTGGAAATCAGTTTCATTATTTGGGAGAGGGAAAGAGTCTACTGGTATTGCTTAGTGTATATATCTGATGGATGGACATCTGTATTCAGTTCAGATGGCAGCCTTGTGGAGGAGTAGCCTAGTGGTTAGTGCACATAAGCACCGCCATACTGGGAAAAGACCATGGGTCCATCAAGCCCAGCATCCTGTCTCTGACAGCGGCCAATCCAGGCTTCAAGAACCCGGCGACCCCCCCCCCCCCCCCCAAAAAAAAAAAAAAAAAAAAATTTAATAATGTTCAGTGGACTTTTTCTTCAGGAAGCTGTCCAAACCCCCCTTAAACTCCGTAAGGCCAGCTGCTGTCACTAAATTCTCTGGCAACGAGTTCCAGAGTCCAACTACACGCTGAGTAAAGAAAAACTTTCTCCTATTTGTTTTAAATCTACCATATTCTAGCTTCATCTTGTGTCCCCTGGTTCTATTATTGTTTGAAAGTGTAAACAAACTCTTCACATCTGTCCGCTCTACTCCGCTCATTATCTTGTAGACTTCTATCATATCACCCCTCAGCCGCCTTTTCTCCAAGCTGAAGAGCCCTAATCGTCTTAGCCTTTCCTCATAGGGAAGTCGTTCCATCCCTTTTATCATTTTTGTCGCCCTTCTCTGCACTTTCTCCAATTCCTTTATATCTTTTTTGAGATGTGGCGACCAGAATTGGACACAGTATTCGAGGTGCGGTCGCACCATGGAGCGATACAATGGCATTATAACATCCTCGTGTTTGTTTTCCATCCCTTTCCTAATAATACTCAACATTCTGTGCACTTTCTTAGCCGCCGCAGCACACTGAGCAGAAGTTTTCAATGTCTTATCAACGATGACTCCCAGATCCCTTTCTAGGTCTGTGACTCCTAACACGGAACCTTGCATAACATAGCTGTAATTCGGGTTCCTCTTACCCACATGCATCACTTTGCACTTGTCAACATTGAACTTCATCTGCCACTGGACGCCCAATTGCCCAATCTCATGAAGTCCTCCTGTAATTTTTCACACTCCTCCTGCGACTTGACGACCCTGAATAACTTTGTGTCATCTGCGAATTTAATTACCTCACTAGTTACTCCCATCTCTAGGTCATTTATAAATATCTTAAAAAGCAGCAGTCCCAGCACAGACCCTTGAGGGACCCCACTAACTACCCTTCTCCTTTGAGAATACTGACCATTCAGTCCTACTCTGTGCTTCCTATCCTTCAACCAGCTCTTAATCCATAGTAATACCCTACTTCCGATCCCATGACTTTCCAGTTTCCTCTGGATCAGCGGCTTTTGATCCTTGTGAACTGGGTTTGATTCCCCCTCAGCTCCTTGTAACCCTTCATTGCCTCAGTTACAAAATACCTTTATATCATATGTAAACTGCTTTGATTGTAACCATAGAAAGGTGGTATATCAAGTCCCACCCCCTTTCTAATGTAGCGGACCTCTGACTAGCAGAGCTGAGGGATACCCCAGAAAGAGAGTAGTGCATAATATCATATGTCAGATCCGTGGCCAAAAAATATACAGCTCTCCTGAAATTATTCTTCTCCTGGCACACAAACTATTAAATGTCCCCAGATAGTGACCTGAAAGTATTAATTTTTAATAATAGGCACATAATTCAAATGGCAAAAAGGCCGAGAGACTGAATTCCCTTTCAGTGCACTTTCAAATAATGTACAAGTAACAATAAGACAAATATCTATAAAGACCAAATGCAGCGATTAGAAAAAGAATCAAATAGTACTTAGGCGGGAGGGGGGTTCAGAGCCCAAGGTGAAGGGGCGCATTTTAGCCCCCAGCACCACAGACCCCCCCAGCCATTATCGACCCCCCCTACCATTGCCGACCGCCGCTGCCGCCAACTTTGACGACCCCTGCCGACGACCCTCTCAACCCCCCTCCCGCCGCCAACCCTCCCCCGCCATCGCCTACCTTTGCTGGTGGGGGTCCCCAATCCACGCCAGCTGAGGAGGTCCTCTTCTTCCCACAAAGGCTTTCTGACATCCTGCACGTTGTACTTGCAGGACGTCAGAAACAGAACGAAGCCTTCGCGGGAAGAAGAGGACCTCGGCTAGCAAAGGTAGCCCACGGCAACAGCGGGGGAGGATTGGTGGCGGGAGGGGGGGTCGAGAGGGTCGTTGGCAGGGGGTCCAGGGCCCCTCCTGGCCCCATGTAGCTGTGCCACTGGTTTCACTGAACTGCTAACTCTTGGTCTCCTGTGGAAAGCATTCTGTACCTCGAACTCAAGCTTCTTTCATACTTACCAACAGGCTGAATGTTGGTAGAAATCTTCAATCCCTTTTATGGTACTTCACTCCTCTGTTGTGTTAGTCAGAAACGTCTACCTTCTTAACTAGGTAGTGACCCAGTGGGCAGGATTTTAGTCTAGTATCACTCTTTCTTGTGAGTGACACAGTTCTGTTCTTTAATTCCGCCTGGACCGATATACTCATATCACCCCTCTCCTCAAGTCACTTCACTGGCTTCCGATTAGGTACCGCATACAGTTCAAGCTTCTCCTACTAACCTACAAATGCACTCGATCTGCAGCCCCTCCCTACCTCTCTACCCTCATCTCCTCCTACGTTCCTACCCGTAACCTCCGCTCTCAAGACAAATCCCTCCTTTCAGTACCCTTCTCCACCACCGCCAACTCCAGGCTCCGCCCTTTCTGCCTCGCCTCACCCCATGCTTGGAATAAACTCCCTGAGACCATTCGCCAGGCCCCCTCCCTGCCCATCTTCAAATCCTTACTCAAAGCCCATCTCTTCAATGTTGCCTTCAGCACCTAACCACCATACCTCTATTCAGGAAATCTAGACTGCCCAAACTTGACATTTCATCCTTTAGATTGTAAGCTCCTTTGAGCAGGGACTGTCCTTCATTGTTAAACTGTACAGCGCTGCATAACCCTAGTAGCGCTCTAGAAATGTCAAGTAGTAGTAGTAGTTAATTCCCTTTGGTATTCACTCTGTCGCTGCTTTGAGGCTCTGTTTTCCTATTGCCTTGGAACAGGTTAGAGGATGAGACTAGGGGTGTGGTGGGCCTGGTAACTTGAATTACCTGCTGGTTTAATGGCAATTGGGCATTAGGAAATTGTTCTTCAACACCCAGTGTTTTAAATCAGTGAGATGCAGAACCCGACAGTGTTACAATGACTGCATTAGATTGGGTACTGCTGTGTTCAGGTTTGGTTTCCTTGTTCTAACCAGTGACAGGGCCAGTGAATGTGTAGAGAACCTCTTGTCCCTCTAGACCCATACAGGACCTCCACCACACTCCTGATGCCCTTATGACCACATTTACATTCTGTGATTTATGAAAAGGAGCAAGTTCCGTTGCTTCTGAGATGTCAACAACTTTTTTGACCTCTGACACAGGCACTTTAGAACAGTGTTTCCCAAGTCTAGTCCTGGAGTACCCCTTGCAAGTCAGGTTTTCAGGATATCCACAATGAATATGCGTAAAAACAGATTTGCATATAATGGAGGCAGTTGCCTGACTGGCAAGGGGTACTCCAGGACCAGACTTGGGAAATGCTGCTTTAGAAAGATACCATGGAGCCAATTCAATAACAGGGCGCCACCAGAACCCTTATCCACACTCTTATCACTTCTCACCTAGATTACTGCAACCTACTTCTCACCGGCCTCCCACTTAGCCACATCTCTTCTCTTCAATCGGTCCAAAACTCGGCTGCGCGACTCATTTTTCGCCAGAGTCACTTTGCTCACACTAGCCCTCTCCTCAAGTCACTTCACTGGCTCCCTATCTGTTTCCGCTTCAATTCAAACTTCTCTTACTGACCTATAAGTGCATTCACTCTACCGCTCCCCAGTACCTCTCCACTCATCTCTCCCTACGCCCCCCCCCCCCCTCGGGCACTCTGTTCTGTAGATAAAATCTCTCTTGTCTGTCCCCTTCTCCACTACTGCTAATTCCAGACTCCGTTCATTTTACCTCGCTGCACCTTACACCTGGAATAGACTAGCCCCATCCTTGCCCATTTTCAAATCCAGGCTAAAAGCCCACCTCTTTAGCGGTGCTTTTGACTCCTAACCACTACTCACTTGCCCTGTACCCTTTTATCCCCACCTCTTTAATTCCCTTACCTCTTAATTGTTCTGTTTGTCTGTCCTATTTAGATTGTGAGCTCTTTGAGCAGTGACTGTCTTTTCATGTATGGTGTACAGCGCTGCGTATGCCTAGTAGCGCTATAGAAGTGTTAAGTAGTAGGGAGCTAACTTTTAGGTACCATATTTGCACGAGCAGTGATCTTATTCTATAAGAATACGTACATGAGTAAGGTTACCAGTATTGGCATGCCTAAATGTAGGTGTGCACCATGCCCCCCTCCCCTGTGAGTAGGCCCCCTAACAATTATGCCCCAAACCATTTTAGCACATAATTATAGCAACGCACTTATAGACCATGAATGGTTCTGTTCTATAAATTTAAGCACACAGATAACCTCTCATATTATAGAATGAGGGGAGGGGGAGAGGTTATACTATTATTTTTACTTCTTCCCCCACATCAAGGTTGTTGGAAGGGGGAGGAATTGGGCCAATCACCCTAGAAGCTATGCTGCTGTGGTAGCCCTTCCTCCTACATCTGATGTCAGCTGGGAGTGCCAGTGGTCAGGAGCACCCTGGAAGGGTCAGTTGCATTGGCCCTTGTGACCCAGAAAAAGAGAAAGCAGGAATTGGGGTCAGGCCATGTGGACCAGGTCAGGAGTTAAATTTTCCTCACTCCTCAGTTTCTCATGTTCTCTCCCTTTTCAGTCTTTGGATTAGAGGCCCACTCTGGCTGAATTGCCATGGGACCAGCATCACCTCTAGGGTCACCCTCTGCCCTTTAGCCCATTCCCTCATGGCTTGATGTGATTTTATTAACTGCAAATCAGTTTTAGCTTTTATATCATCAGCTTTCAAGATCCAGATGAGTCCATTATAACTGTGTCCAGGTTTTAGTGGAACAAAATTGTCTCCAGCCACCTTTGTCATGGCTTCTCTTGAGAAGTAGTTGTATGGTCATAAGCCCTGTTGACTAATTTAAGTTCACCAAAGCTCACATCAATTTTAGAAATTTCTTCTCTGTAAATAGTTTAGAATTTTTTTTTCTTGTTCAGTCTCGTTTGCTTTTGCCTTAAAAAAATATGTTGGTGAACATATTAAGCTGGGTCTACAGTCCTGTATTAAAATACATGACAACATATAACAAGGATTTTGTTTGGTTGATTTTTAGTGTATTATTGTATTTACATAGCAGTTACACATTGTAAGTAAAGGAAAGGAGTGTATGAAACTCATAGGGCTGATTTTTTTGTAGTGCTATAGAGCAGAATTAGGATGGATGGTAGGAGTAATGCTTTTTCATCTCTTAGAGCATCTTGCAGAATGCCAGCAGCAAAACTGATCAATATCGTATATAGCCGAGACTGCTTTGTTTCTTCTGGAATGAATGACTAATCATTATCTACCTAGTACTGCATTAACCAACATTTATTTGAAAGATTACATGATATATGTGGCCAATAAAGGACTACACTTTTTTAAACTAAGGTAAACAAAGTATGTAACTGCGACTCTGAAGGTGTAGTTTCTTCACTTGAATCTGGCTCAAATTAGTTGGGTTTGATGGCAGACCACAACCAGTTGGCCCATCCACTCTGCCCAGTTGCTTTCCCTAAATCTTCGTAGTTTATCGGACTCTTTACAAACTATATTCCACTAATGATATAGCGATTGAAGAAATTCTGCTTTAGAAATGTATACTTTGGAATGGATATGAATCAAAACAAGATGTTGATAATAAGCTTAAAATATATTCCGCTGCTGGTGTGTTAATAAAATTACTATTTGTAATGGGTAACATGTTTTCACCTGATGCATTCTGGGCCAGATTCTATATATGGTGCTCAGAAATGGGCACCCTAAAAGATTGGTGCTAAATGTGATTCTATAAAGGACGCGTGCCCTTTATAGAATCATGTTGGGGCCAATTCCCATGCCATAACATTGAGCGCTAGACTTACGCCTGCTGAAACTGGGTATAAATGTTGGTGCCCAAGCTGGGCGCGCTGACCAATTATTCTGTAGCAACGCACATGCAACTTTTCAGAACGCCCCTTCAGTGGTCACACCGCCTTTTTGAGTTGCGTGCCATGAGATTTGTGCACCAAGCATTATAGAATAGCATGGGGCCAGATGTGTACGCAAATCCTAATTGGTGCCAGTTAACATCAGTCATTGGCTGTTAACAGCCAGTTATTGCTCATTGAGGGCTCATTAGCCAATTAAGTTGCGCGCATCTCAGGATTGCGCCATATATAGAATCCGGGGGTCTGTGTGTGTGTGTAATCTGTCAATTGCTGTGTGTTATCACAGCCTCTTTGTTCATCTCATTTGTTGGACAACGCACTTCAAGATCCTGTTGCAAGTAATTTTGAAAGTGAATTATATTTGTTCCTGTTCTTTCATTGCATCTGTTTGAATTATGTGGAAGAGTAAAGTATCCCAGCTTTCCAATCATGACGTGTTTTCCATTGTTAATTATTTCATTTGCATGTTTCCTGCATTACCAGTGTTCTGTATGCGTGAAGCAAGGGTTAAAATATTTTCTGCGCCAGAGAGGCTGAAATAGATACTGGTAAATAGTTAACTCTTTAGAGTACGCAGCCCTACTACACTCTTTATTGAGTGAGTTGGTTCCAACATATTCAAATTCCTTTTGCAAGTTGTTCTTGAAACTGGATGTCATTTACTATACAGGGCTTTCATCTTGTTGCACCTTGAGACAGGAACTGAAAAGAGAGAAACTCGCACACAATACTTGATGCCCTAAATCAGAGCAATCCCACTTCATAGCCCTATGTTAGGATGTGCTCTTTAGCATAACGCCTTGAATATTTTATCCCTTGCTTTGACAAGTGCTTGGTCTTCTGGTCTTGTGTTGTTCATAGTTTTCTTTAATTATCTTTCAAGTATTTGAACATTCTGTCCAAGTTTTACCTGTTGATGAAGGCACTAAGGTGTATTTGATAAACTTATATATATGTTTCCTGTTTAAGAAAAAGAAAAAAATATTTTGGGTTTTAGTAAACTCAATTAGTATACTGAAATTTCTTTAAATATTTGTTCTTTGTTTGCTAGTTAAATCAAAGAGCACAACCATCCATTAAAAGGGCAGCATTTACCAATATGGGACTTTCTGATCCTAATAAACACCACTCTTACCATTCTAGATAGATCTTGCCAAAGTATAAATACGTTTGAAATTGTGGACAATCTTCATTGGGTTTGTTAGCTTTAAGAATTTCAAATTAAGGGTGTGTATAGGCGTAAATATTTTGTTTTCAGATACCATATGATTTGTTCCACTTATTTCCATTCAGGTCAATGGGGCAAGCAATTTTGTACTGTAACAATGTGGTTTTCCACCCATTTTCAATGAAACATGCTTGAAACTGTAGTGGAATACCCTAATTATTAGCACAGTAGCCTGAGACCTCTGGAAGCCAGGGATCAAATCCCACTGATGCAACTCCATCTTAAAAAGGTGCGAGGTAGATCCAAATTGTTTTTAGGCATCTGTGTAACAGAGGCAAAAGCACTACAAGACTTGAAGGATGGCATGAAGAACCCATGGCACTGAAAGAGGGGCAGAGGGCACCGACAATAGAATGAAGACTTTGAGTACTTTGCCTTTCATGTGGTAGCTTAAACAATAGAATAAAGACCTCAAGCTGCCAGGAGAGGGACAATGCAGCATGAACTTAGTCTAAAATATCCCAAGACACTGGAAGGGAGGATAAAGTAGCACCAACATTGGCCCCGCACTTTTCAGTTTATTTTCTATCGAGCTTCTCACAATTGAGTCCCTCTTCTCTGCACTACATGATAAACCTAATTTTTCTCTGGTACGCAGGATTATTCAGTGCCTGCCTCTCTGTACCTGAGCCCTGTGCGTGCTCTTTGCTTTCTTTATCTTTAAGTACGACAGTGTTTATCCTGTTGTTCCCCTAAAGCGTACACCTTCCAAATACAAACTTCTCACTCTGAAATCTAAAAGGAAAATAGCAAAGAAATAGTGCTGTTCTCAGATTCGTGGTGACATCAGTTATGAGATTTGAAGGTGAGGTTGGGAGACGTGTTTGGCGGCTGCTTCCTTGTTTCTTCCCAAGTCATCTCCAATCTGTCCAGCTGTCAAGCTCACTGAGGATTGAACTTGTGACCCCCCATGAACAGAGGCTGAAGATTTACAGCTGAAACTATGGGAACTATCCAACTTTGTTCCAAGCCAGTGAATAGTTATGCTCTGGACAGCAGAAGGTGAAACACAACCCAGAGGAACTCATTGGACCAGCATGGGTGCGTCCTTTGTTTAGGGACTAAATAGTGGTCCAAAGGAGTCATCCAGGAGCTTTTTTTCTCCAGCTGCTGCCCAGAGGATAACTCTTTACTGACTTCTATCTTACCCATGTACTGTAGTTCCTCTAGCCTCATCTGTAAGTCTTTAGCCTCTACCCTCAATGGTCATAAATTTGCATCTCATGCTGACCAAGGGAAAAAAAAGTACTGCTTTCCCTGCCCCATAGATTATCATGGGTTTCCAGAACAAATGGCTTTTTGGTTCATGTGTTCCAGTATCCATTTGATTTGTTTAGAGATGCATGAGCTGAAAAGGAGTGGAGGAGTGGCCTAGTGGTTAGGGTGGTGGACTTTGGTCCTGGGGAACTGAGGAACTGAGTTCAATTCCCACTTCAGGCACAGGCAGCGCCTTGTGACTGTGGGCAAGTCACTTAACCCTCCATTGCCCCATGTAAGCCGCATTGAGCCTGCCATGAGTGGGAAAGCGCGGGGTACAAATGTAACAAAAAACAAAATGATATTGTTCTTTGAGTTTTCCTTCTTCTGAAAACAAAGGCACATCCCTAATTTGAGCTAGTTGTCAGACTTGGAAGTTGCTGTTTCTGATCTTCTGTGGAGCATCTGCCTTCCGTCCCAGCTCAAAGAAACTTATGATCCAGCAGGATGTGTTGGTGTACAGGTCAATTTTCTTGATATAAAACTGACCCCGTTTACATTATATCGCCTGAACCTATAACTGTTGCTCATAAAAAATGCTTTGCCACAATCAAGATGGGCAAAATATGTAACCTGTGAACTAAGCCATAGATCTTGGTGCTAACTGCATTGGTATTTGCATTGTATTTATGTTAGTGTATAAACCTAAGTAAGGCTAACAAAATGAGCCTGCAAATAGGTGGGGAAATGTGGGATACAAATGAAACAAAGAAAGAAAGAATTAAAGAATTTTGCTTTTTCTTTCTAGAGCATTTTGAGCTTCTGAAAAGAACATTTTCTCTCTTTGCATATAGAGATAATGGTTCTAAATTGTCTACCCCCCCCCCCCCCCCCATGTCTTGATTTGGACAAGTAGTATAATAGCACAGTGGGCTGGGGAACTGGGTTCAGTTCCCACTGTGGCTTCCGGGGAAACTGGGTTCAATTCCCACTGTGGCTCCCTTTGACTTTTGGAGTCCCTTAACCCTCCATTGCCCTAGGTACAAAAACTTAGATTGTGAGCCCTCTGTGGCCAGAGAAAGTGCCTGCATATCGTAAATGTAAACTGCTTTGATTGTAGCCACAGAAAGGCAGTACCGTATTTTTCGGACCATAAGACGCACCTAGGTTTTCCTCCCAAATTTGGAGGAAAAAAAAGTGCATCTTATAGTCCGAAAAATAGATACAGGCACCCTCCCTCCATTACAGGCACCCCCCCCCCCCCCCTCTCTCCCTCCGTCGGAATTTTAAAACTCCTCACCTCGTCGGTGTGACTCGCAGTAGCAGCAGCGCTTCAGCGTGCATGCTGCTCGGCGATCTTCACTCAGCCTTCTCTCCCTCAGCTCTCTGAGAGAGAAGGCTGAGTGAAGATCGCCGAGCAGCATGCACGCTGAAGCGCTGCTGCTACTGCGAGTCACACCGCCGAGGTGAGGAGTTTTAAAATTCCAACGGAGGGAGAGAGGGGGGTGTGCCTGTAACGGAGGGAGGGAGGGAGCCTGTAACGGAGAGAGGGAGGATGCCTTTAACGGAGGGAGGGAGGTGCCTGTAACGGGGGGGGGGGGGGGAGGGTTGCTACATTCGGACTATAAGACGCACCAACATTTTCCTCCCAAATTTGGGAGGAAAAAAGTGCGTCTTATAGTCCAAAAAATACGGTATATCAAATCCATAATCCTCTTTACCTTCTTTCACTTAAAGTGACACAAGCATCCAAGTCTGCATGTGACTAGGGGGTGTTTGCTTACTAAATTTTGCCAGTTTTCTAGGGTGGGGGGGGGCAGGGAATCCTTCAGTTTCACATTCCTTGGTCAGACATAAATGCTGCCCTGAAAAGGTCTAGTTTATCTACAATGTTCCTTAAAGTTGCCTATATATATATATATATATATATATATATATATATATATATATATATATATATATATATATATGGGGAAATCCATAGGATGTGGTAGACTTGAAGCACTAAGTTTTGCAACTAGCAATGCAATTTTTCTAAATATACCAATATTGTTCTCTTTTTGTTGTCTTGATTTGATTTTTGTGGTGTAAACTGAGATCTGCAAGTAAACATCGAGTTTTGTTTAAACTTTGTTTCTGTTGGATTTGCTTTAAGAAAAATAAAGGACAAAGTGAATACTTTTGGTGTGTGTGTGTGAATGTGTAAATGACCAAAGCGATCTTTTACTAAAGATTGCACATGTTAAATGCAGCAGGTCCCATAGGAATAAAATGGGTCCTGTGGCTGATAATGGTGGTCTTTTTACTAAGGCGCACTCACAGTTTTGGCGCGTGCTAAAATTGTAGGCGCGCTAAACATTAGACATGCCAATGCATTCCTATGGGCGTCTCTAACATTTAGTGTGCGCTAAAAATGTGAGTAAAAGATACCCAATGTGCACTGATCTTTGGTAAAAGACCCCCTAAGGGAACTATAATTAGAATGAAGAGCGATAGGCAGTTAAACTCTAGCACTTTGTGAATCTAAATCTTTCCTTCAAGTTTTGGGCTCATCAAGCTTTTCTGTAATGGAGCATCCATTCCACAATTGAAAATAAACACCTACTTTCCTTTGTAGAATACTAGCGTAACAGGTGAAATGCACACCTATCATTTAAGCACGAGCATTTAGGCCATCCATAAGCTGGTATAAATGCTCATTTGATATGTATATAATTTTTAATTTACATATTCTGTGTTTATAGAATAAACCTAAATTTCCACACTGTTTATAGAATCCGTTGAGTGATGGTCTGTGCAACTAAATTTAGTCGCAGGCAGCGATGTCAAGTAAACCCTGGTGTAAATGCCAACACCTAAATTAGGCTCAGACTTGGGTGTATTCTATAACAATGCGCATAGATTTTAGAAACACCCTCATGTCACGCCCCCTTTCAACTATGTGACCTAGTATTTACAGCACATTATAGAATACACTTGACAGTTCTGTGCATAAATTCTAATGCCAATTAACAAGCAATTGACACTATCAGCACTGATTAGCTTGTTAACCAATTAGGTTATGCGCATTGTTGGAAGAGTAGCCTAGTGGTTAGTGTAGCTGGACCTTGATCCTGGGGGACTGGGTTCAATTCCTACTGCAGCTCCTTGTGACTCTGGGCAAGTCACTTAACCCTCCATTACCCCAGGTGCAAATAAGTACCTGTATATACTATGTAAAGCGCTTTGAATGTAGTTGCAAAAACTACAGAAAGGTGGTATATCAAGTCCCATTTTCCAGGAGTACACATACATTTGTTTTCACAATTAAAACTAACATGAGGCTGCTTAAGATGTAGAGATGGATGACAAACATTCTTTTCTATTTGTAATCACATGTTTTAACTAGAGAAACTTCACAAAATAAGTGTGAGGTCTAACAAATACAGTACTTCCCCTTCCTTTTTTTTTTTTTTTTTTTTTTAAATCTCTCCCAAGCTCACCTCACTGCTTACTTTGAAAAGGTTTTCTCTTGGATACTAGCATAGGTTGACTTAAGATAAATAACTTCATTCCTATCTCCACCATAACACCAAGGATACACTGAACTCCACGGGAGACGTATGTGTTAGGTGGCGAGAGTCTGATAGGTACGGACGGGGAGAGGGACCTTGGGGCGATAGTATCTGAGGATTTGAAGGCGACGAAACAGTGTGACAAGGCGGTGGCTGTATCTAGAAGGTTGTTGGGCTGTATAGAGAGAGGTGTGACCAGCAGAAGAAAGGGAGTGTTGATGCCCCTGTATAAGTCGTTGGTGAGGCCCCAGCTAGAGTATTGTGTTCAGTTTTGGAGGCCGTATCTTGCTAAGGATGTAAAAAGAATCGAAGCGGTGCAAAGAAAAGCTTCGAGAATGGTATGGGATTTGCGTAACAAGACATATGAGGAGAGACTTGCTGACCTGAACATATATACCCTGGAGGAAAAAAGAAACAGGGGTGATATGATACAGACGTTCAAATATTTGAAAGGTATTAATCCACAAACGTACCTTTTCCGGAGATACGAAGGCGGAAGAACGAGAGGACATGAAATGAGATTGAAGGGGGACAGACTCAAGAAAAATGTCAGGAAGTATTTCTTCACGGAGAGAGTGGTGGATGCTTGGAATGCCCTCCCGCGGGAGGTGGTGGAGATGAAAACGGTAACAGAATGCAAACATGCGTGGGATAAACATAAAGGAATCCTGTTCAGAAGGAAAGGATCCTCAGGAGCTTAACCGAGATTGGATAGCAGAGCCGGTAGTGGGAGGCGGGGCTGGAGGTTGGGAGGCGGGGATAGTGCGGGGCAGACTTATACGGTCTGTGCCAGAGCCAGTGGTGGGAGGCGGGACTGGAGGTTGGGAGGCAGGGATAGCGCTGGGCAAACTTATACGGTCTGTGCCAGAGCCGGTGGTGGGAGGCGGGGATAGTGCTGGGCAGACTTACAGTGGGGGAAATAAGTATTTGATCCCTTGCTGATTTTGTAAGTTTGCCCACTGACAAAGACATGAGCAGCCCATAATTGAAGGGTAGGTTATTGGTAACAGTGAGAGATAGCACATCACAAATTAAATCCGGAAAATCACATTGTGGAAAGTATATGAATTTATTTGCATTCTGCAGAGGGAAATAAGTATTTGATCCCCCACCAACCAGTAAGAGATCTGGCCCCTACAGACCAGGTAGATGCTCCAAATCAACTCGTTACCTGCATGACAGACAGCTGTCGGCAATGGTCACCTGTATGAAAGACACCTGTCCACAGACTCAGTGAATCAGTCAGACTCTAACCTCTACAAAATGGCCAAGAGCAAGGAGCTGTCTAAGGATGTCAGGGACAAGATCATACACCTGCACAAGGCTGGAATGGGCTACAAAACCATCAGTAAGACGCTGGGCGAGAAGGAGACAACTGTTGGTGCCATAGTAAGAAAATGGAAGAAGTACAAAATGACTGTCAATCGACAAAGATCTGGGGCTCCACGCAAAATCTCACCTCGTGGGGTATCCTTGATCATGAGGAAGGTTAGAAATCAGCCTACAACTACAAGGGGGGAACTTGTCAATGATCTCAAGGCAGCTGGGACCACTGTCACCACGAAAACCATTGGTAACACATTACGACATAACGGATTGCAATCCTGCAGTGCCCGCAAGGTCCCCCTGCTCCGGAAGGCACATGGGACGGCCCGTCTGAAGTTTGCCAGTGAACACCTGGATGATGCCGAGAGTGATTGGGAGAAGGTGCTGTGGTCAGATGAGACAAAAATTGAGCTCTTTGGCATGAACTCAACTCGCCGTGTTTGGAGGAAGAGAAATGCTGCCTATGACCCAAAGAACACCGTCCCCACTGTCAAGCATGGAGGTGGAAATGTTATGTTTTGGGGGTGTTTCTCTGCTAAGGGCACAGGACTACTTCACCGCATCAATGGGAGAATGGATGGGGCCATGTACCGTACAATTCTGAGTGACAACCTCCTTCCCTCCGCCAGGGCCTTAAAAATGGGTCGTGGCTGGGTCTTCCAGCACGACAATGACCCAAAACATACAGCCAAGGCAACAAAGGAGTGGCTCAGGAAGAAGCACATTAGGGTCATGGAGTGGCCTAGCCAGTCACCAGACCTTAATCCCATTGAAAACTTATGGAGGGAGCTGAAGCTGCGAGTTGCCAAGCGACAGCCCAGAACTCTTAATGATTTAGAGATGATCTGCAAAGAGGAGTGGACCAAAATTCCTCCTGACATGTGTGCAAACCTCATCATCAACTACAGAAGACGTCTGACCGCTGTGCTTGCCAACAAGGGTTTTGCCACCAAGTATTAGGTCTTGTTTGCCAGAGGGATTAAATACTTATTTCCCTCTGCAGAATGCAAATAAATTCATATACTTTCCACAATGTGATTTTCCGGATTTAATTTGTGATGTGCTATCTCTCACTGTTACCAATAACCTACCCTTCAATTATGGGCTGCTCATGTCTTTGTCAGTGGGCAAACTTACAAAATCAGCAAGGGATCAAATACTTATTTCCCCCACTGTATATGGTCTGTGCCAGAGCCAGAGGTGGGACTGGAGGTTGGGAGGCAGGGATAGCGCTGGGCAGACTTATACGGTCTGTGCCAGAGCCGGTGGTTGGGAGGCGGGGCTGGTGGTTGGGAGGTGGGGCTAGTGCTGGGCAGACTTATACGGTCTGTGCCCTGAAGAGCACAGGTACAAATCAAAGTAGGGTATACACAAAAGTAGCACACATGAGTTGTCTTGTTGGGCAGACTGGATGGACCGTGCCGGTCTTTTTCTGCCGTCATCTACTATGTTACTATGAACTAATTTGCCTTGCACTTTCTGAAAACTAGTGAATTTCTCCTGTAGTTTGACAATCTTGAGGCTAACAAAAAAATCACATTCCTTTAATAAACCTTTATACTAACCTTCCAGTTTCTCAAGATGATTAAAGTAGCCAAACAACTCACTGGTCAGTTCTGATGGTAGTGGCTGAACTGAGGGAAGTCTTGAGGCCTGTGTACTAAAGTGTACAAAGCATGAAGTGGAGGGGGGTGGGGGAAAAACATTATCAGGCTGTGTTAGGGCTTTAAGTTGCATTATATGCCCCTTAACATGACCTCAATAGATTTAATGCAACCTGACAAAATTTTCCATGGTGATATTTAAGCTGCTGTGACTTACATAGTAATGAGATGCAAAACCTGCAAGTACATGTTTTGCATGTGATGTGGCATACAGTGGTGATACACCGCAGGTGGGCTTTTTGCTGGGGTTATTTCACCACCCAGGAGCAGCAAGCCACAAAGCCATGGCCTGATGTTTCAAGGCTGGCAGAACAGGTTCCCTCTGGCTTACTGTCCTCCCCCTCCATGTCCTCATAGCCCTAAAGGGGCTCTCTGTAGAAGTGTTACAAGAAATGATTTACTTGGGGAATATTGCTCTAAAGCACTCGCTACTGTTTATAATTTAAGAGCAGGCGCTGTATTTATAAGTTTTAGGATATTAATTTCTCCACCAATCACCAAAGGTGATAATTGCAATAAATTAAGTATATATCTCTTTTGAAATGCAGTATTCTGTACTGCAAGATTTGAAAGCATGTACTCAGAGCATGGCACTAAGTTAAAAGTGTCCATGCGCTATCAGTATAACCTTTAACAGATACCATATGCTCAGAACACAAAGAGACTATATTTTTAGCTTCAGAAAAGGTTTATTTTAAAATACAATTGCAAACCAAACGAGAGGTAAGGGTCTTACAGAGAATCTGCACTTATAGCCAGGTAGCAGGTCTAGATCAAAAAGTTATAACTCACAGAACAGTCCTTTTGTTACAGAGCATGCTGTGGTCCATTGAAGATTGATGAGGCATGAGGCAGAGGCAGGTGGACTGCAGGTCAGGTCCCAAGAGAGAGCAGCAGGTCCCAAGCGAGCTTCCCAAGAGAGAGAGCTGGGCTATTTCCAGGCTTTTTATAATGTTCCCTGAGTTGTAGTTTGCAGGGGATCTTGGGTATTGTAGTTTGCAGGGAAGCATGGTCACATGTTTCCTGGATATCTGCTGGCAAATGGCTTTTCTATAGCTTGAGGGTTTGTCTGCTGTGATAGGTGGAGTTTCTTTTGTCATTTGAGTCATAGGAGTCTCTCTGTCTGTTTCAGTTTTTTGTTCTCTAGAGATGTCTTGGTGACCCTCCCAGCCAGCTTTTGTCTCTGTTAAGTGTTTGTAATTGACTAGCCCTGCTATCAAAAGTCCCCAGGAAAAAGGGAGGGGGAGAGAGGGGCTTGAAATGAAACTATTTTCTCTGCTGTAGTTTAAAACTGTATTTTTAAAGCTGTATTTTTGTATTGCTATATATGATCCAGCAAAATATCATGCTACATATTTCAATAATAAACTGATACCATTACGGAAGCATTGGTGGTCCGGGGGGGGGGGGGGGAGTGATGCCCAGTTGCGCCTGCCCAGTCTGGCACCTTCCTCAAAATGGCGTCCCTATTGTTAGTCTCATGACAAGAGTAAGGGGTCATGTTTCCTTATCCGGAACCGTGACCCCTAACAGTCATGCCATTTTGGGGAAAGTGCCAGACTGGGCAGGAGTGACTGGGCATTGCCTACTGCTTGAAGAACCCCCTTGACCACCAGTGCTTCTACAGATAGCCCCTTTAGGGCTATGAGGGGGGAGAGTGGAGAGCTTCCACCCTGTGGAGGCCAGGGGTGGGCAGGGCTTCACTTCAGGGAAGGGAACCTGGTCTGTTGTCCCAACAGCGTTGGGCCACTGCTTTGTAGCCTAATGCTCATGGGCTGCTGGAATAGCACTGCTTCTGAGGTGATTTGCAAACAGCATTATTCTTGTACCAAAGGATTCGGCAACTGCGGTACTGAGATCCTCCAGGTTGCTGAATCCTGCGGTAAATCAAGATGTGGTAAAAGGCAATTTTTTTCCCACACTTTGATAACTTCCCCCCTAAGGGGCCCAAAGGGCACTTGTACCAGTAAGTTGTTAATCCAGACACACACAGCAAAAAATAGGCACAATCAAAAACAAAAATAAGAAAAGGCAAAGTAAAAGGAATAAACCGGAGCTGTGGTTTGACTAAGTTTAGCTCATGACCCAGCCTTTTAGAAGGTGAAGCGTGGCCACGTTGGGTGATGTTATTTTATATGATGTGAATAAAGCCTTTTTTTAAGAACTGAAGATGTATGTTCTGCTTTGTATGATCTACAGACTAATGATTTCTCTTTTGGGCTTCTCTGCACTAACTATGGAACCTTCTGGAGAAAAAAAGAATGCTAACTTACCACGGTATCTTTCTGCAGGCTTTTGTTACCTCTAACTCCCAGCAAAGACCTAATGTTGTTGTGGAGATCCTGTAGGAGGGGCTCATAGACATTTCTGTCTCAGGAGGTTTGTCTTGTTTTACTAAAATTTATTTCTGCCTGCAGTGAGAAATTAACATTAATAGCTGAGGAATTTCTAGGTAGGAAAATATTTCCAGACCTTAAGGGGGAAAAAAAACCCTCAATTTTGCTGAAAATTCCTGTACTATAGGGAAAGCCTCGACTCAGAGGTGGCCCTATCATTAGGCAAAGTGAGGTGGTCGCTTTGACAGAATTATTGGAGCGGCATGAAGTGCTCTCAACCACTCCAGCGGTGATTTCCTTGATAGCAGAAACTCCCTAATGGCCACCTTTCAGCTGCCACGTGAAATTATCTTGTTGGGCAGACTGAATGGACCGTGCAGGTCTTTTTCTGCCGTCATCTACTATGTTACTTCTCCCCTCTCCTACTGTGGTAAAAAGCCAAATGAAAAACACAGGCCTCTGAGACCCATGAGTGCCTCCAAGGCCTTGCTTGTTGCACCCCCTCTGATGCGTACTTTCGCGTCACAGAGGTGTGATCAGTAGGGTCTTGAAGAGGCACCCTGTGTTCATCCTTTGGCTTATTGCTGCTGCAGGGCTTGGAAGAGGAGGCGGTGGGCAGGGAGGAGAGGGGGTGGCAACAGCTGATCCCTTGCCTCAGGCAGCAGATTGCCTTGAGCTGCCTCTGTCTTGACTGACTGCACCTGAATCATGATAATATTATTAACAACATACTCTCAACCTCTTTTTCATACTTCCAGCCACTTCTCATGCATCTTGTTTGGTCGGATGCTGAGCCAGTCGGAAGATAAACACCTTTTCTTTCAGATTCTTGATCTGAAAGAGGATTTGACTGGCTCTTGGTATCTGCTCTTCTGATTAAGGGTAGGACTTCACAGCTCAGAACAATTAGCACTAAGTGTTATGGCCCAAATAAGTTCAGTGGATTTCTCAAATTCTGTATCCTACTCGTAAAACTCTTCCGGTGAACTGAACACTACATTATAGTACTGTTGATTAAACAATCAAGAAGTGATGAGGCCAGATCACTTTGAGAGATTACTTCAGTTTTAGGTACCACATGGTAGCCCTGCTGAATTTTGGGACTGTCAATGAAAATGGTCTATAAGTCCCAGAGCAGACTGGGAATAAACTTTACAACTGCTAGGCCTGGGCTAGCAGGCTTCAAGATGGCCAAGTTGAATGAAGCAGCTGCAGGATTCTGAACATCGTACCAGCTTTATCCCTCTAAAAGCCTCATTCTTTTTAACCTCGACCTACTGCTAGTTGTGGGTCAAAGGTATTTTTCTCACAGCTTCCCCTTTCTATACTATTTCATTTGTGATGTCTGTTACTAATCCTTTCCCTGCATCCAGCCATCTCCTCTGTTGGAGAATTTTGAGTGGTCATAGGCTTCAGGCTAAAACATGACTCATCTTCCCTCTCTGCTTTTTGAGTGGTCCTTTAACATCATTCCTCAGTTCCTGTCAACTCAAGATTAATTAAGAGTTCAACACAAATGTATTTTGGGATGTATGATTCCAGCCTCTGGGTCAGTGAGCTGTCTCCCATTTCGTCATCATCAAGTAGAGAGTGGTGAATGAGCTGCCCCAAGTGAGGTGAAGTTGCCAGCACCACCCTTGGCTATGGAGGGCTAAGTGACTTGCCTGAGGTCAGAGGGAGCTGTTATGGGATTTTAACCTGGGCCCTTTTGGTTCCTGGCCTTCTGCTCTAAGGGCCAGATGCACAAAACCTAACGAGCCCACAACAAGTAGTTTACCCGGGGGGGGCATGCACTAAGGGCATTTTCCCTGCCACGGTAGCAGGCAACGAAAACGGAATGCAAATGATTCAAAAGCTATTATAATGAGCTGCACTACCGTTGCAGCCCATTATAATGAGATGCATTACCGTTTTTCCGATTCCCTTACCGTAGGAACCCTAACGGGAGGTCTGCACCTCTCGTTAGGGCTCCTGTGAGGGAATCAGAAAGGAAAAGGGCCCCCCCAAAAAGGTTAAAAAAAAAAAAAAAGCAGGGAGCTCATGTGAGGGGCGTCCTTTAAGGACGTACTCTCCCTGCGCTTGTGAGCGACGGTTTTTTTTCGCAGTTTTTTGCTCTGCGGGCGCTCGTGTTTTTTTCCCCCTTCTATTGAGAGTCTTCGCCGCGCCACTTACCCCTCCACAGCAAAATTTTTCTATTTTTCTGGTTGCCGGAGAATCGGGATGTCCCTTTAGATTAGGCTCCTCTTCCTGGTCTCTTCAGCCAATCAGAGCGCCTTTCGTTGACAACAGCCAGCTAAGCCCGCTTTGATTGGCTGAAGAGACCAGGAAGAGGAGCCTAATCAAAAGGGACGTCCCGATTCTCCGACTCAGGTACCGAAGGAATAGAGAATGCAAGTGAGCTACAACGAGTAGCTCATTTGCATTCCCTATCGTTGATGCATTCCCGTTCCCTACCGATTCGCTATGGAATCCGTAGGGAATGGGAATTACCGACGTCTTTAGTGCATCTTGCTCTAAGTATTAGACTGCTCCTCTGCCCCTTGTTTCCAGTTTAATGTGTTTATTTTACTTTTTCTCCACACACACTTGCAGAAACTGTATGCATACTATTATGAAGAGTCTTTGAAAATATCTGTGCACTACCAGGTTTTATTTTTGACTGTATTGCATATTGTCAGAGCCAACTGTACAGCACAAAGGACACAATGTTATGATAACACCAATTGCGCTTCCTCCTGTCTGAAATTAATATGGAATGAGAAAACATTTTCTCTGTCCAATTACACTGAAAGGAAACTCCACAGCTCACTCTGGAGTAGCGAGTGAAAGGTCCTCTATAGTGTTTTCGCCCTCTACACTCGACAGAAACAGCACTCTCTAAAGTCTGTAATGACCTGTTCCTTGCCAAATCCAGAGGCCACTACTCCATCCTCGTCCTCCTCGATCTATCCGCCGCTTTTGACACTGTCAATCATGATTTACTTCTTGCCACACTGTCCTCATTTGGGTTCCAGGGCTCTGTCCTCTCCTGGTTTTCCTCCTATCTCTCCCACCGCACCTTCAGAGTACACTCTCATGGATCTTCCTCCACCCCCATACCACTCTCTGTTGGAGTTCCCCAGGGATCTGTCCTTGGACCCCTTCTTTTTTCAATCTACACCTCTTCCCTGGCCTCACTGATCTCATCTCATGGTTTCCAGTATCATCTTTATGCTGATGACACCCAGCTGTATCTCTCCACACCAGACATCACTGTGGAGACCCAGGCCAAGGTATCGGCCTGCTTATCCGACATTGCTGCATGGATGTCCAACCGCCACCTGAAACTGAACATGGCCAAGACCGAGCTTATCGTCTTTCCACCAAAACCCACTTCTCCTCGTCCTCCGCTCTCGATCTCAGTTGATAACACCCTCATCCTCCCCGTCTCATCTGCCCGCAACCTCGAAGTCATCTTCGACTCCTCCCTCTCCTTCTTTGCGCATATCCAGCAGACAGCCAAGACCTGTCGCTTCTTCCTCTTTAACATCAGCAAAATTCGCCCTTTCCTCTCTGAGCACACCACCCGAACTCTCATCCATGCTCTCATTACCTCTTGCCTTGACTACTGCAACCTACTCCTCACTGGCCTCCCACTTAACCATCTATCTCCCCTTCAATCCGTTCAGAACTCTGCTGCACGTCTTATATTCCGCCTCTCCTCAGGTCACTTCACTGGTTTCCGATCAGATACCACATACAGTTCAAGCTTCTCCTTCTTACCTACAAATGCACTCAGTCTGCAGCCCCTCATTACCTCTCTACCCTCATCTCCCCTTATGTCCCCGCCCGAAACCTCCGCTCACTCCTCTCAGTACCCTTCTCCACCACCGCCAACTCCAGGCTCCGCCCATTCTGCCTCGCCTCACCCTATGCTTAGAATAAACTTCCTGAGCCCCTAGGCCAAGTCCCCTCCTTACCCATCTTCAAATCCTTGCTCAAAGCCCACCTCTTCAATATTGCCTTCAGCACCTAACCTTTATACCTTTCAGGAAATCTAGACTGCCCCATTTTGACTGCCCCTACTTGACTGACTGTACATTTGTCCTTTAGATTGTAAGCTCTTTGAGCAGGGACTGTCCTATGTTGAATTGTACAGTGCTGCGTAACCCTAGTAGTGCTCTAGAAATGTTAAAAAATAGTAGTAGTAGTAGTGTTGGTCTGGATAAGTTCGCTATCTCTAGTGCTTATCAGAAAGTACACATTCTTTTGGAATTGGACATGAAACCACAAAGTTGTGATTAGAACTAATCATTTTGGCTCAGGTTACAATAAGGAAAAATCCAGATGTGTTGGTTTAGTTGGGGTGTCCTGTTTTAGAGGGTGGTAAATTAGTTCAGTAGAAAGACTATTAAAAGATGGTATTTTCAGAGTCACTAGGAGTTCCAAAGAGCTTCTCGGCAATGATTTTACCATTGTATTTTGGCATGTTGCCTCCAAAATCCCCTGGTAGGATATCAGCATCAATCTCCCGAAAAAAGGCTTCCAAGTCTTCTCCATGGACAAAAACCTGAGGTAGCATAAAACACACTTCTAGGTCAGGGGTGTGGGTGTTACATTCCTTGCAAACCCCCTAAAGATTAGGCGCCTGATATTCAAAATGATTTAAGCAGGCGGGAGAAGCTGAGTATTGGGTCACCATCCACATAACTTCTGGGTTATGGCCTAAGTGTCCTGATCCCCTATCAGATTCCCCCCCCCCCCCACACACACCTTTCTGATGCAAATGTAGACCTCCCTCTCTTCCACCTATCCAGAAGAATATGAAGACCTTCCAATCTCCCTCTCTCCTTCCCCCCCAATGTATCAAGGGACCTCCTCCAGCCCCCCCGAAGTCCTTGATAGTCCAGTGGGAACAATGGGGGTAGGAGCGAACCCCACGGCTGCCTCTAGAAAATGGTTGCCATGACCTCTCGCGGAGGGAGGTATGGATCTTTCTGAGGGTTGGAAGGGGGGGACGGGAGGTTATACAGATCCCAGCCAATATTCAGCCCGGGCCCACTTAACTGTCTTATGCAGGCCCTGGCTGAATATCAGCCAGGCCCCATACAAGTTCTGGCGGCCACCATCATCTCAGTTAGCCCCAGACATGGCCTGGCACTGAATATCCAGGGCTAATTGTGTCCGTGGCAGTTAGTGTTTTTAAAAAATGCTGACCACTACGAGCTGAATATTGGCTGGTAGGATTTTAGTGCTTTGCAGTTCTGCCCCCCCCCCCCCCCCCACCCCTTTAAAAACAAACAGCTTGGTTTCCAGGATATCTGATGTTCAAGCTGCTAAGATACATTTACGTATATTTGGTTTTACAAGATTGATTTACAACCTTTGGTTACCTTGAAAACCAGATATGTTAGAGATTTGTTTGATGAGGATTACAATCAAACATATAAACAGCGAGTGACCGACTCACTCGCAAATGCGCAGTAGAGACTTCCCTCTGTCTTGCCCCCGCATCAATACGTGATGATGAGGGCGGGACAGAGAGGGAAACTGCGCCGCCGAGGTTGATACCACTCCCCCCCCCACCACCCGCCCACCCTAGGTCGCCGCTACCGTTACCCCCCCCCCCCCGCCCCCCCGGCCCTCTCTCCGCTACTAAACTTACACATCCATTCGCCGGAACGCAGCACGCACATCAGCTGAGCTGCTGTCGGCCTTCCTTCCCTGCCTGTGTCCCGCCCTCGCTGACGTTATGTCACAGGAGGGCGGGACACAGGCAGAGAAGGAAGGGCCGACGGCAGCTCAGCTGATGTGCGTGCTGCGTTCCGGCGAATGGATGTGTAAGTTTAGTAGCGGAGAGAGAGAGGGCCCAGGCCGGGTAGAGGGATGGCGGCGACTCCGGGGGGGGGGGGGGGGAACGGTAGCAGTGGTGACCTCGCGGGGAGGGAGGGGGAAGGAAGGAAGGAAAACCCCAATACCAGCCCGTTTTTACGGGCTCAACTGCTAGTATGAAATAAACAATGATGGAGCAAGTTACAAAACCAATGTGCAACATAAAAATTGCATTATAATAAGATTGGAATTTAAGAAGCACCGGAGTATAGCATTTTAGGTTTTAAGATTATAATCCAAGCTAGCGACCCTGTTAGTCAAACAGCACAAACTGCTCTTCATGCCTTTCTTCCAAATGAGATTTCTTGACAGATACCTAAACTAAGGGCACAGGAGGGTTTTGATTTTTGCTGAGCCCATGGGTCCCCAAGAGCCAAACCCCAATCCAATTTTCAGGCTTTCCACAAGGATCTCATACATGTTCAATTCACATTCATTGTCCCCATTGTATGCAAATAGATTTCATGCATGTTAATTGTGGAAATTCTGAAAGGATAGTGGTCCTGTAAGACCAAGCTTGGGAACCCCTGGCCTAGCAAATCTTGAGCCTAAGTCTAAAGTCACTATATAGAGCAGGTTCAATAAAAGTGAATGGCAGTCTCACTTAAAGTTACTTAGGGGTAATTTTCAATAAGGTATCAGGTCAGTGGTTCCCAAACCTGGTCCTGGAGGCACCCCAGCCAGTCAGGTTTTCAGGATATCCACAATGAATATTCATGAGCAAGGTTTGCATGCACTGCCTCCACTGCATGTAAATCTCTCTCCTGAATATTCATTGTGGATATCCTGAAAACCTGACTGGCTGGGGTGCCTCCAGGACCAGGTTTGGGAATTAAATAAGTTCACAAATTGACTCTAAGCAGCTTAGTAGTGGAGAATTTTGCAAAACTGGTGTGTGAAAATGCTTCACAGATCAGCTTTTGCAAGAAAAACAACTGCACCTGTCTGGGCTCTAGTCATTTTTCAAAGGGCTGAAGAAGAGGGATTTGGTGCATCCCTGGTGATTGAGACCCCTGCTCTTGAAAGGAATCCAAATTCTCTGGCAGGCCAGTGAGTCCCTGATGCTCCTGCTCCCTTGCCCATTGGGGTTATAAAATGCCAAAAAAGGACCCCTCCCAAGCGCCTACTTAGCCTCACCAAGATAATTGGGCAGACTTCTACAGTCTACACCATGATCGTGACTGAATAGATATGGATGGACTGGAGTGTAAATTTTAAGGGGCTTCGACATTAGCTTCAGAACTTTTAGTACAGGAACAGTGCTGGGCAGACTTCTAAGGACTGTGCCCTGAGAATGGCAAGAACAAATCAAAGTATCACATGCCATGTAAAATGAGTTTATCTTGTTGGACAGACTGGTATTTATCTGCCATCATTTACTATGTTAATCTCTGCATAGTGCAGGAATGATAATCACTTGCTTCCTCCCCAGCATGGAACACAGCCCTAGGGCTCAGCTTCCCAAATAAGGGAGGATTCCTGTATTTGGAAGATGACCCCTAGTGGCACATTCTGACTTTATTGTTAGAGATCATGTGTCACCATTTTAGAAAACTGTGGACTCTGGGGGAGGAGCACATACAGAACGCTCCTGCCCCCTACAGGGATTGTGTTGGTAAAGGCACATAGTGCCATGGCGGTGGGGTCTTGCAGGAGTGCTTTACAGCAGGCCTGAATCTGGACAGATAGTTGTAGATGTGGTCACTTCTTATATATTTATTTGGCGACACTAGTTAAACAGATGTTGCCACCGAACATGTGTGTAAAGTTAAGTGCTGGTGCTGAACTTTGTGTACCAACTACCCTGGTTATATACCAGCTCCTAAATAAAACAGCATGAAGCAAAATGAAATAGATAAAAAAAAAAATATGAAAAATGAAATGAATTTTTACCCCATGCCCCTGCTATTGAGCAATCAGCAGGGGTGATTTGTACAGTCTTGGGGAGGGAGGGAAACAGCAGCTCAAGGAGGCTCCATGGGAGACTTAACTTTCAGCCCTCCTTTTCATCAAGGGCATATGTTTCAAGTATGCTGGCTGGAATGTGTGTAGGGGAGAATCAATATGTGTTTTAATTTAGCAGAAAGGTGGGGGGTCACTGCTCTTGCTCTATCATACGCTTACCCTCTCCAACAGCTTGCTCTTCAGGAAAGGTTTGACCACATTGTAGGTAGCGGTAAAATACCAGGGCTGATGAATGAAGTGAACAGCCTTGAATCGAGCTGGAAACGAGTCCTGTGTGTGACAGAAACACACCCTTTTTAGTTACACTCAGTAGCAGTGAGTAGGAGGGCAAGTGAAGTGCTGCTTTTACCAGAGCAGGTGCAGGCTGAAGATTGCACCATATTGATCTATTAAATTGTTGTACAACTTCCCTTACTATTTTTGGATAAAAGAGTGGGGTGACTGTGTTAGACCACTTAAATGTGTGAAGATAAACATCAACTTGCTAAAAAAACAAACACTTTCTTGGCCCAATTTCATACATTTCCGGCCTAACACTGAGGATATAAGCTCCCTTCAGAAATATTTTATTTATGTTACATTTGTACCCCGTGCTTTCCCACTCATGGCAGGCTCAATGCGGCTTACATGGGGCAATGGAGGGTTAAGGGACTTGCCCAGAGTCACAAGGAGCTGCCTGTACCTGCAGTGGGAATCGAACCCAGTTCCCCAGGACCAAAGTCCAGCACCCTAACCACTAGGCCACTCCTCCACTGTTGCTACTATTTGAGATTCTACATGGAATGTTGCTATTCCACTAGTATAGAAGTCGGTCCTTGCAGATCACCAATGTGGCCGCGCAGGCTTCTGCTTCTGTGAGTCTGACGTCCTGCACGTACGTAGAATCTCCAATAGTATCTATTTTATTTTTGTTACATTTGTACCCTGCGCTTTCCCACTCATGGCAGGCTCAATGCGGCTTACATGGGGCAATGGAGGGTTAAGTGACTTGCCCAGAGTCACAAGGAGCTGCCTGTACCTGCAGTGGGAATCGAACCCAGTTCCCCAGGACCAAAGTCCACCACCCTAACCACTAGGCCACTCCTCTCGCTATCGGTTAAAGATGAGAATAAATCGATGCAGACATCAGATAAGATATCACAAAGAAGAGACTAGCAACACCTCTATGGTGCTCATCGTCAAAGCACATAGACTTACAAAGTTACGTGGAGGGGCATTTTCAAAATGACATCTAAATCCGACATTGGATGTTTTGCTGAAAACGTCCAAATATCAAGTGCTGAATACGGCCATTTGAACCTGCAAAATGTCTATCGTTTTGTTTCAAAAATGGCCACTTCCTGGATGTTTCCTAGACGTTTTGTGTCTAGTGTATCTATCTTTCTGCACCATTATCGAAAAAAAAGACCAAGTTAAAAGCACACACAATCAAGCCGTTGGTATATAGGAGGAGCCACCATTCTTAGTGGACTGGCCACACATACATCGTAACAGTGGGGCACCTAGGGGGCACTGCAGTGGACTTCACATAAAAGGTCCCAGGTACCCATCTCACCATTACCCCTTTACATTTTATGGTGAGCAGTAGCGATCCTAGGTTGGCTGCCACCAGGGGCGGATCGCTGCTGCGCACCCCCTCCTCAGGTGCGGCGGCGTTCATCCCCCCAGGGTGCAGCACGACACCCCCCCCCCCAAAGCGCAATGACACCCCCCTCCCCAGTGCATCAAGCCCCCCTGCGGGTGTATTCTTGCCTGCTGGAGGGTGCAGAGAGCAGCCGTGCGCCTGTCGGCTCCACTGGCTCCCTGCTCCCTCTGCCCCGGAACAGGAAGTAACCTGTTCCGGGGCAGAGGGAGCAGGGAACCAGCGGATCCAACAGGCGCGTGGTTGCTCTCTGCACCCTTCAGCAGCATTCACCCGGGGCGGACTGCCCCCACCGCCCCTGATGGTGAGCCCTCCAAAACCACCAAAAACTTACTGTACCCAACTATACACACTATAATAGCCCTTATGGCTGCAGGTGTCACCTATATGTGGGTACAGTAAGTTTTCTTGGGTTTTGGAGGGTTCACACTTTCTACCACAAATGTAACAGTTAAAATGGATTATGGGCTTTGGTTCCCGTCTCCACAGTGCACTGCACCAACCACTAGGCTACTCCGTGGACCTGCTTGCTGCTCAGACAAGACTAGCTATAACATCTGAGTCTGTCATAGAGGCTGGTATGTACTGTCTCTTTCACATCTTTGTGGGGAGGGAGTCAGTGACCACTGGGAGAGTAAAGGGGGTGTTGTTGTTCCTTATTCCCTCTAGTGGTCAGCTGGTCATTTAGGGCAAGTAGTGATAAAAACAGATCTATATCAAAACATCTAAAATTGAAGTCCTACATGATTTTGCTTTGCTCCATTATGGCAGAAAATGTTCAAGTGCTAGGAATGCCCAAAACCCACCCTTAATATGCCCCCGACACGCTCCCTTGTGATTTGAATGCACTGCAGATGAACAGCGTAGAAAAACATCTACAAAATGGGTTTTGAAAATAGCAATTTGGATGTTAGTGTCAAAAATGAGCTCCACAGTAACCTATGTAACTTTGTACATTTTTGGGATCTTGCTGGGCAGGGGCGTATCTGAAAGTCGGCGGTAGCGGGGGCCGAAGCCAGAGTGAGGGGGCACATTATAGCCCCCCCCCCCCCGCCGCTGCCATTTCCGACCCCCCCCCTGCCGCCGTGTGTACCTTTGCTGGTGGGGGACCCCAACCCCCACCAGCCGAGGTCCGCTTCCTCCTGCCGCTGCAAGGTTTTTTAAGTTCTTCATCGGGATTCGTCCTCCGTCACTCTGTGCTGCTGTTCAAAGAAGCTGCTAGCTGAATGCAGTTTCGGACTGAGTCTGACGTCGCTGCTGCACGTTGTACGTGCAGGACGTCAGACTCATGTACAACATGCAGCAGCGACGTCAGACTCAGTCCGAAAACTGCATTCAGCTAGCAGCTTCTTTGAACAGCGGCACAGAGTGACGGAGGACGAATCCCGATGAACTTAAAAAACCTCGCAGCGGCAGGAGGAAGCGGACCTCGGCTGGTGGGGGTTGGGGTCCCCTGCCAGCAAAGGTACCCACGGCGGCAGTAGGGGGGTCCAGGGCGAAATCTGCGGGGGCCCAGGCCCCTGTGGCCCCACGCAGATACGCCCCTGTTGCCGGGTATTTGTGACCTGGATTGGCCACTGTTGGAAACAGGATGCTGGGCTCAATGTACCTTTGGTCTTTCCCAGTATGGCAATACTTATGTACTTATGACATAGGTACATTTTACCTACAGGCTTTGTGCATATTTTCTCTTTGAAATATGCCATAGATACAAAATGCCCATAGACATTTGCATCTGCTTTTTGCACTGGTATATATTCTACGAAAAATATAGAATATTGACTTCAAATTACATTCTAGGCAGTGGCCTATTTATACAAGGTACGTGTGTTGTGTATACACCCCCCCCCCCATCAGACCCAGCCCCCACCCCCACAGCCATACCTTAAAATCAGCCTGCAGTCTTTACCCGGGCAGCAGCAGTGGCACTCATAGGCTGCCTACAGCCTGCACCGGGTCTTCCTCTCTGAGCCATCCCATAACTTCCTGTTTTGTGAAGGGTGGGAGTGGGACAGTTCAGAGAGGAAGTCCCGGTGCAGGCCGCAGGTAGACTATGAGTGCGGCTGCTGCTGCCTGGGTGAAGACTGCAGCAGAGATGATTTTAAGGTACCGGGGGGGGGGGGGGGTGGAAAGACGGGGACAGTGTGGGAGATGCAAGCCCTGTAAAACTTTATTGGCTACGCCACTGAATCTAGGCACATTATTTGCCAATCCTTCTCAAATCATGTCTCCCTCCCTCAAACACCTCCTCTACATGCAGTTAAAAATACATGCATCATGTAACATATATTGGTCATACTTTCAGCTGTATTGCGAAAGAGAGATTACTATTCAGACAACTAATTTATGCAGGTAAATCTCCGTTTATCCTCGTTAATGTCTTTGACAATTGCCCTCCTCTTCAATCAATGCAATGGAAATAAAATCAGGACTGGATTTGGCTCCCCTGAAAAACTGGATTTGGGGAGAGGGCAGTTAGGGCTTGATTCTGCATACTGTCTCATTTCTGAGCTCTCATGTCAACCTGACCTATTGTTCTAATTTATTCACTATAGAAAATAGTAAGAATGTTAAATCCAATCAAATGCGACTATGGGTATGAAGGAAAAAAAGAGACCCAAAGAAGGACATGTATGAAGTGAGGCAGGAACGAGAGGACATGAAATGAGATTGAAGGGGGGCAGACTCAAAAAAGATGTCAGGAAGTATTTTTTCACAGAGAGGGTGGTGGATGCTTGGAATGCCCTCCCGCGGGAGGTGGTGGAGATGAAAACGGTAACGGAATTCAAACATGCGTGGGATATGCATAAAGGAATCCTATGCAGTAGGAATGGATCCTCAGAAGCTTAGCCGAAATTGGGTGGCGGAGCAGGTGGGGGAAGAGAGGTTGGTGGTTGGGAGGTGAGGATAGTGGAGGGCAGACTTATACGGTCTGTGCCAGAGCCGGTGGTTGGGAGGTGGGAAATACTGCTGGGCAGACTTGTACAGTCTGTGCCCTGAAAAAGGCAGGTACAAATCAAGGTAAGGTATACACATATGAGTTTATCTTGTTGGGCAGACTGGATGGACCATGCAGGTCTTTTTCTGCCGTCATCTACTATGTTACTATGTGAGTGAAATAAAACCAGGAAGAAGAGAAAACAAGCCGAAGGAACTGGTGCCCCTCACCTGCAGCATGTCCACCATCTTCTTTAGCTCATGCGGTTTGATACCTGATGCTTGCTGCAGCGTGAAACCCTTGAAGTTCTCAACAACGCAGAATCCATTGATCTGCGTTTCTTCATTTTCCAGGAGCTTCTCCAGGATCACACAGTAAGCACGGAGAATCTAAGCCACGTAAAATGGGGAGAAAAAAAATTCCACTTTTCTAAAAGTTACCGTTTCTTTACTGCGTTGCTTTCCCAATAGTTTCAAATATCTGTCTGTTTTCAAACTATACTTTTCCATAATTAAACATACTTCCAGGGATGGTCTGGATGACGCAAACCTCGGTCATCACTACCTCTACAAAGATGTACTAGTTAAATGAATTCTGACTGGTATTATCCTGCCTCAAAGAAGATGCTTGTGTCTTCCAAGCAAAGGGAGACCTTAACCTCCACATTCTAGATATGGTGCTAAAAATTACGCACGCAAATTTGGGTGCAGGCCTAATTCATGTGCTCAATTTAATTAAACAACAAGCCAATTAGTGCCAATTATTGGGTGCTAATCATCAATTATCAGAGCTAATTGGCATTATTTAAAATTTACATGCACAATTTTAGGCACATAACTCCAAAAGGGGGACTAGCACTGTAGTTTCATTGCATGCCCCTTAGTCCTAGTATTTTTGGAAAGCATGAACAGACGCTTCACATCCACTTGTTCCACTCCACTCATTATTTTATATACCTCTATCATGTCTCCCCTCAGCCGTCTCTTCTCCAAGCTGAAAAGCCCTAGCCTCCTTAGTCTTTCTTCATAGGGAAGTCGTCCCATCCTCGCTATCATTTTAGTCGCCCTTCGCTGCACTTTTTCCAATTTCCTATATAGGAGGCACGAACCCCTGGATTCTAGATAGTGCAACTTAAATTTTGCATGCAAATCCAGTTATATTCTAGATTTATATGCACAACTTAGGAGTCCTTTTACTAAGGTGCGCTGAAAAATGGCCTGCGCTGGTGTAAACGTGTGTATTGGACGCATGCAGGTCCATTTTTCAGCGCACCTGCAAAAAAGGACTTTTTTTTGCTGAAAATGGACATGTGGCAAAATAAAAATCGGCACGCGTCCATTTTGGGCCTGATACCTTACTGCCACCCATTGACTTAGTGGTAAGGTCTCACACGTTAACCAGGCAGTAATCGTCAGCCTGCGTACAAAGCCAGTTACCGTTAGCGCCACACGGTAGAAAATAAAAAAAATATTTTCCGCTGCGCATATCAGATGCTTATAAAAAATGGAATTACCACCTGGGGGACAAGGTAGCTGGGCGGTAGTTCCAAATTGATGCATGTTGGACGCGCGTGAGGTGCCTATGTGCCTTAGTAAAAGGGCCCCTTAATTAGTTAACAAGCCAATCAGCGCCAATAATTGCCCAGTAACATGCAATAAACACTAATTGACATTATTTAGAATTTACGAACATAGCAGTCAGTGTATTCTATAACGTGTTGCGCGTAAATTCCAAGTTGCGTAGTTGAAAAGGGGGTGTTGCCATGGGGGTGGAATGGGCGGGTCGTGGGCATTTCTGAAATCCACGTGCATTGTTATAGAATACACCCGGTCCGTGCCTAATTTAGGCGTCAGCATTTACATCAAGTTTTACTTGGCGTAAGTGCCCGTGACTACATTTAGTCGTGCAGATGAGCACTCAGTATATTCTATAAACTGTATAGAAATTTAAGTTTATTCTATAAAGTATGCCTACTCCTTCCTCCATCATTCAAGGTATAGGGGGTTCAGGGAGTCGCTAGACCACCAGGGGAGGGCTGGAAGTTCAGCCCTCTAGTCTGTCGGGGGGGGGGGGGCGGTCAGGCTCTTCTGGTGGTGGAGTGGTGGGGGGGGGTCATCTTCTGGCAGGAGGGATGGTGGGGGCCTGCTAGCATGCACATGCATGCTAGACAGGGCTCCCCATTCCTCCCCAATGCTCTGTAAACCCTAATGCCAGCTCCCTAGTTTGGCATGCTGCCTGCTGAGCATTGGAGAGGAATACATAAGAATATAAGAACATAAGCGTTGCCATACTGGGACAGACTGAAGGTCCATCAAGCCCAGCATCCTGTTTCCAACAGTGACCAATACAGGTTACAAGTACCTGACAAGATCCCAAAACAGTACCATACATTTTATGCTGCTTATCCTAGAAATAAGCAGTGGATTTTCCAGACGTCCGTCTTAATAATGGCTTATGGGCTTTTGTGTTAGGAAGCTATTCAACCTTTTTGTAAACTCCACTAAGCTAACTGCTTTTACTACATTCTTTGGCAACGGATTCCAGAGTTTAATTACATGTTGGGTGAAGGCATATTTTCTCCGATTTGTTTTAAATTTACTACTTGGTAGGTTCATTGTGTGCCCCCTAGTCCTAGTATTTTTGGAAAGAGTAAACAAGCGATTCACGTCTACCTGTTCCACTCCACTCATTATTTTATAGACCTCTATCAGATCTCCCCTCAGCCGCCTTTTCTCTCAAGCTGAAGAGCCTTTTAGCCTTTCCTCATAGGGAAGTCATCCCATCCCCGTTACCATTTTCATTGCCCTTCTCTGCACCTTTTCTAATTCCACTATATCTTTTTTGAGATGCGGTGACCAGAATTGCGCACAATATTTGAGGTGCGGTCGCACCATGGAGAGATACAAAGGCATTTTAACATCCTCATTTTTGTTTTCCATTCCTTTCCTAATAATACTTAGCATTCTATTTGCTTTCTTAGCTGCCCCCGCACACTGTACACAGGATTTCTACGTATCATCATCAACGATGACACCTAGATGCCTTTCCTGGTCAGTGACTCCAAGTGTGGAACCTTGCATTACGTAGCTATAGTTCGGGTTCCTCTTTCCCACAGGCATCACTTTGCACTTGCTCACATTAAACGTCATCTGCCATTTAGACGCCCAGTCTCCCAGTCTCATAAGGTCCTCTTGTAATTTTTCACAATCCTCTTGTGATTTAACAACTTTGAATAACTTTATGTCATCAGCAAATTTAATTACCTCACTGGTTCTTGATGTCTCTCTTTTGTATGCATTTGCATTCAGAGACAGTGAGCGCTTTGTTACATGCACTGGCCAGATCATCCTGGGGCACAGGCAAATGCGGGCGCTGGTCCAGTGCTAATGGCCTCCAGCGCCCACGTTTGCTTTTATCATCTGCCTCTCAGAAAGGACAAAAAGGAGGGGACTGGTGAAAAGGGAAGGTAAGCTTTTCACTTTGTCACCTTAATGATGCACGAAGAGGAGAGAACAAACAAGCGACCCACCTCATCAAACGTGATCTCTTCATAGTCCCAGTTCTCAATGTTGAACAGAAGGATCACCCGGCCGTACTTGTCTCGACTGGATACAACGCCGGGGTATCCAGCTTCAATTGTACTGCGAACAGCCTCCTCGTGCATATTCTCAAACAGCTCCGGGTACTGCTGACGGAAGCGGACATAACCTTGAGGATCAATTAGAGGCAAGAGGTCACGAAACAATAAGGAAGGCAAATAAAGTTTCAGAATGCTAGGAAAACAAGGGGAAGCATTCACAGCTTGACTAAAGAAACTCAAACACAGGTGAAGTATTTCAGGATGCCAGATGACTTCTGTATGAACTGTGAAGCTTAACCTGCATTATTCTCTCTTGGAGAGAACTGCCTTTTTATCTTCAAAAACCTCTGTGACTTTACATAGAAAAGCTCACAATAGGATAATACATTGAAGAGTTCCTGTCTAGTAAATACTGAGTGGAGCGGAATGGGTAGATGTGAATCACTTATTTACTCTTTCCAAAAATATTAGGACTAGGGGGCACACAAAGAAGCTACTAAGTAGTACATTTAAAACAAACCAGAGAAAATATTTCTTATTTATTGCATTTGTATCCCACGTTTTCCCACCTCTTTGCAGGCTCAATGTGGCTTACAATACATCATGGATACTGGAAATAAGAAGAGGATATACATTTGGTTTTACAGAAGGATTTTGGGTTATATGGTTAAGAATATAAGATAGTGGTATAGCAGAAGACATTATAAGACATTAGACGCGTTACGACGTTTCTGGGTATGTTTTGATCTTTGTGGTTTATCTTTTCAAAGAGATGAGTCTTTAATAATTTACGGAAGTTGGCCAGTTCATTGGTCGCTTTCAAATTGCGTGGTAGCGCGTTCCAGAGTTGCGTGCTCATAAAGGTAGAGGCGTGCATTAATTTATATTTCAGACCTTTGCAGTTGGGAAAATGAAGATTAAGGAATGTTCGAGAAGATTTTATTGCGTTCCTGGGTGGCAGGTCTATTAGGTCTGACATGTAGGCTGGGGCAGCTCCACGGATAATTTTATGAACGAGGGTGCATACTTTGAACGTGATTCATTCTTTGAGTGGGAGCCAGTGTAGTTTCTCTCGTAGGGGCTTTGCGCTTTCATATTTTGGTTTTCCGAATATTAGTCTGGCCGCTGTGCTCTGGGCTGTCTGGAGTTTTTTTGAGTATTTGTTCTTTACAGCCGGCGTAGAGTGAGTTGCAATAGTCCAGATGACTGAGTGCCAGTGATTGTACCAAATTGCAGAAGATGGTCCTTGGAAAAAATGGTCTTACTCTTTTTAATTTCCACATTGAGTGAAACATCTTTTTGGTTATGTTTTTCGTATGATTCTCAAGTGTTAGGTGCCGATCAATGGTGACTCCTAGAATTTTTTTTTTCACTGAACATGTAGTTTAACTCTGGAATTCGTTGCCAGGGAATGTGGAAAAAGCAGTTAGCTTAGCAGGGTTTAAAAAAGGTTTGGCTACTTTCCTAAAGGAAACAGCCATAAGCCATTATTAAGATAGACTTAGGAAAATCCACTGCTTATTTTTAGGATAAGCAGCATAAAATCTGTTTTACTTTTCCGGGATCTTGCCAGGTACTTGTGATCTGGATTGGTCACTGTTGGAAACAGGATTCTTCAGCCTGATGAACCTTCAGTCTGTCCCGGTATGACAACACTTATGTTCTTATGATTTTATAACCTCTGGGTTCATTTTTGCAAATTCTGTCTAGCACGGACTGAGAGAGCAGGATTGCTTTTTGTTGATTAACAATTTTTCAGGTATCATAATGAAACTGGAAATGTTTGTCCAGGTGGATTTCTATTGCCATTGGGATGAAGCCCAATCATTAGGGGGTACTGACCTATCTAGAAGGCAAGGTGTGTCTCACAAAGCTGCTAAAATTAGAGGAATGCTTAGCTCTTTTTTATCTTAGGAAAATTAATGAATGTTAATTTCATAATGTAGTGGAACCTGTGCAGAGTGCTAGATTCAACTCTGGCCACATTGTTGGACAGACTAGATGGACCATACAGGTCTTTACAGGATGCTGGGCTCGATGGACCCTTGGTCTTTTCCCAGTGTGGCATTACTTGTGTACTTATGAAATGTACTATGTTACTGTGTGTGTTTTTTATGGGGGGGGGGGGGGGTTAAATGGAACATCCCTATTAATTTAAAACAAGGATTCTGTAAACCGAAGATGAGGAAGACCTTGAGAACAGAGATGCAGATGGAAGATATTTATAGTTATTTTTTTGTAATGTTGCTGGAAATATTCTAAACTGTACAATAGTAATAACTTTCAGGTAAGGTCTATTTCTTCTGCAAAGGGGCCATGGGAATAAAATGACTTGCACAAGGACCCAAGGATTATCTATGAAAGAAGCAAGATTTTTTTTGGGGTGTGGGGGGGGGGGGGGGGGGGTGGAATGCTTTGGTTGTACCATAGAAAGGCGGTATATCAACATAGTAACATAGTAGATGACCCTTTGGTTTTCCTGGTTGGGGCACATTGTTCTGACCAATAGGCAGCTCCTGTTGGCCATTTATAATCTACCCCCCCTTGCCTGCAATACTATAGACCAGTCTCTGACTCTGTCCTCTCTTCTTTGCCACGATAGATTCTCCATGTTTGTCCATTGCTTCTTTTTGAATTCCATTATTTTTATCGGCAATCTACTGCTCCAAATCTACTGCGAGGTCTACTGTAAACAGATTGTAAACAAATATTGATCTATAGGAATAGCAGTGCTATGGAGCATTTACTTTCTGATATAACCTCTTATCAATAATCAGAATAATTAGTCCAACTATAAGATAGGGTCACAACACTAATCTTTCATTTCTTAAGAAAGTTAATACTGCCATAGCTTCGGTCAAAGATTAATTAAAGTTGTGTCCCAACTCATAATAGGTGTATTGTCACAAATATACGATCTCCATTTCTATTCAAGGAACTCCCAAGATCAGATATCAGGGATGCTGAGGCTCTGAACATATCAGCAGAGGATATGTCTGTCTAGGGAACAGGGGAGCTTAATTAAGCTCCTGCTCATTGTTCATAATGATATAAATAATTCACTTTCCGGCACAATAACTTAATCCAAGAGAAATTGAATAACCCACCTTTCAGCAGTTCATAAGACCTGTTGACATCAAATTTTCGAGCACGGATGAACCTTAAAAAGAACTTGTCCTCTTGGTCCTTCACCTTCTCAGCCACAGCTTTGCAGATTTCTTCCCCATTGCTGGTCTGTTCCTGAACCAGCTCTCTCAGCTCCTGGATAGCCGTCTCACGGGCCTTCTCCGTCTCATTCAGTTCATCTTTTGCCTGAGGAACAAACCCTGATCTTTAGCAGGAGCATCTGACCAACCTTGTATAACATCTTCCTTATAAGTAAGTCTCTGGATGAGATAGTGTGTATCTCTGGTTTTCAGTGACAACAACCCCGTTAAATTATAGCCGGTGGAAGAAAGTTCAGAAGTATTGTATCTTGCCCTAGGTTTGTTTCTTATAGATGTTCTAAATATCCCAAGACTAACACATCTTTCTTCCAACTTGGGGGGCCCTTTTACTAAAGAGCGTCAAATCCTTAACAAGCGGTTATCATTCAAAAACAGGCTACTGTGTGACTGCATTAAGGGGTTTTGTGGTGGTTTGCCTACTTCCATACATTAAACTGCATGTTGTTGCATTTTTCATAGATTTTTTTTCCGTCAGGGGATGTGGCATGGATGGGCATGGAAGCATTAGCTAGCTAGCACATTACACTGTGTCACGGGAGGGTTAAGGGCCCCAAGCTGCAGCAAAAGGGGGCCTGCGCTGGCATCTGCCTGTGTTTTTGATGCACGCTGAGGCCACCTTTTACCCCAGCGGGTAAAAGGTAGGTCTTTCTTTTTTTTAAGAAGTGGCTGTGTGGCAAGTGAAGCACTTACTGCATGGCCATTTTGGGGGGGGGGGGGGGGTCCTTACCGCCACCCATTGAAGTGCCAGTAAGGGCCCCTATGCTAAGCCAATGGTAAACAGGCAGCGGGTGGCACTGTCCGATTACCTCCGGGTGCACACCGGTGCTGTAGCACCGGATATGATGGAGCACTAGAGGTGGGAAGGACCACCGGTCTGCTGTGGTAGCCCGGTGGTACTTCCTTTTCAGCGAGCGGTAAGCCCACGTTGTAAAAGGGGATCCAAGTGACTTCGTCAGGCAATTCTTAAAATCCAGTTGGAGCAGTTACATTTCTGCAGTCCATTTTGGAGGAGAATTTATTGGAAGTTAGACCTCCCCCCCCCCCCCCCCACCACACACACACACACACATATACACACCTCCGTCCTTCTGCAGTATAATATAGAAAGATTAGGTATGTAGGCATCCTTGGAAACAGGTTCTTTACCTTCTGGAGTGTGTGGGGAGGAAGCTTTTCACATTTCCCAAAGACTGGCCCATGGTCGTTTGTGATAAGACGTTCTAACTTGGCTCGTAGGGCCTGTTCCTCCTCAGAAACAATGCGGTATGTACCAGCCTGAGAGGAAGAAAATGTGCAAGAAATGCTGCAATCAATTCAATGTATTTATTTCTTAAACCTATTAATTAGAGTGTCTGAAAAAAAAATCCCCTTGGCTGGACTTTGAGGAGGCCTCATTAGTAAACGCTTTTCATTTATGGGAGTTGTAGGGAATTCCTCGATTATACCTAATTGCTTCTCTCCCAGTCATAGTTTCCTCAGTTTTGGGATCTATGGAATAGAGGTGTGATTGTCGGGAATAATTCCCTTCTACTGGTACTTACTTTGTAAGTTCTGGAAGCTAGAAATATTTTCCAGAAATTCCAATGGCTTTGAAAACTACCAAAGTTCTTCTCTAGCTTCTTCTAATCCTTAGTTCTGGTATGAATAAATTTCTGAAGAACACGGGAAATACCTGATGTAATACTCACATTGCTGGACATGATGTGCTCTGTATTTCCACAAAAAGCTGCTGTGAACAAAAAGAAAAACATATTGAACTGATAATTCATCATCTCTAGATTTTGCCCTGTTGCCTTTTTTTAACCAACAAACTCTCACTAGCTCTGCACAATTTGATTAGAAGATCTTTGCTTCCACGGCATAATTTAAGAGTCCCACGAACCCGAAAGACCATAAGTACATAAGCACCGCCATACTGGGAAAAGACCAAGGTTCCATCAAGCCCAGCATCCTGTCTCCGACAGTGGCCAATTCAGGCTTCAAGAACCCGGCAACCCCCCCCCCCCCAAAAAAAAAAAAAAAAAACAACTTAATTCTTAATAATGTTCAATGGACTTTTCCCTCAGGAATCTGTCCAAACCCCCTTTAAATTCCGTAAGGCCAGCTGCAGTCACTACATTCTCCGGCAACGAGTTCCAGAGTCTGTCTACACGCTGAGTAAAGAAAAACTTTCTCCTGTTTGTTTTAAATCTACCATATTCTAGCTTCATCTTGTGTCCCCTGGTTTTGTTGTTGTTTGAAAGCGTAAACAAACGCTTCACATCTGTCCGCTCTACTCCGCTCATTATCTTGTAGACTTCTATCATATCACCCCTCAGCCGCCTTTTCTCCAAGCTGAAGAGCCCTAACCTTCTCGGCCTTTCCTCATAGGGAAGTCGTTCCATTCCCTTTATCATTTTCGTCGCCCCTTCTCTGCACCTTCTCTAATTGTATGCAATGAGGACAGTGCGCTTTACCAGTTTGTATCATTACATTAAACCAGGAATTCACAACACAGACCTTAGGACCAGGACCGCCAAGAGAGTGAACCGGACCTTAGGACCAGGGCTGCTGCCCTCCCAGGATTGTCACCGCTGCAACTGCAATACAAATACCTTGGCTGGCAGGGATCCCGAGGCCCCATCAGCAGAAGAGGTCTTGCTCCAGCGCTGCTCTTCACTCTGCCCATTGCCTGCCCCTGCGGTTGATTTTTCTCTCACTGCATGATCTCCCTGGTCCCGTCAGGAGCATGAGAGAGAGAGACCGCGGCGCCGGGCCCCCCCTTGGAGGCTTGGGCCCAGCGAATTTTGCCCTCTCTGCCTCCCCCTCTCGGTGGCCCTGCTTATGACATCATTAACAGGTCAGGTTTTCAGGATATCCACAATGAATATAATATGCATGGAAAAATGTGCATGCACTGCCTCCGATTTGCATACAATGGAGGCAGTGTATGCAAGTTTACTTCATTGCATATTCATGGTCGAAATCCTAAAAACCTGACGAGCTAGGTGTGTCTCTGGGGACTGAGTTGAGAACCACGGTACTAGACCAAATCCAAACCTGTGGTTCTGAGATACAAGAGTTGGGAATGATATAGAGTATATTAATCAGAACCTCTTTGTATGGTTTCATAGTATCAGATTTAGCTGATCTTTTGTGTGGGTTCCTTTAGTGAAAGGAGAAGCAGGGAGCAAAGAAGGGGTCAAAATAGACATGTTAAACCATCCCACTGTCTCAAGGGATCAGTTTAGATCTGCACATAATGTCGTGTCACGGATGAAGAATTAATTGGGAGAGTGCGGCATGCTTCTATAGAGAGCTGCCCAAAGTGTGTTTTTGTCATTTAGGAGCTCCTTGCTCATCTCAGAGGATCCATCAGTTCTCTTACTATGAAAAACTAATAGCCCAGAAGCTGGACCTGAGATCCAGAATGGAATGACCATGATTGACAAGGAACAGAAAGGGATCTAAGAGCATTTTCAGATGTTTGCATGATTCACTGCCAGCTTCCCACTAGACCAGAAGATAAATTCTTGCTCAGCTAAGTCCAAGGGAACGGTATAGTATGGGGGGAGGGGGTGAAGTACTTCTGTGTACGAAAGAAGAGCAAGACTTGGGAGCGATTGTGTCGGATAATCTCAAGGTGGCCAAACAGGTAGAAATGGTGACTGTCAAAGCCAGAAGGATGCTTGGGTGCATAACGAGAGGAATGGCCAGCAGGAAAAAAAAGAGGTGATGGTGCTCTTGTGTAAGTCTCTGGTGAGGCCCCATTTACAATACCGTGTGCAGTTCTGGAGACCATACCTACAAAAAGATATAAACAGGATGGAGTGGGTCCAGAAGGTGGCTACAAAACTGGTTAGTGGTCTCTGTCGCAAAGCGTATGGGGACAGACTTGACGCTCTCAATATCTATAAGTTGGAAGCAAGGTGTGAGAGAGGGGGTATGATAGAGACATTTAAATACCTCTGTGGCATTAATGTACAGGGGATGAGCCTCTTTCAACTGAAGGAAAGCTCTGGAATGTGAGGGCATAGGATGAAGTTAAGAGGTTATAGGCTCAGGAGCAATCGAAGGAAATACTTTTTCACAGGAAGGGATGAGTGGAATTGCCTCCCAGTGGAGGTGGTGGAAACAGGGACTGTGACTGAATTTAAGAAAACGTGGGACAGGCACATAGGATTTCTTTGGGATAGGAGGAGATAGTGATTTGCTGTGGATGGGCAGACTGGATGGGCCATTTGGATCTTATCTGCCATCATAGGCGCCCGGTATAAGAGGCCTGGAGAGGCTAAGCCTCCCCTGCTGTGCTCTGAGGGGTTTAAATTGTTGATTTACCTCTATCCTCACAGCAGGAGCTGCAGTGAAAGCCCTCTAGCCTTGTGAATCAGTTGTAGAAATTGGTTTATGGTTTGTTTACCTTACTGCTGGGGGGGGGGGGGGTTGGCTGGAGGTGTCCTGGGTTGCCAGGGAGATATTTAAGGAGGATGACTTCCTGACCTGCACTGAGGACAGATAGCAGCAGAATGGGATACCGGACCAGCATGATCAGAAAAAGTCACCAGACAACAAAGGTAGAAAAGATCATTTTATTTTCATTATAGTGTTTGGAATATGTCCACTTTGAGAATCAGGTACTCAACATTAAAAGTTTATATTTAATTACTGATTTATGGCATTTTATCCCACATTAATTAGGGTGTTTTGTGGCTCTACATGAGAATTGTGATGATATGATCCCTTGTTTCATATTGTTGACGGTCTGCATTTTCCGTTTGGGTGGTATATTAGTGTATTAGGTTCTGCCCAGTGTAATATTTATGGTACAGTAAGGTTCTGAATGTGTTTTTGCACAAAGGTGTGCATAGTGTTTTGCAGTTGAGCGACTGTGCTTAGAATATGCTTTGAGCAACCACTTTATTCTTTGACATATGATACATATCTAATATCTAAATTTAATAAAGGGTATTAATTGTGACTTTTATTTTTATTTATTTATTTTTTATGTGTGTTATCAGACAATTATGGATTTAAGCTCCACCCCTGGCCCCACCCCTAACCCCGCCCCCTTTAGCCTCCCCAAACAGTTGGGCCACCGACCGCCTATGTCTGCCATCATGTTTCTATCTTGTCATTCACCCTCTGGACTGAGAGAAGGAGTGGCATTTACTACCTACTGCTGCTCTCCTGCTAATATCCCCAAGCCTGCATGGGCTATTGCTGGACCCACCCCCTGTGCCTTCACAGGGGTGTGCGGATTCTTTACTATGGGGATTATGCCAGAGAGCAGATACCGACTTTGTCGGGCTGACAAACGAGCACAACGAAGGAGCTCTTTAAGACACTCCTTTAGGCAAACTTTGGAGGAGTTTGGGGAAAAAGATCTAACTATGTATGCAGCAACTTGGAATGTTAAGATTTGCCTTGAAGTGTGTTTGTCTATCATTATGGCAGCTATTTTAGTAATTGTGAATTGTGCACTTTATGGTGTATAACCTGACTTTGTGGTTTGTAAGCATGTGAGGGATCACCTAATGGGGAGATTTCTCAAGTCTGTACCACATTTTGGGAGCTTGATGTCAGGTTAGAATATGTTACAGGTAAGATTTAGAGAGCTGCAGGGGGACAGAAATCTAACCCGTCCCTGCCCATCCCCGCGGGGAATCTAACCCATCACCGCCATAAGTAATCCCCTCCATCCCGACCCCTGGCCAGCCCAGCCCCTGCCACACTGCACCAGTCACCTTGTTTTGTTTTTGTTACATTTGTACCCTGCGCTTTCCCACTCATGGCAGGCTCAATGCAGCTTAAATGGGGCAATGGAGGGTTAAGTGACTTGCCCAGAGTCACAAGTAGCTGCCTGTGCCTGAAGTGGGAATTGAACTCAGTTCCTCAGTTCCCCAGGACCAAAGTCCACCACCCTAACCATTAGGCCACTCCTCCACTCCATGCCTCCCCCCCCCCCAAGAAAGATCTGCATGAAAGCTACTTACTCGTCTTAATTAAGAAGGGTTTCATCTGACCCAGATGCTCTCCCCCTCCTGATAGGCTCTCTCTACTCAAGAGATCAGCATGCATGTTCATGTTTGATTTAATCTTACTGTGCACCACCTTGAGTGAATTCTTTCAAAAAGGCAGTAATTAAATCCTAATAAATAAATAAATACATAAGAAAAATATTGCCCAAGATCACAAGGAAGAGTAGTATGATTTGAACCCGGCTTCCTTGGGTGTCAGCCTGTTGCTCTAACCCTTTAGTTGTTCATTTAAATATTTTACACATGAATAGATGGGGTAGGAGGAATTCAGGGGCCCTTTTACCAAGCTGCGGGAAAAGGGCCCTGCGCTGGCGGTGGGGGCCGTTTTTCCCATGCGTCAGGGCCCTTTTTACCACAGGGGTTAAAAAAAAACCCAGCACAGTGGCGTACCAAGGGCGGGGCGGTGGGGGCGGTCCACCCTGGGTGCACGCTGCTGGAGGGTGCAGAGGGCAGCCGCGCGCCTGTCGCCTCCACTGGTTCCTTGCTCCCTCTGCCCCGGAACAGGTTACTTCCTGTTCCGGGGCAGAGGGAGCCAGTGGAGCCAACAGCCGCATGGCTGCTCCCAGCAGCCAAGAATGCATCCGGGGGGGGGGGCTTGATGCACCAGGGAGGGGGTGTCATTACGCCGGGGGGGGGCTTGATGTGCCGGGGAGGGGGTGTCATTGCGCCGGGGGTGGGGGCTTGATGCGCCAGGGAGGGGGGTGTCATTGCACCGGGGGGTGTCATACTGCACCCTGGGGGGACGGATGCCACTGCACCCGGGGGGGGGGGGGTGTGCAGCGGCGATCCATCCCGGGTGGCAGCTGACCTAGGATCGCCACTGCCCCAGCACACAGGGCCATGCGGTAAGAGAACTCTTACTGCATAGCCATGCAATGTGGAGCCCTTCACCCACTGAGGTGGCAATAAGAGCTCCCACGCTAACCCAGCGGTAACCGAGCAGCACGTGGCAATGCCCGATTACCGCTGGGTTACCGCCAGGCAAGCCATTTCCAGGGGTTTTCTTTTTCCCCCCAGGAATGGCACGTGCTTGGGGCAGGACTACTGCCGGCAGCCGCTTTGGGCCAGCGGCAGTCCCGAAAGAGCGAGCGGTAAGCCCGCGCTGGGCTTACTGTTGCTCTGTAAAAGGGCCCCTCAGTTTCTAAATGGCAGTGACATTGGGGGTCTCAGTGGGAAGAAGGACTGTTCCCATCATTTGGCAGCTTGACCCCTTGTGATATTTTTAAGAGTCTACCACTAGGGATCAAGGGTGCCATTTTGGAACCCAGAACCACACCAAGACAGAGCGACTGAGCATTACTTCTGTTCTCATTGGACCCCCCCCCCCCCAGTAAGAGTTGGGAATGGGAGTAGGGGGCTTGTCTGCAGAGGAGGGGGTATAGTTGTCAGAAGGGTGATGGGGGCTGATGAATATTGAAAATGTGATTTGGAGGATGATAGACGTTGTAACAGTGATCTGGAATGGGGCACATGTAATGGTGGCTGGATTTGGTTCCCATGCACATCTGATAAGACAACATTATAGTCTTACCAAATATGCATGGGAACAGCTTTTTAAAATCACTGCTCCCAACATCATCGATTCCCCTCACTCCCCTATCCCTTCCAGCCACCATTGCACGTGCCCCATTCCAGATCACTGTTACAACGTCTATCATCCTCCAAATCACATTTTCAACATACAGCTGAGTGTGGAGAAAAAGAACATTATACTTTTTCCCACACACAGCTGTAAAAAAACAACTGCTCTTGCTGGACGTGGTGGTATATACATATTGAATTGTGCAAGTTCTTAAATGTATTCACAAAAGGCTGCATTTTTGGCAGAGCCTTTGTGACATACAGGGAGAATTGTGCACATCTTGACTTAGATGTCTCAATTCCCTTCTTCATGACCTATCCAAAGTTGGGTGTTAACAACGATCAGGGCCAGATTTAAGAATATAATGCCCATTGGCAGAGGACCAGTGGTGAGAAGATTCCTTCAGAGATTAGAAAGCAGTGCGTTTCAGTTTCTAGTTTTAGGGTGCCTTCAGAATTTGGCAACCTAAGGATGTGCCTATGTCTGCATCCAGCCCCAATACCTATATTTAAAATAAGATCAGCAAAGCTTGCCTAAAATTATGGTCTTAACTGAGAAACGTCACAATACATGTACATAAGAACATGAGTTGCCCAACTGAGTCAGACTAAGGGTCCATCTAGTCCAGTATCCTATTTCCAAAAGTGGTCAATCCAAGTCGCAAGTACTTGGAAGAACCCCCAAAAAGTAGCAAGATTCCATGCTACCCATCCCAAAGGATAAGCAGTGGGTTTCCCCAGGTCTAACCATAAAGGATTACAGTCTTTTTCTCCAGGAATTTGTCCAAACTTTTTTTAAACCTAGTTCCATTAACTGCTTTTACCACTTGATATGCGAACGAGTTCCAGACTTGACTATGTACTGAGTGAAAAAAATATTTTCTCTTATTTGTTTTAAATGTGCTACTATAATAACTTCATGGTGTCCCCTAGTCTTTGTACTTTTTGGATGACTAAATCAATCAATTTGCATTTACTGAAGGGATACTTTTAACTATTTGATTTGAAGCTCAACTTCAGACCTCATACACTACAAAGCTATTACAATAAAGATTTTTATTATTTAGGAGTATATTTTCCACTGTGAATAGTTGTTTCCAACCTAACACTTGTTAGGTTGCTCATATTGTGGTCCAGAAGCTCATGGACCACAATATGGTATTATGTTGGTACAAAAAAAGGTACCACATTCGACAGAGAGATTTCAGAGCTTCTTCAGCAGATTCCATTTTTCTAGATTGGAATGAGATGGCACACAGTGTCAAAACATTGACTGAACCTATTTCCAAAATAAACAGCTGATGTGGGGCATTAATTTTGAGTTCCACACAATCATTTAGACAATCAAGACAAACATTTTGTTGCACATCTTTTGTCTCTCTACAGGCTTCTGCTCATCTCTTCATTGTATTTTGGGATTTGCTGCTCTATAGTTAGTTGGAGCAGTAATCTCTCAGACGCTTGGCTGAGCAACTCTCACAGACTCTACGTTGAGAAACAATATACCACTACATGTCTGCTGAGCTCTTAAACTGAATGCTAACAAAATGATTTCCTGGAGAATAAAGTATGTTTAACTCTTTGAGTCTAGGACTTACTCGTTTTTTCTGGAGATCTGTATTCATGTACTACCTCCAGACTTGGCTTACATGAATAATTCGACTCTTTAGTGATATTATAGGCAACGGCGCTAGATGATTTTGCAAAGCAGAAACATTTTATTCTCCCCCACCCTCCTCCCACCACCATTTTGAAATCCACAGGAGAGGAAAATTCAGAGCATTGTTTCAGAATTACAATGAGCAGAGAGATGTGGTAGCTGTGTTAGTCCACTTTTAAAGGTAATAATCAATAGAAATAAAACAAAATAAAACATGGAAAAGAAAATAAGATGATACCTTTTTTATTGGACATAACTTAATACATTTTTTGATTAGCTTTTGAAGATAGTCCTTCGTTGTCAGATCTCCATGCATATCTCCCTGTCTGTCATCCACCTGGCTCTCCCTGGCTCTCACCTGACCCACCCTCATCCTGTTAGACTGTCACTGAAATGCTTTGATGTTTCACTTATATATACTGTCATCTACCAACATTTGCTTATTTCCGATCTGACGAAGGGCTACCTTCGAAAGCTAATCAAAAAATGTATTAAGAATCACAATGAAAATGTACTATTTTTCATCAAGAGAATCATGTCTACTATATTAGACTAATGTTAAAAGAGCTCTTTACTTACTGTTCACCCAATGAAACTGAGTATGCAATGATATGAACCAGTACCAAGAAATCTATGTCGAGATGAGATCCAGTGTAGCCACAATGTGATGATGCCTGTAGATGCTGAGGACAATGCTCCAAGACAAAGATACACAGAAAGAGAGACAGAGGTTAAATGAGACTCAGTCAGAGGAAAGGAAATGCTGCAGAAAGCTTTGTGAAGTCACCGGGTTTGGATTAGAATGTCACAAGGCATTATTCACTTAGGCCTTTTCATTAAGTTGGCTTAAAACTGCCAGAAGAGCTCATTAAAAATGACAAAGGACAGAAGAGAGGAGGGTAGAGATGGGATACGGGTCCAAATGGTTTGTGGGCAGTGGTATCTCATAATTAGAAAATTAGGAGGACTTCATAGCTGTTATGATTCCAGTTCATTGAATTATTCAGTCAAGTTCTGCAACAATTAAGGATCCGCCAGACCTGAACACTACTACTACTTATCATTTCCGTAGTGCTACTAGATGTATACAGCGCTGTACCAGGGGCAAAGCCAGATCTCACAGTGGGAGGGGGCCAGAGCCCGAGGTGGGGGGGGCACATTTGGGCTGTCACCCCACCGCTGCCCCCCTGCCGCCTCGCTGCCCTGCCGCTCCCCACCCACTGCCGCAGCAAATACCTTGGCTGGCGGGGGTCCCCAACTTCCACCAGCTGAAGCCTTGTCCAGTGCGCCGCCGCATTGCCTGCCATGCTGTGTCTTCCCCTCACATCTGGCACTCTCCTTTTAGTGAAACTGAGCATGCTTCAACTGGCGGGAGTTGGGGACCACTGCCAGCAAAAACAGGGGCCCAGAAGAAATATTTGGGGGGGGGGGGCAAGGTCCCCATGGCCCCACATAGCTACGCCACTGCGCTGTACACTGAACATAAAGAGATAGACCCTGCTCGACACAGCTTACAATCTAATTAGGACAGACAAACAGGACAAATAAGAGAAGGGAATTACTAAGGTGGGAATAAAGGTACTGAACAAGTGAGTCAGGGTTAGGAATTAAAAGCAGCATCAAAAAAAGTGGGCTTTTAGCCTAGATTTGAAGATGGCCAGAGATGGAGCTTGACATATCAGCTCAGGAAGAAAGTGTATTATGGGTTCTTAGGTACTTTGGTAACAGAGTTCTAAAATCAAATCTGAGAATGTGATGGATTTTTTATTTTTTGTTACATTTGTACCCCACGCTTTCCCATTCATGGCAGGCTCAATGCGGCTTACATGGGGCAATAGAGAGTTGAGTGACTTGCCCAGAGTCACAAGGAGCTGCCTGTGTCTGAAGTGGGAACTGAACTCAGTTCCTCAGGACCAAAGTCCACCACCCTAACCACTAGGCCACTCCTCCACCGTTGCTACCTCTTTTCTGGCCTTCCCTCCCTGTGTCCCACCCTTGTCTGATGTAACTTCCAGTTTCCGCGAGGGCGGGACACAGGGAGGGAAGGACGGAAGGGAGGCGATCTGTGACTGCCGCTTTGAATGCATGGGGCTCAGAGCCGAGGAGGCAGGCAGGTGAGACCGGGAACTGCAGCGCTGGTGGCCTGACCCCGGCGTCGGGCCCTCCTTGGAGGCCCGGGCTCAGGGACTTTTGTCCCCCCTGCCCCCCCTCTCGGCGGCCCTGTATATATAATCTAGTCCCAAATAGCCATCTTTCATAAAAAGCTCCTGTACAGAGATTAAAACCACTAAGAACATAATAGACAAGGGGAAAAATACAATCTATAGCAATGTGACAACCTGTTAATAGTCAATGAGTAACTGAATAGACAAACTCAAATACTGAGGGAATGAGGACCAGACGCAATTCCCAACTCCAAAGTGGATGATGCCTATCAGCTAATACAAAGAGGAAAAAGGTTATATTCTAGTTACTTTATAAAAGAAACCCTAACATTAAATATTAGGTGGTTACAATGGTAGCTGAATCTGGTGTGTTGAATAGGAAAGCCGTGAATCAATTTTGAGGAAGTTGGTGATGGGCCTTGAAGAGCTATTAATACCCAGCATCGCACAACACAGCTCAGTGACACTGTCATGGCAAAATCATACATTTAACCTAGACATAGTGTATCCAGAAACTGTTTTCTTTATAAGGAAAGAGACTAATTTTCATCTTCCGCCAAAATCGTTATACCCACACTAGCCCACTCCTCAAGTCACTTGTCTGGCTCCCTGTCCACTTCTGCATTCAGTTTAAACTTCTGACCTTTAAATGCATCCACTCAGCAGCCCCCCATTACCTTTCCACTCTCATCTCTCCCTACATTCCTCCCCATGAACTCCGCTCGCTGGACAAATCTCTCTTGTCGTCCCCCTTCTCCTCCACTGCTAACTCCAGGCTTCGTTCCTTTTCCCTCACGGCACCTTATGCCTGGAATAGACTTCCTGGACCTGTACGTCTAGCTCCATCTCTACCTGTTTTCAAATCTATGCTGAAAACCCACCTTTTCACCACTGTTTTTGGCTCCTAGCCACTACTCAATTGCCTCCCCTTGTTCCTGCTCACCCAGTACTTCCCTCGCCCTTAATTTGTCTTGTCTGTCTGTATTATATTTTTAGATTGTAAGCTCTATTGAGCAGGGAATGTCTCTCTAAGTCAGGTGTTCAGCACTGCGTGCATCTGGTAGCACTATACAAATGTTAATAATAATAATCTTCAGCTTTGCAGGCTGCACAGTGACGCTGTAATTTATTTTTTCTTGTTTGCAATTGACAGAGCTATAATATAACAAAACAGGCATTCTCAACCCAATACCTAGGACACAAATAGCCAGTCAAGTTTTCAGGATAACTTTCAAATTAAATACTGTACCCAAACAACAAAAATAGCGTGGAGAAAAAGATCTCGATACAGCCTGTGGTACTCAGTGAAAACATTCACAGAACTTTCAGTACCTCCCGGGACATTCACATTATGGTCTTTTCCTCCAGGCTATTCTTGTTCTATGAGTCAAAAGTACATTTGTAGACTCCACAGTATTTACTTTGAAAGTTATTTCTAGTTTCTGTGGTAGAAGCTTTAATGTTGAAGTTTTCAGGATATCCACATGAATATGCATGAGGCAAGTGCATGCAAAACGATCTCACGCATATTCATGTGGATACCCTGAACATTTGACGGATTTGGCTGTACCCTGAGGACTGAGTTGAGAACCTTTTATGATTCAATAATCCATCTTTGTGGCAGTAGGGAAGCAGGAAAAAAAAACCCAGAGAAATATTATGATAACATTTTGCCCGCAGCCTGCAGAGAAACTGGAAGATTTCCTGCAAGGAGTATGAGTGACATTTCTAAAAGGCCTCAGGATTTTATAGTGCTGTCAGGTGCTGTCCATTGACCAGGCTATGGTTTGTATTAGAAAGGGCAAAACGGTTAATAACAACAGAAATCTAATTCTGTGCTGGTTGAGTAAAGGAAAGCAGACCAAGCTTTTGTGAAGAAGTTAGAAAAATCAAGAACGTATGTGTCAAGTTTCTCAAAATCTGGATGTTTCTGCTCTTTTGGAACAGTCACCAGAAGATATTGAATTTAAATATACATTACTGGTGTCTTTTGTTTTCCTTATGGATAAAGAGGCATTATTGAGACAATATTTAAGACAGATATCATCTGTAACTTTTATGGGGGAGAAAATGCAAGGCTTCGTTCTGTTTCTGAGTCTGACGTCCTGCACGTACAACGTGCAGGAGGTCAGAAACAGAACGAAGCCTTGCGCCGGAAGAAGAGGACCTCGGCTGGCGGGGGTTGGGGTCTCCCGCCAGCAAAGGTAGCCCACGGTGACGGAGGTGGCGGGGGGGGGGGAGGGTTGGTGGCGGGAGGGGGGTCAAGAAGGTCGTCGGCAGGGGGGGTCCAGGGCCAAATCTATGGGGGCCCAGGCCCCCGTGGCCCCACGTAGCTACGCCACTGTGTCAGACTGCAGTTTCACCTGCCCTGCTAGGACAATTATCCGATTGATAAGTATGTTAGTGTTTTCCTTCTTTGCCTTGGGGAATTTCTTCAAATAAATCCTAATAAATAAATACTTAGATTCATATATACATGCATGTATGAAGTACATACATATGATTTTACTGTAAAGTGCTCTGTCCGTGGGAAGCAGGAAGCCTGGCTAATTGGTTTAAGTTTTGTGAGAGGCTTTACATATGTTTTGTAACAGAAGTTGGATTTAAGGATTTGAATTCAAGCACAAATGATAGACACATGACTCTGGAAAGAGAAAATAAAGCCAGGTCATAAGCTGAGAGCTGAATGCGATGAGGAGAGAAGGGGGAGGGAAGAAAGGCAGGGCCAGAAGGAAAAAAGTGGTGAATGAGGACAAAAAGAAGGAAAAATTGTTAAAAGAACAATCCATTAAGCGGTTAATTTTACCTATATGAGAAGTCTGAAAAGGTTTCTCTTTTATAAAGACACACACAAATCGGGAGATGGGCGTCCTTCTCTCAAGGCCGGCCAAATCGGCATAATTGAAAGCCGACTTGGCCGTTCCTCAACTGCTTTCCGTCACGGGGACGACCAAAGTTCACGGGGGGTGTCGGCAGTGTACCGAAGGCGGGACAGGGGTTAAGAGATGGGCGTCCTCGACCGATAATGGAAAAAAGAAGGCCGTCCCTGACGAGCATTTGGCCGACTTTACTTGGTCCATTTTTTCTTGCGACCAAGCCTCAAAAAGGTGCCCGAACTGTCCAGATGGCCACTGGAGGGAATCGGGGATGACCTCCCCTTACTCCCCCAGTGGTCACCAACTCCCTCCACCCCAAAAAAAACAAATTAAAAAAAAAAATTTTTCCAGCCTCTATGCCAGCCTCAAATGTCATACCCAGCTCCATCACAGTAATGCATTCAGGTCCCTGGAGCAGTTTTAGTGGGTGCAGTGCACTTCAGGCAGGCGGACCCAGGCCCATCCCCCCCCTATCTGTTACACTTGTGGTGGTAAATGGGAGCCCTTCAAAACCCACCAGAAACCCACTGTACCCACATGTAGGTGCCCCCTTTACCCTTTAAGGGCAATGGTACTGTTGTACAGTTTTGGGTACGAGTAATAAAATGTTTTATTAGAGTATTTTTAAATTTTTATTTAATAAAACATTTTATTACTCGTACCCACGGTGTCTTGGCTTTGTCATGTTGATCTCACTACTTTTTTGCTATTCTTCTATTTGGAGGGCAGTTTATAGAAAAGCACTTATCCCCGGATTCTATATAGCGCTCCTAGAGATCCACGCCGAAATCCAACCATGTTCTGTAACAACGCGCGTAATTTAATTGGCTTAACAAGCCAATCAGCGTTGTTAAGAGCACTTAACAAGCAATAATGAGCACCAATTGGTAATAATTAGAATTTACGCACACAACTCCCTAAGCATATTCTGTAATGCACTGCACCTAAATTTTAATGCGGGCAGGCAAAAAGGGGCGTGGGTATGGGCGAAGAAATGGGCATTTAATGCGCGTTCCAAAATTTACGCACATTGTTATAGAATATAACCCTCTGCGCCTAATTCTAGGTGCTGGGATTTACGCCACGTTTTCGTTGATGTAACTAAAGACACGTAGTTTTAGGCGCTAAGATTCAACTAAGCGTATTCTATATCCTGTGCCTAAATCTAATACGCTTAGGCAGAAATGTTTTCTGTGCGGATTTTCTAGGCACCAAATATCGAATCTGACCCTTAATGATTTTTTTTTTTTCGGTGCCCTGTGTAAAATCTAGTCCTATGAGGACTGACTGAACTCTTATTTTGAGGCTACAGTGACCTCTGCAGGCTCTTACTGGACTCATTCAGTCACACACACAAAAAAACCATAACATGCCTTGCTGGGTTTTTTTGTGCAGTAAATTCTGCAAGTTATTTTCTCATTTACTACTCAAATGCATTTGGGCCTTTGTTGTTGACATTTTTCCAATGAACTAAAGGGAGAAACCATTTAGTGGCCAATATTCAAAAGGGGCTTATCCAGGGACTCTTTTACTAAGCCGTGGAAAAAAGTGGCCTGCAGCACTGTAGAAGCGTGTATTAGGTGCACACCGGGCCAGTTTTTCCCGCGACTGCAAAAAAGGGTTTGTTTTTTTAATGTGACGGGGAAAAAGGCATGTGGTAAAACTGAAACCAACGTGCGTCTAAATCCAGCCTGAGCCCTTAACGCCACCCATTGGTCTAGCGGTAAGGGCTCATGCGCTACACGCATAGTGACCGGTCGGCGCGCAACAACTGCCGATTACTGCCAGAAACAGCGCGCATGGGAGGAAATAAATAAATCATCCAGATGTTATGGGCATGCGCCAAATCTCATATTTCAGCCAGGGGGTGTACTGGCCTGTCAGTAGTCTCATTTGGGCATGTGCTGCACGAGCGTAGAGCCTACTGCGGCGTAGTAAAAGGGTCCTGCTAACCCTTTTAGTGGAATCTGCTAACCAGATAAGTCCTGGCGAGCCCACTATCTGGATAACACCACTGAATATTTCCCCTCCATGGACGCAGGCCCGCCGAGAGACTGGGCCAGGCCCGAGACAAGGCCGCCCCCTGGGCCCCGCCCCCACTGCCACCCCCCAAGTTGTCGCCGCCCCCCCTGAGGGGGGCCCGGCGCCACATTCCCACCCACCTCTGCCACCGGGCCGGGCCCCTTCCACCCGAACGCCCGCCAGCAGAAGTGCTGTTTTCTGACTCCAGCGTGCGCGGCCCACACGGACGCGCTCCTCTCAGCTGATCTTCGCTGTACTCTGCAGGGCTTCTGTGCGTCTGACATCCTGCACGTGCAGGACGTCAGACGCACAGAAGCCCTGCAGAGTACAGCGAAGATCAGCTGAGAGGAGCGCGTCCGTGTGGCCGCGCACGCCAGAGTCAGAAGACATCACTTCTGCTGGTGGGGGTTTGGGTGGAAGGGGCCCGGTGGCGGGTGGGACTGCGGCGCTGGGCCCCCCTTGGAGGCCCGGGCCCCGGGAATTTTGTCCCCTCTGTCCCCCCCTCTCGGCGGCCGTGCATGGACGGAGCTGGGAAGGAACCAACACATATCAGCACCACCACGCGGATAAGTATCCTCATAATACAGGACAGAGAAAAGTCTGCCCTAACTGTATGTGAATTGGCTTTCTGGATAGTGGCCGAATATCACCATGGGCTCAACATTAACCCTTTAGTTCAGACAGGCCCCATAGAACTGAATTCTAGACTGAGGCCTTTGACCTAGGTCTGCAGCCAGACAGGTTGGAACCATTACAAACATCATTTTCTTTCAAACGGGTCCAAAGGAGCACTTATCTGGGTGTCTCTCTGACTGCAATACAAGGGCTGGTGGTAAAGTCGGAGCTTGGAAGCCTGGGCATTTTCAGTACCAGTTGCTTTGGCTGAAAGCATCATTCCTTTACAGATTGCAGCGATACAAGTGATAACAGTGCAAAAGAACGTAAACTGAACTGTGTGGCGAAGCAATGTTATTGCATGGTCATGTGATTCCACTTGACAGATTAGTATATTCTATTTACCCCATACCATAGAAACATCATGTTTAATTTAATTTTGTATGCAGGAAGGTAGAACATAGCAGGTCTGGTGCAGAAAGCTACCATGGGCAGGAGCATGCAGTTAATGCGAGAAATGTGAAATGTGAGTATGTTAGCAAGGGAACGATTCAAAAGTGGGTTCAATGTGGCAATGAATTCATGCAATTGACACTGGTGAACAGCATATTAAAATAAATAGCAACTAGGTTGTTAGCTTTTTTTTTTTTTATGTTACATTTGTACCCTGCACTTTCCCCACTCATGGCAGGGTCAATGCAGCTTACACGGGGCAATGGAGGGTTAAGTGACTTGCCCAGAGTCACAAGGAGCTGCCTGTGCCTGAAGTGGGAATTGAACTCAGTTCCTCAGGACCAAAGTCCACCACCCTAACCACTAGGCCACTCCGCTGCAATACAGAAATCTACCACTGAATCTGGGGAGGAATAGAAGGATTAGCTCACCCTCTGCATTAGGACAGAAAAACTAATATTCTCTCTCCCCCCCCCCAGGTCCTCACTTCTCCTCCTTGCAGCTAACCCCTGAACCTCCAATCTGCCCCAAAAATAGCCCTAATATCTAGCAGCAACTCCCACTCCTATGAGCTCTCTGGGCTCCCCAGACCTCCTCCACCACCCCACCCCCCCATTGTACCTTCAAAAGGCAGAAGTGATTCCCACTCACTCCTCATTCCCACCTCCATGGTGCCATCTTGGAAAATGACAACACCTGAACCCATGCAGTGCATTCTGGGATGCACCACATGGGGTCAATCTGCCAAATAAGGGATGCAGTGCATGGTGGCACAGAGGCAGGTGTAATTGGGCATCCTTCCTGCCTCTTGAAAGTACAAGAGGGGAGAGGTCACGGACAGGAGGGGAGGGGAAGTGGTGGCAAGAAGGGTTGAAGGAGGGAGGGGGATGCTAAATGAACAAGAAATGTTTTTATGGTGGAGAAGGTGGAGTTGAGGGGAGGGGGCCACTACACTACCAGGGATTTTTTTTAATGGCAGAGGCAGGGGGTCAGGTTGGGGGGGGGGGGGCACTAGACTAACAGGGATTTGTAGTTTTGGGAGGGATGCAATGAAATAATATCTTCTTTCCTGTCATTGTGTGAGCCAATTACCACTGACAGGAAGGGAGGCATTTTCACAACGAGCAGCAGATTACTGCCAGATTTTTAATTTGCATACACATTGATTACTACATCACCATGTTATGTTTTAAAGATAATTTTGCAGTAAAAGTCATATTTGGTGTGTAGCTCTACTGTGTGATTTTCTGCATCAACCCAGTATCAGCAGGAATCAGGAAAATTTGAGCAAGTTAATACTGTCACAACAAAATTATTAAAAAAACAAAAAAACAAAGAAAGAGAATGTGATTGAATGAGTTTCTTACGAACTTCGTCTAAGATATATATCAATCCTGTTCACAAGGCCAGTTTAACCATTGGGTAAAGCAGGTGGTCATTTTCTGTGACAGCTTCTGAGAGGTATAAGGGGTGGCAAATGGTACCCTCCCCCCCCCCCCCCCCCCCCAAGCACACTAAACTCCAAGAATCATCAGTGGATACTTTTTCCCACAGGGAGGGTTGACTGCTTTCAAATAGCCCATTAACCATGATCCATTGTCTTTGGAAATTGTTCCAGGGAGGGATGAGGATCATGACTGTTGAGTTTTAATTATCAAAATGTCAAGGGGGAAGGGGACTTAGGTGCCTGAAAGTTAATTGGGTTCTTGCACCAGTCATGCCTATTCAACAGTATATCTTCCAGCAATGTAGGGCAAGTTGTTTCCTCCCTCCCGCTCTCACTAGCACCAAATACACTGCAGTGCTTATGGGAAGAATTGTGTAGCCTGGGAACTCTGGGATGTGCTGGACCAACAGCCGAAAGGAAGATCGCCCGCTTCAGGCAAGGGACAAGAGCATACACTGCTGGCAGACCAATCACCTCGCTGGTTACGCAGGGCAGGTGGGACTTTGGTCCGGGGGGGGGGGGGGGGTGCTGCCCCAAGCAGACAGATGCTCCAAGCAGGGCGGAGGGCAGAAGCATCTGCAACGTCAAACCCAAGGCTCGGGTGCTTCCTAGGGATTGTTTAATGTGTGTTTCTTCAATAAAGCTGTGACCATTTATTCCCAAAACCTGTCTCATGCTTGGTCTGTGAGTGCTTTAAGGGTAAAAGAGAGGGCTGGAGCAAGAGGGTGTGCGGCCTGCCTATGTTATTGTGTCTTAAACTCACCCACTTCTCTGGATGATACCTTCATTTAACAAAGTCACAACATTTGTCTGCACATGTTCCCCCCCCCCCCCCCCCCCCCCCCCCCCCCCACATTTGGGTCCTTTTACTAAGGTGTGGTAAAAATAATAGCCCTTATATTCAGACTGCAGGAGATAGCCGGGCTGTCTCACTCGGACCGGTCTGTGCTGAACCCTGATGTTCAATGTCAGGCTGTTTCCAGTGACCAGCATTGAATATTTGGGGTTTTTCCAGCCAGACTTCAAAACCGCCCAGAACACCACAGCTAGACTCATATTCGGAAAAGCAAAATATGAACGTGCCAAACCTCTAAGGGAAAAATTACACTGGCTTCCACTTAAAGAACGCATCGCGTTCAAGGTATGCTCTCTAGTTCATAAAATCATTAACGGAAATGCCCCAGCCTACACATCAGACCTGCCACCCAGGAACACTAAAAGGTCATCCCGCACATTCCTTAATCTTCACTTCCCCAGTTGTAAAGGCCTAAAATACAAACTAATGCATGCGTAAAACTTCTCTTACCTGAGTACACAGTTATGGAACGCATTGCCGCGCAACTTAAAAACTACTTATGAACCAACTAACTTTTGCAAATCCCTGAAGACCCACCTCTTCAACAAATGTTGATTTACACTATAGGGTGTAAATCAACAAATTGGCGACCGCGGAAGGACGCGGCTGCCGTCGTTCGGATTAAGTTTTTGGATTGGTAATCGTGTGACTTTCTTTCCTATGATCTCCAGAAATGGCCAGCCTGGATTGAGTAGGTTATAGACTGTCAATCAGCCGAACCGTGAGTATATCTTGAAGCAAAGTCTGCTTACAGAATATATATTTTAGCAATAATACAGAGATATATATTTGCTTAGCAGTAATACAGAGATATATGCTTGCTCAGCTTTGCTCTTGCTTTGCTTAAGATACCTATCTTCTCCTCAGTTTAAATACACTTACATTCATACTGCACCCAATGTGTGCACGTCAGCAACCCCTTTCTTTGAAGCTTGTTCTCACATTCCTTATCTACAAATGTCTGCAAGCAACATTCCTTCTGCCCCCCCCCCCCCCCCCCCCCCCCCCCCCCACTTACACAGCCTCCTGTCTCTGCTTCACACCAGGCTGCTCAAGGTTGATTCTATGACTCCCTTATTGTTTTCACAGGTTTGTGACTCATAGGTCTTTTGCCTTAATACTTGCACTTCACTGACCATAGGAACTTTATACTGTTCAACTGTTTCTCATTATATTTCTGTAGCATGTTCATTATTATTAACACAAGGCATACAAATAAGATCAGCAACTATAAATGTAATACATCGCCACCCTACCAATTATCAGTGGAGCAGTGGCCTAGTGGTTAGGGTGGTGGACTTTGGTCCTGAGGAACTGAGTTCGATTCCCACTTCAGGCACAGGCAGCTCCTTGTGGGCAAGTCACTTAACCCTCCATTGCCCGCTGCATTGAGCCTGCCATGAGTGGGAAAGCGTGGGGTACAAATGTAACAAAATAAAAAAATCAGCACTGTTTTTGCTTATATCTGCTTCTGAAATTCGATTATGCCATTCTCTAGGCCATCTCCACCTTACCTATTAGTACTGTTTTCTACTTATATCTACTTGTTTAAATTTTGATTATGCTGTTCTTTATGTAAACACTGTTATCTCCTAATCTATTATCTACCAATAACGATACATTTTAAGCCACATTGAGCCTGCAAAAAGGTGGGAAGATGTGGGATACAAATGCAATAAATAAAATAACTGGAAATGTCGGTATTCAGACATAGCCGGTTATCTTTAAACCAGCCAAAGACATACCAGGGTTTGACATGGCCAAATATGGCCTCCAAATCCAGTTTAAAAATTGGCAGATAGCCGGTTATATCGCATGATATAACCAATTATCCACCAGCTGCTAACTGTGGACATTCAGCGGAGGATAGCTGGTTATCCCCCCACTGAATATTCATGGATAGCCGATTAAATGCTATTTAACCGGTCAGCATCTGTTCTGACCAGTTAAATAGCGCTAAATATCAAGTGGACTGGGTTTAAAACATCTTAACACAGGACTTTCCATGTGCTAAGCCCATTTTTACTGTGGTGGAAAAGTAGGTCATTTTCCAGTTTTTGATTTGCAGGTTGTGCACTAATTTTGTTGTTAAGGCAACTGTCAAATAACGCAGGAGCAGTTACCACCTCCTGCTTTAATCAGTTAGGGTGCGCTAATGTGAACTCACTAGCTGGTTAACACTTCCATGCCCCTTCCCCACTCATACCACACCCCCTTCCAAAAAATAATTTTTAAATAAATAGTGCGCAATTTGCTCATGCAAACAGGGAAATTATTTGAGGACGCTTTAGCGCATTCTGCATTAAGCCTTTTTTGGCACCATAAGCCCATGTTTGTAAACAGCACATCTTAGTAAAAGGACCCCTTTATTTCTTAGTCCATTATGAGCATAACATTTTGGGGCCCTTTTATAAAGGCATGCCAAAAAATGGCCTGCGGTATTGTGGGCGTGTGTATCGGATGCGTGCTGGACTATTTCTCCACTGTGTCTGGAAAAAGGGTTTTTTTTTTTTTATTGGGCTAGGAAATGGATGTGCGGCAAAATGAAAACCATCATGCGTCTATTTACGGCCTGAGACCATTGACTTAGCGATAAAGGGCTCATGCGTTGCCCACACGGTAATCGTCCAACACACGCCAACTGCTGATTACCACCGGGAATGCCCCCATGGTAGAAAATACAAAATTATTTTCTACTGTGGGATTTTGGCGCACACCAAACTCGGAATTACTGCCAGGCGGTAATGCCAATGTAACATGCTGCGACTAGGAAAGCGAATAGAATGTTGGGTATTATTAGGAAAGGTATGGAAAACAGGTGTGAGGATGTTATAATGCCGTTGTATCGCTCCATGGTGCGACCGCACCTTGAGTATTGTGTTCAATTCTGGTCGCCGCATCTCAAGAAAGATATAGTAGAATTGGAAAAGGTGCAGCGAAGGGCGACTAAAATGATAGCGGGGATGGGACGACTTCCCTATGAAGAAAGATTAAGGAGGCTAGGGCTATTCAGCTTGGAGAAGAGACGGCTGAGGGGAGACATGATAGAGGTATATAAAATAATGAGTGGAGTGGAACAGGTGGATGTGAAGCGTCTGTTCACGCTTTCCAAAAATACTAGGACTAGGGGGCACACGATGAAACTACAGTGTAGTAAATTTAAAACAAAATCGGAGAAAATATTTCTTCACCCAACGCATAATTAAACTCTGGAATTTGTTGCCGGAGAATGTGGTGAAGGTGGTTAGCTTGGCAGAGTTTAAAAAGGGGTTAGGTGGTTTCCTAAAGGACAAGTCCATAAACCGCTACTAAATGGACTTGGGAAAAATCCACAATTCCAGGAATAACATGTATAGAATGTTTGTACGTTTGGGAAGCTTGCCAGGTGCCCTTGGCCTGGATTGGCCGCTGTCGTGGACAGGATGCTGGGCTCGATGGACCCTTGGTCTTTTCCCAGTGTGCCATTACTTATGTACATGTGCCGCACTCATGTAGGCCTTACTTGCCTATGTAAAAGGGCACAAACAAAAAAAGCCACACTGGGCCTTCAAGACTGAGACAACAGGAGTGTTTTATTAGTGAATTAGTAAAAAAGGCCCGTTTCTGACACAAATGAAACGGGCGCTAGCAAGGTTTTCCTCGGAGTGTGTATGTTTGGGAGAGTGTATGTGAGAGTGACTGTTTGAGAGTCAGAGTGAAAGTGTGAGTCCAATCCATGCTCCTCTGTCACCTGGCCCCTCCATTTTTCCCTATCCAGCATTTCCCCTCTCTGCCTGAGGCCTGCCCTGCAATCCATATCCATCCATGCCCATCTGTCCCCTCCATTCATCCCTATCCAGCAATTCCCCTCTCCCTGAGTCCTGCCCTTCCAATCCATGCCCATCCATGCTCATCTGTCACCTGGCCCCTCAATTTTTCCCTATCCAGCATTTCCCCTCTCTGCCTGAGGCCTGCCCTGCAATCCATATCCATCCATGCCCATCTGTCCCCTCCATTCATCCCTATCCAGCAATTCCCCTCTCCCTGAGTCCTGCCCTTCCAATCCATGCCCATCCATGCTCATCTGTCACCTGGCCCCTCCATTTTTCCCTATCCAGCATTTCCCCTCTCTGCCTGAGGCCTGCCCTGCAATCCATATCCATCCATGCCCATCTGTCCCCTCCATTCATCCCTATCCAGCAATTCCCCTCTCCCTGAGTCCTGCCCTTCCAATCCATGCCCATCCATGCTCATCTGTCACCTGGCCCCTCCATTTTTCCCTATCCAGCATTTCCCCTCTCTGCCTGAGGCCTGTCCTGCAATCCATATCCATCCATGCCCATCTGTCCCCTCCATTCATCCCTATCCAGCAATTCCCCTCTCCCTGAGTCCTGCCCTTCCAATCCATGCCCATCCATGCTCATCTGTCACCTGGCCCCTCCATTTTTCCCTATCCAGCATTTCCCCTCTCTGCCTGAGGCCTGCCCTCCCAATCCATGGCCATCCATGCTCCTCTGTCCCCTGTCGCCTCCATTCATCCTTTTGCAGCAAGTCCCCTCTCTCCCTTCCATGACCCCCCCCCCCTCGCATCCATGCTCCTCTCTCTCCCATGTGCCAGCCTGGGCCGGCCTCTTCCCCCCCCCCCCCCCCCCCCCCCCGCTCGCATCCATGCTGTGGTTGGCCACCCTCTTCTCTCCCCCCCAACATGCGTTTTTTTTTTCTTCCACCCCCTCCCGCGAACCTGTTTCCCCCCCCCCTGCCGGAACGCCGAAAACTGCCGCCGCCGTTGTTGTACTACCTTCCCTTCCCGTAGGTTGTTGAATCATCTTAGAAAGTTTAACTCCGTGCGTCAGACGCACGGAGTTAAACTTTCTAAGATGATTCAACAACCTACGGGAAGGGAAGGTAGTACAACAACGGCGGCGGCAGTTTTCGGCGTTCCGGCGGGGGGGGGGATCGACAGGTTCGCGGGAGGGGGTGGGTTTCGAGGGGGCCATAGCGCGGGGGGGGGGGGGTGACAGCTGATTCCGAGGCAGTAGGAGGAGTAGGGAAACACGCTGCGCGTGTTTCCCTACTCCTCCCCTTGCCTTGCAATCAGCTGTTTTGACGTCAGTGACGTCAGTGCGTGTCTGCCTCACAGACCACCTCCAGCCAAGGAGCCACGGTCCCAAGCACAGAACGTTGGAGGTGAGAATTATTATATAGGATGACCCGACACGGGCCGTGTTTCAGCGTGAAACAACGCCTGCCTCAGGGGTCAGGGTTTGGACATAATTATGTGAAGTGTATAGGTATCCAAATCCTCCGAGATTAAACGGAGAGAAACTTTGGAGCCAAGAAAGCCTGTCACATCGGACAGTAGCGATTCAAAAGAAACCACCTTTTAGTCTCCTGTTTTTGAATCGCTACTGTCCAGTGTGACAGGCTTTCTTGGCTCCAAAGTTTCTCTCCGTTTAATCTCGGAGGATTTGGATACCTATACACTTCACATAATTTATGCCCAAACCCTGACCCCTGAGGCAGGCGTTGTTTCATGCCGAAACACGGCCCGGCCCGTGTCGGGTCATTCACTAATAAAACACTCCTGTTGTCTCAGTCTTGAAGGCCCAGTGTGGCTTTTTTTTGTTTGTGTACTTTTTATGTATGCTGGTTACCCTCTCTGTTTGGCTTCTATGTAAAAGGGCCCCATAATTGTTCTGCCTGAAAACCAAAAAAAGTTTCTTTTTGTCAATAAATGAGCAACTCAGTAAGTGTGCTACCTCAAAGCAGAGAGGGACAGTTAGACAAGTTTTGGGACAAGCTAATTTCCCTCAGTCTCCCTTGAATGCTCACTGAGGTGAAAGGCTAATGTTTTAAGGAATTCAGCTGTGGAATCCTACTGACTTTCTGAATGGCTATTAGCGGATCCTTTGCTTCTAGTGACTGACCTTATGCTCATGTTGCCTACCTTACTGAATCTCACACTGTGCCTGGTCCACCAGTGGTGCTAAAATGAGTGCAAAGAAGAGGGTTGATAGGTTGCCGCACTCAGATTGCACAACGGGAAGCCAGGCAGCATTTATTGCCAACAGCAGGGGATTGCCTTTGCCTTTAAACTCTGATCCGGTCTGTGCCACTTCCAGTTTATGTTTCAGAAGTTCATCAGGCTGCACTGTACTCTCGTTTTGCAGGGGCCACTCTCCTACATAAATAAGAAGAAACTCTAGAAAGAGTATTAAAAGTTTCTAAGCTGTGCCATTATTATTAAATATCCTGTCTGAGGCTGATGCATCGGGATAGGCCACAATCTTCCTCACACTAGTACTAACTAAATCCCCAATATCAACTCACCTTCCCTCAAATTAACAACACCCATCTTCCTCCACACAAATATCAACGTAATCAACCCCACTAATCACTCACCAACACCTCACCCCCCCCATCCCACCTTTAGGGGACCATGTTAAGCAATGACTGTTACCATCAAAGGCAGGGGCGTAGCCAGACTTCAGCGGGAGGGGGAGGTCCAGAGCCTGAGGTGAGGGGGCACATTTTAGCCCCCCCGGCGCCGCCGACCCCCCCTGACATTGCCAAACCCTCCCCCGCCGCCACCACCACCACCAACAACAACTTTGACCCCCCCCCTGCCAACGACCCTCTCAACCCCCCTTTTCCCCCAACCCTCCCCCGCCACTGCCGTCGGCTACCTTTGCTGGCGGGGGACCACAATCCCCACCAGCCGAGGTCCTCTTCTTCCGGCGCAAGGTTTCGTTCTGTTTCTGTGAGTCTGACTTCCTGCACGTACAACGTGCAGGATGTTAGACTCACAGAAACAGAACAAAGCCTTGCAGATCAGCCAGCGGCCGCATTGCTGGCTGACCTGCAAGGCTTCGTTCTGTTTCTGTGAGTCTGACGTCCTGCACGTACAATGTGCAGGACGTCAGACTCACAGAAACAGAACGAAGCCTTGCGCCGGAAGAAGAGGACCCCGCCAGCAAAGGTAGGCGGTGGGGGAGGGTTGGCGGCGGGAGGGGGGGTTGAGAGGGTTGTCGGCAGGGGGGCCCAGGCCCCCGTGGCCCCAAGTAGCTACGCCACTAGTCAAAGGTAGACCCAGGTATTCAATTACCAGGCATGTCTGGGCAGCAACACTGAAATATCTAGGTTAGCCACCATACCTGTATAGAATCCTATATAGAAGGCGTGGAACCAAACAAACTTAGGAGTGGATTAGATGGCAACACCAGTAATTGGGAAGCAAAACCAGTACTGGGCAGACTTCTGTGGTCTGTACCCTGAAAATGGGAAGAACAAATCGAGATCAAGTATATGTATCATACGTTATACTATGAGTTTATCTTGTTGGGCAGACTGCCATCATCTACTATGTTACTTTTTTACCGAGAAGTTATGGCGGTATGGCCAATATTCAGTGCTGAACCCACTTAGCTAACTGGGCAAAGCTAGGACTGCTATTTACATGGTCCTGCTTGCTCGATTAGCCATGCAGACATTGGCATTATCACCAGGGCCCACATAACTTTTGGGATTGTCCCAAATCCATCCCAGATAACTCCTCAACTGGCTGGTTTCACTATGGCTGGTTAGAGCCGATATTCAGCGGAACTGCCTGATTAAGAGCTACTGAATATTGACTGCCAGCTCAGCAAAATCCATCCCTTCTTCTCTGAGCACTCTACCAGAACCCTTATCCACACTCTTATCACCTCTCGCCTAGATTATTGCAACCTGCTTCTCACCGGCCTCCCACTTAGCCATATCTCTCTTCTTCAATCAGTCCAAAACTCTGCTGCGCGAATCATTTTCCGCCAGAGTCGCTATGCTCACATTAGCCCTCTCCTCAAATCACTTCACTGGCTCCCTATCCGTTTCCACATTCAATTCAAACTTCTCTTACTGACCTATAAGTGCATTCACTCTACCGCTCCCCAGTACCTCTCCACTCTTGTCTCTCCCTACGCCCCCCCCTCGGGTACTCCGTTCTATGGATAAATCTCTCTTATCTGCCCCCTTCTCCTCTACTGCTAATTCCAGACTCCGTTCCTTTTATCTCGCTGCACCTTACGCCTGGAATAGACTTCCCGAGCCTGTACGTCTAGCGCCGTTTTTGGCCGTTTTCAAATCCAGGCTAAAAGCCCACCTCTTTAACGCTGCTTTTGACTCCTAACCAGTACTCACTTGCCCTGTACCCTTTTATCCCCACCTCTTTAATTCCCTTACCTCTTAATTGTTCTGTCTGTTTGCCTGTCCTATTTAGATTGTGAGCTCTTTGAGCAGGGACTGTCTTTTCATGTATGGTGTATAGCGCTGTGTATGCCTTGTAGCGCTATAAAAGTGATAAGTAGTAGTAATGTAGAAGCCTGCCCTTGCAGATCAGCAACGTGGCTGCGCAGGCTTCTGTTTCTGTGAGTCTGACGTCCTGCTCAGACTCACAGAAACAGAAGCCTGCACGGCTGCGTTGCTGATCTGCAAGGGCAGGCTTCTAGATGGAATGTTGCTAGTGGAGGAGTAGCCTAGTGGTTAGTGCAGTGGAACATGGAATGTTGCTACTATTTGAGATTCTGGAATGTTGCTATTACTTGAGATTCTACATGGAATGTTGATACTATTTGAGATTCTACACGGAATGTTGCTATTCCACTAGCAACATTCCATATTTAGATTGTGAGCTCTTTGAGCAGGGACTGTCTTTTCATGTATGGTGTACAGCGCTGCGTATGCCTTGTAGCGCTATAGAAGTGATAAGTAGTAGTAGTAGGAGCTTCTTCTGCCTGGTTAAACCCTTTTTAATATTGCCCCCCCCCCCCCTTCAAATATTTTCTTAATTGTATGGTCATTTATGCAGGATTACTACAAAAATAGTTGTGTCATCTTCAAACACTTAAAAATTCAGCCATACGCATACTCTGCCAAGCTTGCCGTTTTGATCCAGTCATTCCACTTTTCATCACACTACATTGGTTACCCATCAAATATCATATTTGCTTTAAGCTACTTATTTTTACCCATAAAGGATCAGATTCTATATATAGCACCTAAAAAATCCGTACGGTAAACATTTCCGCCTAAGCATATTCTATCAGTGGTGCCTAGATTTAGGTGCAGTATATAGAATACACTTAGTTGATATTCCAGCGCCTAAAACTATGCACCTCTATTTACGCCAATGAAAATGTAGCATAAATCCCTGTGCATAGATTTGTGTGTCCTGGGCCATATTCTATAACTGCACATATAAATTTGGGAACGCCCATTTCCCCGCTCATAGCTATGCCCCTTTTAAACTGTACACATTAGAATTTAGGCACAGTTCACTACAGAATATGCTTAATGAGTTGTGCGTGTAAATTCTAATTATTGCCAATTAGTGCTCATTAATGCTTGTTAAGTGCTGTTATCAATGCTGATTGGCTTGTTAAGCCAATTACATTATGCGAATTGTTATAGAATACACATGGATTCAGGTGTATTTCTAGGGATGCTATATAGAATCTAACAGAAAGCTCTTCATTGAGGAAGACCTTCTTACCTTTCATCACTGGTTGTCCCGTACACACTGAACTGTTTGCTTCAATCCCTTGGCTCAAATCGACTAGTGCTTCCCCCTCCCAAGAAAGCATACCATGAAGGTACCTGAAATTCAGCTAGCTTCCTTCCTTCCTTCCTTCCTTCCTTCCTTCCTTCCTCTCTCCCAGACCCTGGAACGATCTTCTTCCTGATATTAGGGCTGAATATTCTTTAGCCAAATTTAAGTCACGCTTAAAGATTGAATATTTTCACTGGCATTTGATATTATCCTACAGTGAAAGTATCCTGTGGATGAAAAGAGAGAAACTGTATTTTTATTTTTAGTACTCCCTTTTCCTATTTCCTAAAGCATTTTGAATGATTGAGTAGTATCTTTCCTATACAAAATGGTGTTCTACTTCTTGATGTTATGTATTGGTTCATGTTTTATTTGTAAACCGCTTTGGTCTCCAAAAGAGTAAAAGCAGGATATCAAGCTTTAATAAACATAAACAAACATAAACATATGTATTAAGGCTGCAAGTTAATCGCAGGTAACTATGCGATTAACATATCAATCATTAACCATGCTTTAAACCCCATCGCGATTAAAGAATTTAATCGTACTGCAGCATCTCCGTCTCCTCCAAACATCTCTTCTGCTCTCTTCTACTTCCAGTCTCTGTCCTCAGCATGATTCAGCATCTTTCTCTCCAACCAGGATTCAACATCATCCCCCACACGTCAGCCTACCTTAAAAATGGTCTTTTGTTGGTCCCCAGCTACGGCAGGGGTGCACATATGATGCCTGCGGTCTGCTCCAAAGATTCCCCTCTGGTCTATTCTGCCTAGTCTGATATCACTTCCTGTTTTTGCAAGGGCAGGATGGATCAGAAGGAAAGCTTCAGACCTGGCGGCAGGCAGCCACTGCCAAGGACCAACAGAAGACCACCTTAAAGGAAAACTGGGGGAGAGAGGGGAATTGAGAGGGGCAGATGCCAAAGCCTGAGTAGAGGGAATGGAGTGAGACGCAGACCTGCAAGCAGAACTGGAGAGGTCACCAGTGGAAGCTATTCCCAAAGCAGTAAGCTCCACCAGCCACGAAAATAACTTTGTGTTGCTACTCATAAAGGTGAAGGGGAGGGATGATGAGGTGCTGAACAAGAGGAGGAGGGAGAGGGAAAGAAAGAGATAATAGACCTGGGGGAAGAGGAAAGGAAGAGAAAGGGGATATGTTGGATCTGGGGGGCAGGAGGGAGGGAGATTATCAGTCCTTTAGGGAAGGGAAGGGGGTTGGGATTTGATATACTGCCTTTCTGCAGTTACAATCAAAGTGGTTTATACTTATTTTGTACCTGGGTCAATGGAGCTTTAAGTGATTTGCCCAGAGTCACAAGGAGCTGCAGTGGGGAGGGAAGAAGATAAATAAACAAAACTTTAATCGTGCAATTAATCGTCATCAAAAATTTTAGTTGTGTGATTAATCGCAATTACATCTTTTATTCAAAATGCAGTCCTAATATGGATGTTTTATTGACTGTTGTCATTTTAAACTGTGTTTTGTTTTAGCTGACTATTGTTTCTTTCAGTGTACATGGCAAAAGTGAAGGTAGTAAGGGGGGAGGGGGATAAGATAGGGTACTGTTATAAAAACAAAAACTGATGATAGCAACTTAAGATTAATGTACATAAGAACGATAGCTTTACAATTTGTTATGTATGTACTCTAATGGATGTGTTACCAGGTGGAATCATCAATAAAAATGTTGACACAAACTGTGTTTTGTTTTATCAATTGTTAGCCGCCCTGAGCTTCTGGTGGAGGCAGTTTATAAAAGCCTATATTATTATTATCGTACAAAAATCTGAGTTGCTATCCCACTGTAAACCATAAAATTCTGCGTTGTCATCTTCTGATCACCAACCATCTCTCCTTGTTTCTCACTTACCCTTCCCCCCACTACTTGTCCCCTCGAGTCTGTCATTGGAATGCTTTTATTATTTACTTAGGGCCCCTTTTACTAAAGGCTTGTCGCACGGCAACCTGAAACCTCCGCCGGTGGTAGTTCTGTCCCCGGCGTGTGGCATTTCCCGCGCTGCTGGAATTTTTCAAAAATGATCACCTCAGGGGGTTACCTCTGGGTTAGCGCGAGAGATCTCACTTGTCACCTCAATGGGTGGCGGTAAATGTTTCCCCTGAAAAGGCTGCGCAGCAAGTACGAACTTTCCACATGGCCATTTCTTTTTTCTGAAACAGCGAAGAAGACTACAAAATAATAAAAGGACGACGCTTCAGATAAAAATCCAGATAAAAATACGATGTTTATTGATCGACGAACAAGACTCGACACAGCTGTGTTTCGGCCTACAGGGCCTGCATCAGGAGTCTTTCATCATCAGATATGTCAATTCTTGTATTCGTTATACAATTGTAGATCTTGTAATGGAGCTGCAGAGTCTCTTGCATCGGAATAAAATAGTGCTCTTGAAGGTTTTCTAATCTTGAGGGTAAACCCGGATCGAAAACTGTGTTGAGTCTTGTTCATCGATCAATAAACATCGTATTTTTATCTGGATTTTTATCTGAAGCGTCGTCCTTTTATCATTTTGTAGTCTTCTTCGCTGTTTCATTTTTTTTAGCATACTTTTTGCAAAGACTTGTTTCTTCTGTTTTTGCATCATTTCTTTTTTCCACCTTTTTACCCACTGCGGTAAAGGGGACTCTACACATGGCAAAAACTCGCGCTGCTGCTAGCTCAGGACCCTTTTTACCACAGCTTAGTAAAAGGGGACCCTTAGATATTCTTGTATTGTCAATTTTGCTCATGCTGTCCCATGGCCGCCGAGAGGGGGGGCAGGGGGGACAAAATTCCCCGGGCCCAGCGCCGGGGTTTCTCTCCTTCTCCTGCTCCCAGGCTGCCGGCACTGCAGTCCCCGGTCTCACCTGCCTGCCCTCGGCTCCGTCGACAGCCCCCCTCCGTCTGCCACCGGGTCCTTTGCATTCAAATCAGCAGCGCCTCACCTCTCTGTGAAAGCGGCAGATCGCCTCCCTTCAGGCCCTCCCTGTGTCCCGCCCTCGCGGAAACAGGAAGTTACATCAGACGATGGCGGGACACAATGAGGAAAGGCCCAAAGGGAGGCGATCTGCCGCTTTCACATGGAGGCAAGGCGCTGCCGATTTGAATGCAGGGGGCCCGGTGGCGAACGGAGGGGGGCTGTCGATGGGGCCGGGAGTGGGCGGGTGGAGACTGAGAACTGAGGCACTGGCGGTAGCGATTGGGGGGGCGGTGGGAGGAGGCAGCCTCTGCCCCGGGCCCGGCTTAGTCTCTCAGCGGCCCTGTACTGTCCTGACTTGAGGAAGGAGGTTTCCACTTCCAAATGCAAGTGAAAAATGTATTGTGAGCCCAATAAAGTGGTATCCTATCATTTCATTTTGTTATTTTTATTTATTAATCTTTAAAGTGAAGTAAGAAGGCACCTTAGAGGTCAAGAAAAATGGCTCAATTCAGTGGGCTATAATGTTTCAACAAAGCTGCATTCATGGCTGTTATTGAAATGAAATGATTTGGTCTAATATGAAAAAAAAAAAAACGTGTTACAGAAAACCAGCCTTGATGGTTCTGGAACAAATCTGCCTTTCAGGGACAAATACCTAGAGGTTTTTAGCCCTGCAGGAGAGCTTCAAAATAATGTCATCTATAAATGTATGCAATTCTGTGGTTTTTAGATGGCTGAAAACAGACCAGAGGAGATAGTCTTGCAAAACAACGTGGCTGCTGTGTATGAAATGTACTGTGGAGCAGCCTAGTGGATAGTGAAGTGGGCTGAGAGGACACCAGAGTTCAAACCCACACCAAGACTCCTTGTGACTTTTACCTTCCATCGATAACCTCAGGTACATAGAAACATGACGGCAGATAAAGGCCATATGACCCATCCAGTCTGCCCATCCTCTGTAACCCCTAATTCTTCCTGTTCCTAAGCGATCCCACATGCTTATCCTATGCCTTTTTAAATTCTGACACTGGCACATTGTTGGTGTCGAGTACCTTACCACCTTGAAGAGCTGAACACAAGACCCCTGAAGATGCTAGTTTTTAGCGAAACATGATCATGTCGGGTCCTGGTTCCTTGGTGTATCAACTACCTATTGTATTATAATTTCATGTGGAAATTTACTACATAGTAGCCAACAGTTGGTGGTGTCAGCAATTTGGAGTTCCTGGAGTCCTTAACCGGAAGGGTTGAAGATAGTCGTCCATTTACAATTAAGACTATGTTTACTAAAGGATATCCAGCTTTAATGTAAAGTACTCGTATTGAGATCCGAAGAGATTGGAACTATCTATACAGCCTGGTTGAAATTCTGCTACGTGGAAAGGACTCAATTGTTATGTGTTATCAGTCTGCATGGTTAAGTAGTTGTGTAACTATGCTTTAATGTAATACTCCATATTCAGTATTAGTCCTGTTATGCCTGTATTTGGTTGTAATATTTTGTTGAATTCAATGTGTGAATGTGAGAGAATGTTAGTGATTTGTGTGTGATAGACTTTTATGACTATGAGTTAACAAGATAAGGACAAGAGGATTCGATTTATATAAATAGAATAAAGATATTTTTGCATTTCTAACGGCTGTTATGTTTACTTAAGTACGACCAATTATTGAGTGTGAACCTAAGAAAATTAAAGAGTCATGGGATAGGAGGCAATGCTCTGGTGTGGATTAGGAATTGGTTATTGACAGAAAACAGAGGGCTTCCTAACCACCAGAACATACTAAGTAAAATCAAATTCAAACATATCACCACCATGGAAAGCAACCTGTGGAGTACCTCAAGGCTCACCATTATCACCATTACTCTTCAACATGATGATGATCCCGCTAGCAAAGTCCTTATCCAATCGAGGCCTTAACCCATTCATCTATGCAGATGATGTTACAATCTACATTCCCTTCAGACATGCCTTGACTGAAATAACCAATGAAATCAATGATGGCCTGAACATCATGGACTCTTGGGCAAACTCATTCCAACTGAAACTGAACACTGAAAAAAACACAATGCCTTATCCTCTCATCTCAACACAACAACTACAAACCCGCAACCATAAACACCCCAGGACACACATTCCCTATTTCAGACAACCTAAAAATACTCAGAGTCACAATCAACCGCAACCTCACTCTCGAGAGCCAAGTAAAAACCGTAATAAAGAAAATGTTGTACTCAATGTGGAAACTCAAGCGAATAAAACCTTTCTTCTCGAGAGATACCTTTCGTAAACTAATACAATCAATGGTCCTAAGCCATGCAGATTACGGCAATGGAATCTACGCGGGATGTAAAGAACAACTCACAAAAAAAACTCCAGACCGCCCAAAACACAGCAGCCAGACTGTTATATGGTAAAACACGATTCGAAAGCGCTAAACCCCTATGAGAAAAGGTACACTGGCTCCCAATCAAAGAACAGATCATCTCCAAATCTGCACTTTAGTCCACAAAATCATCTACAGCGTAGTCCCAGGATACATGACAGACCTCATAGATCTACCAACTAGAAACAGACTCAGATCAGCATGATCATACCTAAACCTACATTATCCAAACTGCAAAGGGCTGAAATACAAAACAACCTATGCATCCAGCTTCTCCTACATAAGCGCACAATTATGGAATGGACTCCCATATGCAATGAAAACAATACATAACCACCTAAACTTCAGGAAATCATTAAAAATCTACCTCTTCAAAAAAAAATCTTACCCCACCAATCCAACATAAATTCCCACATCCAGCAACACACCATAATCAATGATCGTACCGGACAATTTGCTTTCCTCTTTCTCCTCGACCTCATGTCGCTTGATTCAATTTTACCTCATTTGACCACAACACAATCTTGTATTTGTTATCAACCGAAATGGCAAACGCCATATGGTACTTTGTAAGCCACATTGAGCCTGCAAATAGGTGGGAAAATGTGGAGTATAAATGTAACAAATAAATTGTGGATATCCTAAAACTTGACTAGTTAGGTATGGCCCAAGGACTGGGTTGAAAGCCCCTGCAATGGACCTTCCTCCCTTAATTTTATATCATGAACTCTTGTTAATAACTTCCCTTTTCTATGGAAAATCTCACCTTCCCACACTCATCAACAATATAATCAGTTTCTCAACTCAGTCCTTGGAATACTACTACTACTATTTAACATTTCTAGAGCGCTACAAAGTGTACGCAGCGCTGTACAAACACAGAAGAAAGACAGTCCCTGCTCAAAGAGCTTACAATCTAAATAGACAAAAAGTAAAGCATTTAATATTTAAGCAGTCAAGCACAAGAGAACAGTCACAGAAGGACTGAAGATGTTGAAGGGTGGTCAGTGTGATTAGGTGTAACTCTGGTTGGAGTAGTGGGAGAAGGTGATAGAAGAATAGAAATGGGTGAGGTAAAAGTAATGAGTGGGTTGATAGGGAGGTTATATAAGACATGTCACTCTAGGGGTGGGTGGGTAGAGGGGTAGGGTGGGCGGGACTAAGTCTAAAGCAGGAGAAGGTATTCTCTGCAGCCTATCTGTGAGATGGAAAATGGAATACACCTACAGGTCCTTTTATAAAGGTGCGCTAGCGTTTTTAGCATGCACTAAACACTAGAGATGCCCATATATTCCTATGGGTACTATTCTACCTATGAAAAGTTATTCCATTATTATACATCTGTAAGTTGCACAAGCCAGCATGTTTAAAAATATAAGTGAGATTAAATAAAAAAAATGCTACCAACAATAAAGAATGACAACTCGGATGCAGGAGCTCATAGGTTTGCATTTTTTTTTGAATAGGAAGGTAAACAGAGACTGACCTATTAACTTCAACTTTTGACTTCATCCGGGCTGCTGTTTTCATTAGGCACACATTGAGGTGTATTTTCAAAGCAACACTAAGCCTCCTTGGCAGTCACTTCTGTGAGTCCCGGACACCTCCTGCTCCCTGTCCCCAGTGGCCGCGACAAAAAAAAAAAGGCACAAGGCTGCTGGTCCTCTGCCCCTGTTGACGTCAACTTCCAGTTCCGGGGGCAGAGGACTGGCAGAGCTGACAGCACATGCTTGAAGGCTACAGCCCTGTGCTTGCTTTTTTTTTTTTGTATTTCATTTTTCTGCCCCTGCTGTCTTCAGTAGCAGTTCGGGTGGGAGGGAGGTCGGGATTTGCTGCGGCACCCCAGTGAGTGTGCTCCTGAAAACCCCAACTGGCTGGGTGTACCCTGAGGACTAGGTTGAAAACCCCTAGAGCAATGGTTCCCAAACCTGGTTCTCCACTGCATGCAAATCTCTCTCATGAATATTCATTGTGGATATCCTGAAAATCTGACTGACTGGGGTGGAAACCACTGCCCTAGAGCACTGAGCTAAGGCCAGGATCAAATCCTGCTGCGGCACCTTCTGTTCTAGGGCAAGTAACTTAACCCTCCATTGCCTCAGGCTACTATTGAAAAGGTGTGGGCCAATTCCAAACATAGACAAACCCTTACCTCATATAGAATAAGGAAATAGAACCCCCCCCCCCCCCCCCAAGCATCTATGAGCAGAATAATACAGGAAAAAAATGCAAAAAAAATATACAAAACTAGAAAATATGTGCATTTCTCCAAAGTTGACATGTTCCAAAAAAGCAAAATAAAAAAAAGCAAAATTGAAGACACATATTTTTCTACCTTTGTTGTCTGGGTCTTTTGTTTTTCTAATTGGAATAGTCCCAGTCTCTGTCTCCCACGTTTCTTGTGTCTGTGGTCTTGCTTTCATTTCTTCTCTCTCCTCATCTTCATTCTCTACATCTGACACTGATCATTCTTTTCATTTTTTCTCTTCTCTGCCTTTGTATCCACTTATATCTGACCTTACCTCTTATTCTTCCTTTCTCTCACCCTGTAGTCCTTAGTCTCCTTTTTTCACCTCTCATCTACCTATTGGCTTTTCCCATCGCCCTCTGTCATCCCATTTTGAGCACTCCCATTGTTTCCTGTCTCTCTCCTTCCCCAATTTCCTATATCCTCTTTATTTTTTATCCATTTGTCCCCCATGTCCATCCTCTGTATTCACCCTATTGAGCCAGACATGGGAAGCAACTGTTTGCCCTGAAATTTATAGTATGGAGTGTTGCCATAATTTGGGTTTCTACCAGGTACTTGTGACCTGGCCTGACCACTGTTTGGAAAACAGGATACTGTGTTAGATGGACCACTGGTCTGACCGAATATGGCTCCTCTTATGTTCTCTCAGTCCTCATCTATCCTTCCCTGCCTCTCATCCCTTTCCCAGCCCTAGCTTCATCCCTGTGTCTCCTTCCTTCCCTTGCCTCCAGGACATTCTTTTATCTCTTATTGTCCCTCTTTTACCACTTTTTTTAGCCCCATTCACACCCTCATTCACTCCCTTCAGAGACTCGTCTTTTTCCTCTCCCATACCTCTCCACAACACCCCCATCCTTTTTCACTACCTCTCCCTCCAGTTCTCCACACTATGTCTAAACCTCTCCTCACATTTCATCCCCCTTATTTTATTTTATTCTTATCTCACACCCTCAGTTATATTTCCAACCCATCTAACACCCCCACCCCCACACACTCAAATCTACCAATTGCCAAGGTCTTCAGTATCCCCTCCAAATCCCTCCTATCTATAATTCCCTACTCTGCTCCCTTCTCCTACTCAGTCATCAAGCCCTAGTTCATCCAAGTCTCATTATTCTGCTGTCACTCCCAACCTCTCCCTGAGTCCCATACTTCTGCTCTGCCCCTCCCTAGTTTCTCACTCAATACTGTTCTACCTCAAGTCCAATTCTTCTGCTCTGTACTCCCTCCCCAAGTCATTGAATCCAATCCATCTTCTGCTCTGTTCTTCTCTTCCCCCTGATCTTTCGGTCCCATTTGTCTTCTGCTCTCCCACCCATCTTCTTCTCTGCACACCCCCGCTCCCCGAGTCCAGCACCTCTTCTGCTCATACCCTCAGTCTCCAAATGCAATCTGTCTTCCTATGTCCCCTCTCCATTCTCCTTCATCTTCTGCTCTGTCCTCCTCAGTCCAGCCCTTCTTCTATTGTTCTCTTCCCCAGTCCCATCCTCCTGCTCTCTAAAGTCCATTAGATCAATTTATTCCACTAATTTTTCTTCTTTGGATCAACGCCTGTAAGCTGGTCTGGCTGAGGCTATGGGTCCAGTTCTGGTGCCAGCCACGGGTCACACAGCCCCTCTTTTTCCCTACAGCTCTCAGGCCATACGATTCAAACCTGCTCTGTTTGAACCATGGGGCCCTGAATCTAAAGAACCCTACCAGGTTCAAGCATCATCTGTTTAAGCCATGTAGGGCTATGTAGACACAGGGCAGATTTGATTAGTTCAGTCCAGCAGCTCTAGGAAGGAAGGAAGAAGAATCTGTGTGACCATGGGAGGTACCACATCAGGAGCTGCAGCACCAGTCAAAGCAGTTTAAAGGTATTGTCTGGTTCTGGTTGGGGTGGCGAGCCTTTTTTTTTTTAAATTTAAGGTGGCCCCTGCAATGCTGTAACAACACCTATGGGTCACAGTATGTGTAAAATTAACACATTGGGAGACATTAACCCCCATCCCCTTCATACTGTCATTGTATTGCAACCTGTGATTCACTTGTACATTCAAGCCCTTTGTCTTCACCTCAGATTTAGGAATAAGAAATACTACTACTACTACTTAACATTTCTAGAGCGCTACTAGGGTTACGCAGCGCTGTACAATTTAACAAAGAGAGACAGTCCCTGCTCAAAGAGCTTACAATCTAATAGACAAGTGAATGGTCGGTCCGATAGGGGCAGTCTGGATTCACTGAACGGTAAGGGTTAGGTGCCGAACGCAGCATTGAAGAGGTGGGCTTTAAGCAAAGACTTGAAGACGGGCAGGGAGGGGGCTTGGCGTAAGGGCTCAGGAAGGTTGTTCCAAGCATAGGGTGAGGCGAGGCAGAATGAGCGGAGCCTGGAGACAATCCTATTCAGCACCAGATTCCATTTGCTTTAGGCTACTCCTCATCTCCGTCTGGTCCTGCCTACGGGTGCCAGCATCTTAAATCCAATAAACCATAAACGACCTCGACCTGCTTATTTTGTTTTGACCTTATGAAGAGAGTGCTGCTGCCAAAAGCTAACCAGCAATGAATTAAATTAGTTTAATAAAAAGACCTTTATTTCATGCACTCAGCTGAACTAAGCAATCATACTGCAATGTTGTGTTTCCATGATTGGTCTATTTGCGTTGAGAATACAGTTACGGTTAAGGATGCGTGTGGCAGCCGGCACACCAACAATTTAAACAGCTGATCCCTGCAACAAACAGACACACATCTGAAGTTACAGTGCTAGTCCTTTCATTCACATAGCTGGATCTGTGTCAGGATCAGCATGTTTTTAAGTTTTGGCAGTAAAAATCCTTTAGCTCATTCATTTTGACCTGACGATAGAGTAGAAAACTCTCAAAACTTAGCCTCAAATGTGTTGTTACGCCAATAAAAACTTGAGTGTTGACTCTGATTTCTAGATTAACATAGGCAGCGAAACAAGGTGGGCCACCAGGACCAGGTCCCGACTAAAGGTTTGCCCCACACAGTGGGGCTGGTGCAATGAAGTATCAGCTTACCATGAGTTCTAAGCACAATGTTCTGCTCTGCTATGGCTGCCCTATGAATTAAGGAGTTTAGGACACAAGAAAACTATGTGGAAAGGGGATAAACACAAAGGAATCCTGTTTAGAAGGTTTGGTTCTGCGGAATGTTAGCGGAGATTGGTTGGCGACGCCGGTAATTGGGAAACAAAATGGGAGCTGAGCAGACTTCTACGGTCTACACCCTGATCGTGACTGAACAGATAGGGATGGTCTGGAGTGTAAATTTTAAGGGGCTTCGACATTAGCTTCAGAACTTAGTACAAGAACAGTGCTGGGCAGACTTCTACAGTCTGTGCCCTGAGAAAGGCAAGGACAAATCAAACTCGGGTATACATATAAAGTATCACACACCATGTAAAATGAGTTTATCTTGTTGGGCAGACTGGATGGACCGTACAGGTCTTTATCTGCCGTCATTTACTATGTTACTATGTAAATTTAATGGTAATGAAGCATTATTAAACCCTGATGCAAAGAAGTGCACACATGGCCTGAAGGCTCAATGCCTGGTTTTCTAACTGAAGATTTAAAGGCCCTTTTACTAAGAGGTGTTAAGCGCTGGGTGCCTAGCACAGCTAACAATGGAGTGACCCGCTCAGGCATCCTGTGGTAACTCTGAAATGGGCACACAATAAAAAATATTTCAGACATTTTTTGAGAGGGGCATGTCATGAGTAGAAAGTGGGTGTCTCTGCACTAATCAGTTAGTGTACCTATATTATCGTGTGCTAACTGGTTGGCACAGGAATACCATGTGAGCGCTTTCCACCTACAAAATGGGTGGCGCTAAGTACTCATTTGACAATTTCTTAAAACGGTGAATGTGCGATGTGAGGGGAAAAGCAGCTACAGGGCAGGCAATGCAGCGAAGAACAGCGCTGGAGGAAGACGTCTGCTGCCGGGGCTTGGGGACCCCCACCAGCCAAGGTATGTGGAGTTGAGGGGGGGAGGCAGGGAGGTGGGGCAAAATGTGCCCCCCCCCCACTTTGGGCTCCATCCCCCAATTTTTATAGTCTGGCTACGCAGCAGTCCAGGGGGGGTGGCAGCAGTAATCCTGGTGAAGGGGGGGGGGGGGGCTGGCAGCGGTGGCCCTGCCCTGAGCCCAGCTCAGTTTCTTGGCGGCCCTGGTTAAGGGTAATTTTGCTGCAACTTAGTAAATGGTCCCCTTGGTGTGGAGTCTGAGGTGGAGTGAAAGGTTAGTTTGCTTTTTTTGAGGCTTTAGGTTTCTTTTCTCACAACTTATTTCTTGTTTTCTTGAAGAGAATGAATGAGCAAATATAAAACGGCAGGGAAATGAATAGCTGAAGTGGTCACTTGGCCAAATGCAGGGTTAAAGTGCAAGCGCTGCAACTATGAAATTATGGACAGTGCACTCAACTGCAGACATTTGGAAAATACTATACCAATAATATTTATGCACTGAAAATACATTTGCATTCCAGACACAGAGATCTAATATGCATAATATATGTACATGGAACACACCTTCTGGTACTGATACAAACTCTTTGCAAAATCATGCCCATATGTGCACCTTTCCATGGTGACCAGTGTGCTCTCCTATGTGTGCATATTATTTGCATCCCTTTGTTCACTGCACTGGGGGTAATGTTTTATTATTATTTTACATGTGTGTTAGGAAACCATGTGCTGACTTACTGTGCACTGCTCTAATGCACAACAGCCTCAGCATCAGCAGCTAAGGAGTTTGGAACCAGGTACATGTTCCAGCTGCTCCAGGATTAAGACTGAAACAGAAACGACATGCTAAAAGAGGTTGATTTAATATATTTGCTCACAGAACAGTCCCTGATACAATAAGAGGGGAGAGGGGAGGAGGCACATGAGCACACACAAATACTACTTTGTAAAAGTTTATCACTGAGGCAGATAATTTATACTAAAGGGTTTAGTACTGATAAGATGACTAACCATGAAAAGCCCAGGGTCCTTAACTGATTATAACATAGATACCACTTCCTAAACAGGGAACTGTGTTTATATATAGTTACACTGTAACTTGTGAAACTAAACCTAATGGAAACCTCTCTCAAGCTTGGCATTGTAGAGCAGGCAAACAGACTAGGAAATGATTATTCATGGTCACCGAGTCATAAAGGTTCCTCACACTGAACCCTAACACAATCAAAGAGATGCCAGATGTTTTATATAGTTGGTTACACAATTTGTTAATCAGTCACTGCAGGAGGGGAGTTTTCTGGTATGAATGGGTAGAGTTGTACCAACCCCTTACTAAAAGGAGATAAGCTGGAAGATACCTCCTGTGTGAACTATCACCCAGTGACCAATTTACCTGTCCTAACCCAGGTGGCAGAGGCAGTTGTGTCAATGTATTTACATCATCGTGCTCAGGGGCCCATGCAAAAAGGCTTGACGTAGAGACGCATGTGATTGTCTGAGCACGTGGCTTCTACCGCGAGTGTCATCCTATGCCATGCAGAAAGCTAATGGCATGCAAATTTTATGAGCAGAAACTTGCAGCTAATTGGGGGGGGGGGGGGAAAAGCATGTTGGCCACACATGCAGAAAGATTTCACAGTAAGTGCAGCCCTTGTATGCATGTCCAAACAAAAAAGATGAAAGTGTCATCAACCCATCATTAGAACTTCATTTGATCAAACATAATCTCAGACATGCTGAACGTTGTCATTGGTGCAAGCACAGAACTAAGATTAATTGCCTCCTTTGCAAATCCAAATTAAGATCAAATAATTACCATCTAAAAAAAGCAACACTGACCTATTTTTCGAATCTGATCAAAATGTTTACGAATCCAGTTAGATGTCTTTTTGCTTTCTCTTCATGTATCCTTCAAAAGCCATTTACGGACTCCCCTACTAACCTACCTTCAGCCAATTCCCTTGTGGTAGTTTTTCTTGATAAAATACAAAGATTACAAAGTCCCCTGACTTCTTCAGTCCCCAAGGAGTCAACTCCCAATGCTACTGCTGCCTCTCCTGGTATTGTGACCTGATCTTACTTTAATTTAGTATCTCAAAAACAATCCTCACACCAATATTATTGTACATAAGAGGAAAATATTTATATTTATTTATTGCATTTGTATCCCACATTTTCCCAAGGAGGAAAAAAGCCTCAGCCAACCCAGACCAACTTAATTTATTCAGGTCTCCAAAAAGGTCTCCTGAAGACCTGAAGAAATTAAGTTGGTCTGGGTCAGCTGAGGCTTTTTCCTCCTTGTGTTGAAATATTTTCCTGTTACGTACAATAATATTGGTGAGAGGATTGTTTTTGAGATACAATTGGCGTACTCCACCGCCTTCATACTTTATTAGTGTGAACTTCCTTCAATTTACCCACCCTCCAACACTTTCCGATCTTTTGCACCATATGAAACCCACCATTTGTAGTCTCAACCTCCTTCCACCCTTCTGGTTGAAATCATCAACCCATGGCCTTTTACCTTTACTGTTATCACTTATTCAACATAGCCTCACCTCAAGAATTGTCCCTGCCTTTTGGAAGAAGTCATCCACCCTTTGTTGAAAAAAAAAAAAACCACCGTGGATCCCTCTCGCCCCATAAACTACTACCTCATCTCCAATCAATGTTTCAAATCAAAATTATTGGAAAAAGTTACCTTTGATCATGCACGACCTGAGCATGTTTGGGGAGTGCCAGTGTTGGTGGTTGGAGGCATGCCGCCGACTTTCTTGCTCCTGAGGCAGTATGTGCAGGAAGGGGGCAACTGAGGCAGCAGATTTCTTTGGCTGACAGAGCCTCAGCTACCCCATCAGCTATTGAACAGGCACTGCAGTCTTCGGGGGGGGGGGGGGGGGGGGGGAGGGTGCTGAACCTATAAGAGGCAGATGCACACCCCATAGCTACACCAGTGATTAAATCTTCCCTCCCAGAGTAGTCTAGTGGTTAGTGCAGTGGACTTTTTTCCTGGGGAACTGGGTTCGGTTCAATTCCCACTGCAGCTCCTTGTGACTCTGGGCAAGTCACTTAACTCTCCATTGCCCCAGGTACAAATAAGTACCTGTATACAATATGTAAACCACTTTGAATGTTGTCACCCCTCCTCTCCTGTTCTACAGCTCTTGCTCTCTCAGTCCTCTCCCTCCATTTAGAGTCCGGTATATCTCCCTTCCCTTCCCAGCCCATAAAGCTCTCACAATTTCCTCCCCCCACCTTGATTACAGTCAAACATCTCTCCCTTCCCTGCCCCACAAAGCTCTCGCAATTCCCTCCCTCCCCCACTTCTTAAAATCACCTCCAGTCTTTGCCTGGGCAGCACCAGTGGCAGCAACACTCATAGGCTGCCTGCAGTGCAGACTGCACTGGGGTTTCTCCCTGAACCATTCCACCCTGCAGAAAACAGGAAGTTGCATCAGAAGGGACAGGATGGTTCAGAAAGACAGCCTCAGTGCAGGGTGCAGTCCGCAGGCAGCCTATGAGTGCCACTGTAGAATGAGCTGGCAGTGGCAACTGGGTGAAAGGGAGCAGAGAGATGAATGAGCTGGCCGCATTCATTGGGAAAGGAGGGAAGAATAGGTTGGCTATACGTGTGTGGGGGGAGGGGAGAGCACAGATATAAATATTCTGGTTGTAGGTGTGTGTTGGGGCAGAAAGAGGTGGTAGTGTGCATTTGAGAAATAGTCAGAGAGAGGAAGGGGCAGGCTTGTCATGTGATTTGGGGGGAGGCAACAAAAGGGATAGGCTGGCTGTGTGTGTGTGTGTTCGTGTGTGTATATACATATATATATGCAGGGCCGGTCTTAGCAACTGCGGGGCACTGTGCAGACCAGTTCGCTGGGCCCCCCCCCCCCCCCAGTCCCACCAGCCCCACCCCTTGTTGACAAGATATGTTTTAAACATTTTCTTTTATTTCAAATAAAGACAAATCAAGCAAAATTTGTATACAAAAACTAATTCAAACATGAAAAATGCTATACTAGGAAACCTTTGGGTTTTAAAAAGCAAAACCATGTGCACGTAAGGACTAGATAAATGAATTAAAACAAATCCCCTTAATATGTAATACTTGGTAGCAATAATGAAATAGTTATTGAATATTCAGATAGCAAGCAACCTGAGCCAACAGATTTATTTTCCACTGAACATAATTAACTTTGTATGAACTTGGCTGCTAATAGTGTGCTGAACTGGACAATGTTGGCACATTTAGCCACACCCGTTTACCAGCCATGGTGCATATAAACAGTAATCATTGAAAATGTTACACCAGTACAGGAGACGAAAAATAACTTGTTTTTTTTTCATTATAAATAATTTATGTAAGCTGTTACAGCTCCAGTATACCCAAAATGACACAAACCAAATTAGCATACAGATTCTGCATGCAGCACAATACCAGAAAAACAGAACATTGCTATACATTGCAAAACAAGACAGCAGATGTAAATTCTCAAATTGGACATATTCCAAACACTAAAATGAACATAAAATTATTTTTTCTACCTTTGTTGTCTTGCGACTTTGTTTTTCTGATCATGATGGTCCCAGTTTCTGATTCTGCTGCTCTCTATCTGTTCCCTTAACTCCACTTCCAGGGCTTCCTTTCCATTTATTTCTTTACTTTCCTCCTTTCTTCCTCATTTCTTGCCCTACATCCATAGGTAAAAGCTGGGTCCTCCGCAGACTTGACTGGAGGAGGTATAGTGTGGATCCAGCTTTTGCCTATTTTCTCCAGCCATGTGCAGTTTTCTCCTCTTTTCCCTTTCCCTCATTGCCATCAGTATGCATCTCCTTCCTCTCTCTTCCCTCTCCTCCATCCATATCCAGCATATTTCCTCTCTCTCCTCCCCTCCATCTATGCTCATCTCACTTCATCTCACGTCCTCTCTCTTCCCTCCTCTCCATCCATATCCAGCATTTCAACTCTCCCCTCTCCTCCATCCATGTCCAGAATTTCTACTCTCCCCTCCATCCATGTGCATCTCCTTCTGTCTTCCCTCACTTCCATCCATGTTCAGCATTTCTACTTCCCTCCCCTCCATCAATCCATAGCAACTCTCCTCTCTCCCCTGCCCTCCCTACCCATCCATGTCTAGCAATTCTCCTCTGCCCTTCCCTCCCATCTATGTCCAGTGATTCTCCTTTGCCTCCTGTCCTCCCCTCTTATCTACATCCAGTGATTTTCCTCTGTCCCCTGCCCTCCCTCCCATCCATGTCCAGCATTTCTCCTCTCTCCCCTCCCCTCCATCCATGTGCATCTCCTTCTTCCCTCACCTTCATCCATGTCCAGCATTTCTCCTGCCCTCCCCTCCATCCAATGTCCAGCAACTCTCCTCTGTCTCTTTCTTCTTCCAGGCTAAGACTGAAGCAACTCGAGGCCAATCAGAGCCCAGTCAACCAGTTTTAAACTGTATACTGCTGCTTGCTTCCTGCTTGTGATAAAGAAAAAGAGCACTCAGTTCCCTATAACAGCTTTAAGCATAAACATACACCACTTGCTGGCCAAATAGGACAAATACACTTCAGACAAAATTAAAACCGGGAAAAATCCAATACATTTTACAGGTTTAATACACACTATTTCTTCACACCACTGACTTAGCACATTGCCTTTTTTGTTTTGGAAGTTAGTGCTGGCATGGTAGATTTGATCTAGGTCCTGAGTGACTTTTTTGTACAGTTGTGTTACTTCACAATATGCCTGGGAATCAGTGGCGTAGCCAAGGGTGGGCCCATGTGGGCCCAGGCCCACCCAGTAGCAGCACACCTATGATGTGGCTGGCAGGGATTCCCAAGCCTTACCAGCTGAAAACTCCCCAAAACTCCCTCCTGCATACCTTGTAAATAGCAGATCTTTGCCTGCAGCGAGCAACGACTGATATATGTTGTGGGGCCAACATGAGCAGTGTGTATTAGATGCTGCTTGCTGCCAGTGAAAATCTGCTATTTAAAAGATATGCGGCGGGGGGGGGGGGGGGGGATGTTTGAGAGACCATATGGTATACAGGCGAGAGAGGGAGAGACCAAATCACTTGTGTGACAAGGTGGAGTTCTTCTGCCCACCCATCTTGGGCCCAGGCTCACCCAAAATTGGATGTCTGGCTACGCCCCTGCTGGGAATGAGACTTTTTGTTGATGCACTAAAATCAGAAATCTTTCTGTATGGTAAGTTTTTTGGGGGAATTTTCAAGCTCTGTTATCTATTGTTGGAAGAGGGCCAAGTAGTTCAGTGGATGCAGAGCTTCTTTGGCTTTATGATGTGCTACCGGGGTGCTATGCCTCTGCTTCACCTGGGAAAGGAGACTGCACTGCAGGCATCTGGAACTGATTTGGCTCACTGAACTGTTGGCTCAATGAATTCTGTTTTGTGAACTTGATGTGCTGGAGCTGCATACTGTTGAAAAATAAAATACTCAAATGTCTTGAATTTCAAACAGAAGTTTCTGCTGCAGTAGGACATTTTGGGAAAATCTGGAAAAATGGCTGGGGCCCCTTTTTTTCCATACACCGTGTAGATATATATATATATATTGATGTTTGTCTGTCTGTCTGTCTGTCTCTCTCTGTCTCTCTCTCTCTCTCTCTCTCTCTCTCTCTCTCTGCTCTCTCTCTCTCTCTCTTTCTTTCTCTCGCTCTTACTCTCTCCAGATACTGGAGCATGGTGGGCAGGGTAGTCCAGACAAGTAGGAGCAGGAAACAGAGACAATTCCAGGCAGGGATGGAATGACAGGAAGACTGGGAGCAGGAGCCAGGACAGCAAACAGATGACAAGCAGGTAAAACAGCAGGAACAGATACCTATTGGACAGCAGATGAGAAAGCAGGTATTAAGCTGGTGGCATCAGTAAAAAAAAAAAAAGGAGAGCTAGATACAAGCCAGGCACAGGACAAACCCATCAGATGACTTGTTGGCCCAGCAAGGTTGAACTGGGCATAATATGTTTATATACACTCCTTGCAGGTCCACTGGGTTTCCATTCGGAGGTAGAGACTTCCTTCCACTGCCTCCACTCAAAGACTCTATGGGCTAGTTTAAGGCTCACCAACATGTCAGCAGTCTCGGAACCACAGTCCTAAGGTCAAACACTTGTTATCTATTTATATATACATATCCACTTTAAAATATATTCATATCTATTAATTTTCTAATTCTGTAGTTCCTAGACCGGTCCTTAGATACCTACATTAAGTTAGACTATCAAGATGTCTACAGTAAATATACAGAAGATAGATTTGTGTGCACTACCTTCAATATATGCAAATATGTCTCATGTATATTCATTATGGGTGTCCCACTCAGCCAGCTTAGAGACCCAGAATGGGAAATCATTTTGTTTTAATACAATTTGGAAAATATGTGGGAAGAAGCATATATCTCAATTAAGTTCAGTTGATTCATTCTGGTTATTTTAAAAGGTTATTTAAATTCTTGGAGTACAGAACTGTATAATGATAAATACTACTTATTCTGAGCATAAAACAATCAAATGAAACATCCAAAAATGAAGAAAAACTGGACAAAATACATAAATGAGAGTGTATAGTAAAAACAGCAGAAAATCAACAGGTATTGCAAATCCACTTTAGTGGAACCATGATGCAAACAGCAGCTAACAACTCTAGAAAGCAACAACATGCAACTAGATGGCAGATGACGTTTAATGTGAGCAAGTGCAAGGTGATGCATGTGGGGAAAAAAGAACCCGAATTATAGCTACGTCATGCAAGGTTCCATGTTAGGAGTTACGGACCAAGAAAGGGATCTGGGTGTCGTCGTCGATAATACACTGAAACCTTCTGCTCAGTGTGCTGCTGCGGCTAGGAAAGCGAATAGAATGTTGGGTAACATTAGGAAAGGTATGGAAAACAGGTGTGAGGATGTTATAATGCAGTTGTATCGCTCCATGGTGCGACCGCACCTTGAGTATTGTGTTCAATTCTGGTCGCCGCATCCCAAGAAAGATATAGTGGAATTGGAAAAGGTGCAGCGAAGGGCGACTAAAATGATAGCGGGGATGGGGCGACTTCCCTATGAAGAAAGACTAAGGAGGCTAGGGCTTTTCAGCTTGGAGAAGAGATGGCTGAGGGGGGAGACATGATAGAGGTATATAAAATAATGAGTGGAGTGGAACAGGTGGATGTGAAGCGTCTGTTCACGCTTTCCAAAAATACTAGGACTAGGGGGCATGCAATGAAACTACAGTGTAGTAAATTTAAAACAAATCAGAGAAAATGTTTCTTCACCCAATGCGTAATTAAACTCTGGAATTCGTTGCCGGAGAACGTGGTGAAGGCGGTTAGCTTGGCAGAGTTTAAAAAGGGGTTAGAGGTTTCCTAAAGGACAAGTCCATAAACCGCTACTAAATGGACTTGGGAAAAATCCACAATTCCAGGAATAACATGTATAGAATGTTTGTACGTTTGGGAAGCTTGCCAGGTGCCCTGGGCCTGGATTGGCTGCTGTCATGGACAGGATGCTGGGCTCGATGGACCCTTGGTCTTTTCCCAGTGTGGCATTACTTATGTACTTATGTAGGTTACTTCTGAGTCTATCCCCTTTCACCTTCATCCTATGCCCTCTTTCCAGAGCTTCTTTTCAATTGACAGAGACTTACCTCCTGTGCATTTATGCCACATAGGTATTTCAATGTCTCGATCATATCTCCCCTCTCCCGCCTTTCTTCCACAGTATACATATTGAGATATTTAAGTCTGTCCCATATGCTTTACGACGAAGACCACTGGACCAGCACCATCCTGTTTATATCTTTTTGAAGGTGCAGTCTTGTTTGTGCTTTTTCGTTTGGCCTCCAGAGTCTCTAATCACGGTCCACACTACTTACACAATCCAATTCCTCCCAATCGTTATCTTAAGAGCTGGACAGCGGATAAAACTTATTTAGACTGAAATAAAGAAAAAAAGGACCAGAGAAGTGCTTCTCGGGTTAACACTGGTTTATTTAATTATCCAGAGATTAGGATAAAAAAATTAAGAAGATAGTCATAGGAAAAGTCTAGGATATGGTAGAAGTAAGAACATATTACAGAAATAGAAATTACAAATGAAAAGTTGGCCAGGGCAGACTCCCAGTTCTCTGGCATGAGACAGGAGCACTGCACACTGACCTGCCTCCTGTCTGGCAGAGAGATATTATATAGGATTTCTTTTCCCTTTCAATACCAGAGGAGCACAGGAAGGGGGAAGGGTTTCTTCTTACCCCCCTTAATTAGCATCCCATATTCAGGCAGAATCTCCCTCACAATGCCTTCTCTTGTCTAGCTTCCTCTTCCCTTACTCCCCCTTTCATGTTCACATTATCTGCCTTCCAGAACCTCCTTCTTCTCTAGTTCTATCACTCCTCTGCCATTTCATGTTGTCATAGACGGTCGGTAGCCCAACTGTTTGGGGAGGCTAAAGGGGGCGGAGCTTACCTCCATACGCTCCGTGGCAGCGACGTCAATGAAGAAAAAGACTACAGGCTCGCCGCCAGCTTCTCCCTTCTCTCTGCACACAGTGTCCCGTGATGCATTTCCTGTTTCCGCGAGAGCAGAGAGAAGGGAGAAGCTGGCGGCGAGCCTGTAGTCTTTTTCTTCATTGATGTCGCTGCCACGGAAATAAAAGATGAAAATGTGCGGGGCGGGAGGGTGGGCTCCACAACAAGTGGAAGTCGACGATTCGGCTGGGGAGGCTTAGCCTCCCCAAGCCTCTTACACGGGGCGCCTATGCATGTTGTTCCCATTTAACTCTTTCAGTCTCCCGTTCTGTATTTAATTTTCCAATAATCCCGACTGTTTACAGCGCTGTGGGAATAGAGGAAGCTCCCCCCACCCCCAACCAATAGTGAGCCGAGAAGGGTGAGAACCATCACTGGAGGATAGGAAGGTGATATACCTAAGAGTAAGGGTAATGGGATTTTTGATATACCGCTTTTCTGTGGTATATTCAAATCGATTTACATTATATGCAGGTACTTTCTCTGTCCCTAGTGGGCTTAGTATTGTGTCTGGGGCAATGGAGAGTTAAGTGACTTGCCCAGAGTCACAATTAGCTGCAGTTGGAATCGAAACTTTGTATATTATTGATATATAGATGGGGATGAGAAAAGAGAATCAAGAATACGAATGTGCCATATTAACAGGTAATATAGAAACAGTAGACGATGGCAAAGTGACTCGGTTATTTTGTCCACAGTAAGAATACATCCTAGCTGCAAGATATTTTTTCCTTATCCAGGTTAACCTTTTTTTGTCCTCTGGATACACAACCATTTTAGGTGGACAAGCATCCAAGATCTTCTTTTATTTCCCTCCCAAATCCCACCTTTCTAGTGTTTAACCACAAACTTCTGTAATCTAAACAGCCAGCAATATTAGCCTGGTCAGTGTACAAGCATCTGGTCTCCTAGGCCCTTTGTGTAGCCTGCCAGAAAGACTCAGCTATATGAGTTGCCTACATTATTATATTTACCTAGCTCAGGGACCCTTTTACTAAAGTGTGCTAAACCCTAATGTGGGTTAACACTCGAGAAAAGGCTTACCGAAAAAAAAAAATGTTAGTGTGTTTTCTGGTAGTTTGCCTATTTGCGTGCACTAGCATGCGCAGTACATGTTCTTAATAGGAAACCAGAGGCGTAGCCAGAAAACAGATTTTGGGTGGGCCCCAAGTGTTCTCCCCCCTCCCCACCACCAAAAAATATCTCAGCTGGTGGGAAAACGCTTCTTTCCACCTTGGCAGTCTGCAGCAGGCATGCGCTGAAAACTTAGCATGTGGAGGTGCCGGTATCACAGAGAATAGCATTTTTGTTACCATCAGGGGGAAGTCTTCAGCTGGCGGAACTTGGGCTCCCCACCAGCTACCGCTAAATGTGTGCTACTGTTGGGTGGGTCTGAGCCCTAAGTGGGTGGGTCCCGGTCCACCCAAGCCCACCTGTGGTTATGCCACTGCAGGAAACATACCATGAGCGGAGAATGGGTGTGGAAGCGTTATTCAGCCAGCTTGTTCACATTAGCAAATTGCTAACTGGATAATGCAGATTTAGGGGCCCTTTCATGAAGGCGCGGTAGGGCTACCATGTGGGTAGCATGCGCCAAAACAGCATTACTGCCAGGCACTCCCAGGCGCCTATTTTCTACCTCGGAGTTAGCACATGAGCCCTTACCTTCTCCTAAATAGGACTAGGAGGCAGTAAGAGCTGATGCGGTAAATGGCCAGACACTAATTTATAACTTAGCGCCTGGCCATTATTACCATATCAAAGAACATATTGCTTTCAAAATCTGCACCCTGGTCCACAAAATCATCTACGGCGAAGCCCCAGGATACATGACAGACCTCATAGACCTACAAACAAGAAACACAATCTGTCCTAAAGACTTGGGCTCGCTTAGATCTATTTTGTCAAGGAACCTCATAGCACTAATTAATCTTATGTTTTGTGTTATTTGTCTAAAGGTGTTGTCATGGACAGATAATGTTGTTTTGATCTCTATCTATGCTTATTTGTCATGAATGGTTGATACTGTTTGATTTCATGTTTGCTTTTGTATGTTATGTTATGAAAAGACCTTCAATAAAAATATGGAAAAAAAAAGAAAGAAACACAATCGGATCAACACAAACATACTTAAATCTCCACTACTCAAGCTGCAAAGGACTCAAATACAAATCTACTTATGCATCCAGCTTCACCTACATAAGCACACAACTGTGGAACGCACTACCAAAAGCCGTGAAAACAAAGCATGACCACCTAAACTTCCGGAAATCACTAAAAACCAATCTGTTCAAAAAGGCATACCCGACCGACCCAACCTAAGTGCCTAAACCCTGCAACACAACGAAACCAAAGCTCGTAATGGACACTACATAACTCTCCCTCTCTACGATTCCCAATGTGTCTATAACAAATGAACCTTATTCAACCACAACATCACATTGTATTTGTTTATCTACCGGAGATGGCGAACGCCTCTACGGTACTATGTAACCCACATTGAGCCTGCAAATAGGTGGAAAAATGTGGGATACAATTGTAACAAATAAATAAATAGAAAATCAGATTTTTTTTTTTGCAGCCGCATTAAGAGGTGGCCGGAGCATGCAGGAAAACTATGCGCTGCAGCTAACGCTGACCACCTTTTAGCGGGCCTTTGTAAAAGGGCCCCTTAATGCAAGAATACTTGGTGCCTCATAAATACATAGTAACATAGTAGATGATGGCAGAAAAAGACCTGCACGGTCCATCCAGCCTGCCCAACAAGATAAACTCATATGTGCTACTTTTTGTGTATACCTGACCTTGATTTGTATCTGCCATTTCCAGGGCACAGACCGTAGAAGTCTTGCCCAGCACTAGCCCCGCCTCCCAACCACCAGCCCCGCCTCCCCCCACCAGCTCTGCCACCCAATCTCGGCTAAATAGAAGGCAGTAATTGCTCCTGCATTAATATTTTGTCAGGCCTTGTGTACTAATGTTAATATTAGTGCAGGACCTCAAAAAGAAACTGGGGTTAGCAGACGGGAAAGTCCCGCATTAAATGCACTAAGCCCATTTCTTAATGCATTTTAGTAAAAGGTGCCTTTAGGTGCAGTTCAATAAGAATAGAGCAGTAGCTAAATCACTTTCTTATAGTAGTTTTAAATTAGTGTTAAATTCCCTAAAATTCCTCAAGTATCAATTGCTGTGGCTGCAGATTGTTTCTACAAAATATGTAGTTTAATGAAGGCTTCATTGGGGCAACTGGTGGTCCTTGTGTGCACACAGTCCTCTGGTATAATGGGTGACCGTTATGTGCAGGAGATAGTCTTCTATTTAAAGGAATGTTGTTCAGAGCAATGTTTATCTTTGTCTTTTTTAACCTCAAGCATGATAATAAGATAAACTGTAGTTTTCTGCTGGGGTTCCTTTGACTTCTAAGTAATTGATTTACTGACTGTTTCCCTAGTTCTGTCTTGAACTAATTACTTGGTTCACAAAAATCCTTGCAGTCAAAATCCTTGAAATTGCTATGGATGTGCTCCCTCAGCAGTGCAGATTTGACAAAGCTGACGTGAAGGAAACAGTTGTGCAGCTGCAGCTATATTTCATGTGTGATTGGCTGCCCAGACCCTTCTGAAGCACCTCCAGCCAATGTTCCAAACAAAGAAACCAAAAGATTCTATGTAAAAGCAACTGTTAGCCCAGCACAGCTGATTGCCAACTTTACAAACCATGAGCAAAGAGATGGAAGGAGGTGGGGCTTCTTTGATGACTTGATAGGAGTCAACTTTTCAAAATTATTAGGGGTGCTAAGCCCAATGAAAATAACCCCTCCCTGGGCACATACAAGGAATTTTCTCAATATTGGGGGTGCTCAAGCACCCACAGCACCCACAGAGTCGGCTCCAAGAAATGTCTTATGGCTTAAGGAGCCACAATGTTCTACTTTTGGGGGGCTGATTTGGAGATCAGCCTCAGTGAGGAATGCTCTGCCTTTAGCAGCAGCTTCAGAGAGCATTTTCCATCTCACAGATAGGCTGCAGAGAATACCTTCTCCTGCTTTAGACTTAGCCTGGCCTCAGAATGACATCCTATAGTATATCTCCTATCAAACTGAGCTCTCTTTTTCATCAAGCACTGCCATTTCCTCCCCTCACCCTCCCCACTGACAGTTTGAACTTCGTGGGTGTGGCTTGGATCTCTTTCAGGGAGAGAAAACTAACAACTTATAGCAGCAGCTTCAGAGAGCATTTTCCATCTCACAGATAGGCTGCAGAGAATACCTTCTCCTGCTTCCACCCACCCTACCCCTCTACCCACCCACCCCTAGAGTGACATGTCTTATATAACCTCCCTATCAACCCACTCATTACTTTACCTCACCCATTTCTATTCTTCTATCACCTTCTCCCACTACTCCAACCAGAGTTACACCTAATCACACTGACCACCCTTCAACATCTTCTGTCCTTCTGTGACTGTTCTCTTGTGCTTGACTGCTTAAATATTTTAAATTTAAATGCTTTACTTTTTGTCTATTAGATTGTAAGCTCTTTGAGCAGGGACTGTCTTTCTTCTGTGTTTGTACAGCGCTGCGTACACTTTGTAGCGCTCTAGAAATGTTAAATAGTAGTAGTAGTAGTAGTTATACCGACTTCAGAGCAGTGCAAATAGGTGCATTGACATTTGAGTGCTACTGGGTCTGGTTCAGATTGCACATAGGCACCTATATTGCTCTTAGTGCATTTAAGGGATTACCAGTTATGGAACTCAGATTAGATGTAGCCACAAAAAAGTAAGCTCCCCTCCTGCTGTACACTTTCCTTTCTGCACAGTGTATATAGCAGCAGGAACATTTGTTGCAAAGTACATGGCACCAGAAGCTTAGCAGAGATTAGGTGGCAGCACCAGTGGTTAGGAGGCGGGGCTAGTGGTTGGGAGGCGGGGCTAGTGCTGGGCAGACTTCTACGGTCTGTACCCTGAAAATGGTAGATACAAATCAAGGTCAGGTATACATATAAGAGAAAAATTACACTGGCTCTCACTAAAAGAACGAATTGCGTTCAAAATTTGCAGCCTGGTCCATAAAATCGTTCACGCTGAAGCCCCGAGCTATATGTCAGACCTCATAGACCTGCCAACCCGGAACACAAAAAGGTCAGCACGCACATTCTTGAATCTACACTACCCCAGTTGCAAAGGACTTAAATACAAATCAACATATGCATCCAGCTTCTCCTACATAAGCACGCAACTATGGAACGCACTACCAAATGTTATAAAAACAATGCATGACCTAACAATCTTCCGAAAACTACTGAAAACCAACCTGTCCAAAAAAGCAGACCACAATGATCCATCCTAAATACTAGAAACGAAACTTCACCAAAACTAGACAAAACGGAACTCTCTTGACTGCTTCATTTACACAGCCACTAATGAACGTTACGCACTACTCACTACCACTCTACTTCTTATGCAGGATATGAACTTTCTATATTTGATTGTCTAACTTACTCTATAATCTACTCTATAATTTATGAACTTTAATGCAAAGCTACTTTGTAATTTACCTTATCATTTATGAACTCTAATGCAATATCACTTTGTATTTCTCAACCTGGAAAAGGCGATCGCCACTCCGGCACAATGTAAGCCACACTGAGTCTGCAAATAAGTGGGAAAATGTGGGATACAAATGCAACAAACAAATATAGATAGATAGATAGATAGATAGATAGATAGATAGATAGATAGATAGATAGATAGATAGATATCTTGTTGGGCAGACTGGATGGACTGTACAGGTCTTTTTCTGCTGTCACCTACTATGTTACTATTTAGCCAAGGAAGTGTCACATTTCACATTATATTGGATAGGAAGTACATGCACACTTTACACCTAGGCACCCTAAAGTCTCCTTTTTAACTTTTAGTGTAGTATGACAGAGCATTTAGTTTCAAGTGGAGAAAACACAAGAAGCAATTGCTGAGAAAGCTTAATTTCAGGATAAGTGTGATGGCTGAGAAAGGAAAAGGGGAATCTTTCTTTAGAGGTAAGGAAAGGAGGAAAAAGATAATGATCTCTCTAAAAATGGAGCAACTGCACGTTCCCCCTTAGAAATATGTGCTGTGTAAATTAAGCAGGTATTTTCTTGCATTTATGTAGGTAAGTGCACACATGCATACATAAGTACTAGTTTTCTAGGCATTTATGCATGTAATAGGTGTGGAAAGGCAGGCACCTAGATTATAGAATTGCCCTTCAGTACTGAATCCAGGTACTCCCTCCTGAGCCTTGCCTACTGTCTCAGCTGGGTTGGAAAATGAAACAGACTCTTAACTCCTTCAACCAGGTTTTTTTTTTTTTTTTTTTACTGCACCTTGCTTTAGGTAATCCTAGTTTTGGGGAGGTGGTCTATAAAATGTTTAGGGGCCCTTTTACAAAGGCACGCAAGGGCCTACATGCATCCAGTGTGTGCCAAATCGGCATTACTGCCCAGCTACCGTGTGTCCCAGGCGGTAATTCTGAATTTGGTGCATGCCTAAAACATGCAGTAGAAAATAATTTTCTACCACGGGGGCATTCCTGGCAGTAATTGGCAGTTGGCGCATGCTGGACAGTTACTGTGCGGGTAACACGTGAGCCTTTATCATTAAGTCAATGGGTGCGGTTAAGGGCTAAGGTCATAAATAGATGCACGCTGGTTTTCATTTTGCTGCATGTCCATTTCTCGGCCCCTCCAAAAACGTTTTTCCAGACCTGGTGGAGAAATGGTCCAGCGCCCGTCCAATACACATGCCCACACTACTGCAGGCCACTTTTTGGCATGCCTTTGAAAAAAAGGCCCCTAAATAAATAAACATATTACATTATATCACTCTCCACATCCTCTTTAGACATGCCATACACCATTCTTTTCCTCTCATTTCTCTCTTTGGTTTGGGGGGGCACCTGAAGCATTTAAAAAATATCACCAGACAAACTTGGTGATCTGGATCACAAGTGAAAAAGCGTAAGAAGCTAAAGGCTTGATTGCATAAGTCTTTACACCTCTGGATGCAGTATATTGTTATAGAAGAGTGTAGCAAGATGTGCGCAGATTCTAATTAGTGCCAATTAGCACCCAGTTATTGGCACTGACTGGCTCCTTAGCCAATTTAGTTGAGCATACATTTTGGATCTGCATCCAAATATCGGAGCCCGATTTTGGGTGCTATTGTCACGATCGTGCCCATGTTTCAGGCTCTCAGTCATCTCGCCACCTGGTGGCCAGACCTGGTGGCTGCATTGGACTGTCTGTGTGCTGTTTCCCATGTTTCAGAAATCATGCCGGTCCTGATCTTCCAGCCTCCCAGACTGTCTTGGGATTTTTGGAACTTAGCAGCACCCTTACCTGGTGAACTCCCTTGTATGTGGCCTTTATTAGCCACCTGGAAGCTTCTGTGTTTGCCTTTGCATCGCCTAAGGTCCCTGGTATGCTGGTGTGCGCTGAGCACTTCTGCCTAGTCCAGTTTATTGTCTGAGATTCTTGCCTGATTCTAGTCTAGTCTTTGTGTAGTTTATCTTGTACTGTGTTGCTTGTTTCCCAGTCTTGTTTCTTGTTTGTATTTCTCTGTCTAGTTCTTGGTTGTCTGTGTTTCTTGTTTAGTGACTGCCTGGCAGCTTTCAGTTTTGTCTCTTATCTGTCTGTGTTTCCTTTCTTAGTGGCTGCTTTGTAGCTTTCAGTCCTGACCCTTAAGCCTGTCCATCTCCTGCCTAGTGTAGTATTGTCTGTCTGTGAGTCCTAGCCCAGTTTCCTGCTTTGCTGCCCATGTTTATTCCTTTCCCCTCTGACCCTTAGTCCCTGTTCAGCCTAGTGGGTATCCAGTTCCTGCCCTGTCCGGTAAGTCCTGCCGGCCGCCTACACCCAGGGGCTCAGCTCCTGAGGAACGGCGGTCAAGTGCAGGTGAAGTCTAGCTGTCCCTGTCAGAGTTCTGCCTTGTCTCTGGTGTGGGGTGGTTTTGCCTGCCACTGCTGCTCCACGGCAGTGGCCCAAGGGCTCACGAACCTAGTTTCTACCTTGAAAACCTAACAGCTATATTACTGGGATATTACTTAGCACTGAGACCAAAAAGTTCCACGTTGGTCTCATCGGACCACAAAGCTTTCTCCCACGTGCATAAAATAATAAAATAAATAAAAGTGATAACGTCATGACGGTCCGTGTAGCGTCAAAAATCTTTGAAGTCTAATTATCAAGATGAGCTTCATTTCCATATTACTAACATACTTATATTCAGTCAGTGACATACTGATATCCAATCCCTCATTTGAACTCATATTAAAAGAGCAAGAAAAATTAAAATTCAAAAACTACAGTAGCTGAACAAGATAATTAACGGTTGGGAAATGCTGGTGAGGTAGACTACTAACATGTTACCTTACTGTTTGAGCTAGCCACTGAAACAATCAGTTTACCTGTTATGTTGCTATTGAACAGGATTGCCGTATGCCAGTGCTGCAGTACCTCTACCTCGGCATTGTAAAAGGGCCCCTATATAAGCAAGTTTGAAGACTATTGAAGTGCTGTATGTTCAGTAAGTATTTTTATGTTCCTGGAGGGCTTACAATTGCAAAACAAAATGGACTTGAACCCAGGTCCCTTGGCTACCCCTCTGCTCTGCCCGACATCCATATGGCTATTTTTCTCAAAATGATGCCAGACATCCATCCCCTTTCCCTGGTCTTTTGCAGCTCAAAATTGGACATTTCATTTTGGAAAATGGCTATTCATTTTGTACGTTCTCAGCACAAAAACATCCATCTCACAGCCATTTTCAAACTGAAAATCTGGACATTTCTGTTGTTTGAAAATGGTTGTGAGAGAGATGTTTTTGTAAGAGCAGGACATCTCCATTCAGACATTTTTTTGAAAATGCCCCTTCTGTGTGTCTTCTTAAAATTTTCCCCATAGAAGCAGATGAAATTATGGTTAAAATGCAGCTGTGTATATTTATAGGAGCTTGGGTCTGGATGAAGTACAGGCATAGGCGTGCATTGTAAGTTTAAATTCATTTTTATTCAACAGAAACATAGGAGACAATGCATTAATAGGTAACACTCATTTTAAACAAACCAAGGTCTATCTCCCAATATCCATCCCAACACCCGTGCCCCACCTTCCCCCCTCCCACTCCCCTGTCCTTTTCAGTCTACTGAGTTATAGCTTATCTAAGCAAAACATACTAATTTCTACATATTAAAAATTCAGCAGTCGACTGCGTGCTATTTGGTGTTAACATGTCCCAAAATAGAAGAAGAAATATCTTTGATTCCGTGTCTTTCCATTCACAAGAGGGATATCATTTGTGCTCTCCATTGATGTATAGAGGGTCTGTAAGTGGAAAGCCACTCCATAAGTATGATGGTCTTTGCCATGACAATAGATCAAAGTACAAAAGCATTTATACTGGGTGTGCATTTTATAACCTACAAGTGTACTTTATCACTCCACCCAAACTAATCCTCTGAACACATCCAGATCTGGATCACATACAGGTACATGCCTATGTGCCACCAAGTATAGTTGTACATGGAGGGAGGGCTTAATTTTATAAGAAGCATTTTACTGATGTATACTGGCATGTAAGCATGAACAATTCTTTATAAAATTATCCCCTTAATATATAAGATGTAGAAGGAGCTTGGCAGGACCTAGCTTGGCTGGAGCTTGCCATGACCTGAAGCTTGGCAGAACTTGGCTGGACCTTGGCAGGAACTAGAGATTGGCAGGACCTGGCTTGGCTGCAGCTTGGCAGGACCTGGCTTGGCTGCAGCTTGGCAGAATGTGGAGTTTGGCAGGAACTGGCTTGGCTTGAACTTGACAGGAACTGAAGTTTGGCTGGAGCTTGGCAGGAAACGGAACTTGGCAGGGCTAGAGCTTGGCAGGAACTAGAGATTGGCATGACCTGGCTTGGCTGGAGCTTTCCAAGACCTGAAGCTTGGCAGAACTTTGCTTGGCTAGAGCTTGGCAGGAGCTGACCTGGCTGGAGATTTGCAGGACTTGGCTTGGTTGGAGCTTGGCAGGACCTGGCTTTGCTAGATCTTGCCAAGCCCTGAACCTGGATTGGCTGGAGCTTGGCAGAATCTGGATTTTGGCAGGAACTGGCTTGGCTTGAACTTGACAGGGTCTGAAGTTTGGCTGGAGCTTGGCATGAACTGGAGCTTGGCAGTAACTGGCTTGACTTAAGCTTGGCAGGAATTGGAGATTTGCAGGACCTGGCTTGGCTGGAGCTGGAGCTTGGGAGGAGCTGGAGCTTGGCAGAACCTGGCTTGGCTGGTGCTTGACAAGACCTGACAGGGCTGGAGATTGGCAGGAACTGGAGCTTGGCAGGACCTGGTTTGGCTGGAGATTTGCAGGATCTGGCTTGGCTGGAGCTTGGCAGAATCTGGAGTTTGGCAGGAACTGGCTTGGCTTGAACTTGACAGGAACTGAAATTTGGCTAGAGCTTAGCAGGAACTGGCTTGACTGAAGCTTGGCAGGAATTGGAGCTTGGCAGTAACTGACTTGACTTAAGCTTGGCAGGAATTGGAGCTTGGTAGGACCTGGTTTAGCTGGAGCTTTGCAGGATCTGGCTTGGCTGGAGCTTGACAAGACCCGGCATAGCTGGAGATTGGCAGGAACTGGAGCTTGGCAGGACCTGAAGCTTGACAGGAAGTGGCTTGGCTGGAGCCTGGCAGGAACTGGAGCTTGGCAGGACCTGGCTTGGCTGTAGCTTGGTAGGAAATGGAACTTGGATGTGATGATGCTTGGCAGGGAAGAGGAGAGAAGTGATGTAAAGGCAACGAGGTGTGGTAGGCAACAGGTCGTGGTACTGGGTGTCTGAAATAGAAACCCCGTAGTGGCATCATTCAGTGGCACTTTCCTCTGTTCTTCATGAAATGCACGCGATTGAACATGCACCTTTGGCCCACCGTCAAGCGGGTTTCCGGACAGGGTCAGCTGCTGGTGGCTGCGTGACAGATGTGACCCCCCCCCCCCCTCCTTCTGCAGGGAACCAACGTGGGAATGGAAGACGCGAGGGGTGAGGCTATGACATATCCAGCCCAGGTGGCTGCCACTGCAGCAGAAAAGTTTTAGGGTCTAGAAGCAATATAACTTTTATCAGGTCTTCAAAAAGATTTTAAAGCTGTGGCTCTCCCCACCAGATGTGAAAGTAAGTGCCTGGAGTGCCATAATCCCTCCAACAGAGGCCAGAACATGTGGGAGGGAGATACCATCAATATAATATAAAAAATTAGCAGAGATATGCCAAATAATTTGCCATTGTTGCTGGTACCTGGATTTGAGAGATTCCCCTCCTAACAGCAAAGTATAAATATTAGAAATCAATTTCTCTTGGGATGCACCATGATAGAAAAGTTCTTCTGTAGAAGTCTAATTTCCTCCAGCCCAGTTCCCAACCAATTTATCTTGAAGTAGGTGACGTAATTTTAAGTAGAAATAAATGTCAGAGGACGGCACCCCAACCATTTCTCTCAGATGTGAGAACTAGTGGAGCACTTTGTCTGAGCAAAATTGGCCAACTCTAAACAATTCATAAAACTCCCACTGAGCCGTACATGCAGTGTCCCAGTGTGGGGCAAACACCAGAAAGGCTCGAATTGGGGCCACTATAGATAACTGTTTCAGGCCCAGCTACTGTGGTCATATTCTAGCATATAAGAACATTGTATGCATTAATCAAGATTACCAGGCTGCAGTTGAATTTTATAAATAAGTGGTGTCCATTATAACTTAGATCACTGACTGGACCTGACATATCCCGTCTCTTAATGCAAACCCATACATTGGATTTATCTTCGTACCACTGAAATAAAGGTCTGATGTGAGCAGTCCAATAATATTTATTAAAATCTGGGACTCCCAACCCATTGAAGTCCTGTCTCTGCATCATCACCATCTTAGATACCCTTGGTGGGCGTTTCTTCCAAATAAAGGAGAAAACGTTCCTCTGTAGGAGACAAAAGTGGCATTGGGGGACAGCAATCAGCAACGTCTGACAAAGACATAAAAATCTAAAAAGGACCATCATTCTTCCCAACCTGATGTAGGCAGTGCCATCAATGCTGATCAACTGAAATGTCTGCAAATAGGTTTACAAAATTCAATGCAAAAAGCTGATGAGAGTTTGCAGATATTTCACTCCCAAATATTATGCTTAATCGTTCGTCCATCCAAAAGGAAGCTTAGTTATGAGCTCCTGCACCATTGTAGGGTGAAGATTTATATTCAGAAGTTCATATTTTGATGCATTCATTTTAAATCCTGATATTTTACCATATTCCCTGCACACTCCCCAAAGTACTAAACAGGGACTTGGGACCTTTGCTGTCCACAAAATATCATCCACAAACAGGGATAACTTAAATTCTTCTTGGCCTACCTGAAAACCCCTGACGCCTGCATATGACCGAATCCTATCTGCCAACAGTTCCATTACCAGGGCAAACAGTAATGGGAATAAAGGGCATCCTTGATGCATTCCCCTCGAGAATGGAAACACATCAGAGTAACCTCCATTCACCCTTTCTCTGGCTTCTGGCAAGGACTACAGAGTAGAAATCCGCTGTCTAAAATTAATACTTACTCCTTAAGGGCCAATAAATAATGCAGGAGGGCCCACTCAACCTTATCAACGTCCTTCTCAGCACTGGCTTATTAACATGAGCAATATATTCTGGGATCTAGCACTCAAATTAACTTTAGGAAAGGCACAAGGTTTTGATAGAACCTTCATAAAACCTAAATCTCATTGGATTCCACCTAGGCCAATCGATTTTATTCTGCAGACGTTTAAGCAAAAGGTTATTAAAGAATAGATGACTGGCAAAAACCAAAAATGTACGTAGAGAAGAATAAGCCACAGATTTAACTAGGGCACGATAATGTGGGCAAGATCACCCCCCCCCCCCCGCCCCCATTACCTGTTTATTGTGAAACAGCTGGTATGTATGAAGCGCTGGTACCAAGGTTGGCGTCCTGTGATTGGCTATGTGGGAGCCAATAAAATGCTCAGGGTTTTGGTTGTAATCAGATGTGATTGAACTGCAGAGAGAGGGTGGTTTAGTCAGCTTTGCTGAAAAAATCCCCCCCCCCCCCCCCGTTTACTAAGCTGCGCGACAATGCAAACACCGCCCATTCAAAGTGAATGAGCTATGTCAGAATTGGTGTATGGCAGCTGCTAGAGTGGCTTAGTGAACGGGGGGGGGGGGGGGGGGGTTAATTTTGTAGTTTAATTTAATTGTTTGCTTGGTGGTGTGAGTTGGGTCCGGCAGATTGTGTGTGCAGAAGGGAGGCTCATTTCCGGGTCTGTGTTTGGCTGGGACTTGATGTCTAGTGTTGGGAGGTCCATTGGTGAATGGTGGCTGTGCTGCTGATGGCAGTGTTAGTGTAGTGGCTGCGGGGTGTTTTGGAGGCTCAAAGGAGTGTGAGTAATGAATTTTGTTTAATTTTGGTGCCAGGAGTGCTAAGTTACTGCTGGGATTTTAGTTTTGAGTATTTTAAGGGTTTGGTAGTATGGTTTGTGGTAGGTGTGTTAGTGGTATGGGACCTAAAAGGAATGTGGCCATGGTGGGGGAGAAGAGAAAGGCTGGGGCTATAAAAAAAAAGAGAGCTACTAGGTCAACTTTTGTGGAGGAGGGGCAAGGTAATAAGAAGGTGGTGAAAAAAATGTCTGGAAAGGGGTATTAAAACAGTGAAAAAGCTGTTAAGACTCCTGGAAAAAGAGTGTGTTTACTTGAAGGGCAGAGTAATTAAAAAAAAGAAGAGATGTTCTAAGATTGAGTCTAGAAAGGGTGAGGAGGCAATTGAGGCATGATGGTGGTGAATCCCAAGATAATGAAGAATCTGATCATTCTTAGGGTGAGAATGTTGAGTTCTTTTGGGAAAAGTCGAAAAAGGGGAATGAGGTTGGAAAAAAGACTGGGAAGAAGGGTTTGTGCAAGTGCACAATTTGCAACATGGTGAAGAGAGGTTGGATAGTGAAAAGCCTAAGGGGAGGGAGATTGGGAAGAGTGCAGCTCATGCTTGGGAGTCTTCTGCATCTTTGGACTCGTTTGAATCTTCTTCATCATCTTTTGGGAGTGATTCTGATGAGGGTGAGGTTTTAGGAACTAGCAAGAGCTCGAATAGGCAATTTGGATAAGGGGGCACTAATGGGAAGGCAGATATTGAGTCCGTGTTCAGATTATTACCTGTGCATCTAGAATCATTTCATCTGCTTGGTTTTAAGTTCCAGTCTTTGTTTTTCTTTGATAATATGCAAATGAGATGTTCTATTTCCTGTCCTCATTTTGAAGCATTCTTTACTTTTATTCATTGGGTGGTAGAGAAGGTTTCAGGTGATGTTAATATCATTTATTATTTGGATGATTTTCTTGTGGTTTCAATGAGGTTGGACTAGCAATTTAGCCTTTTTGGAATTATTTCCTATTTGGGTGGCTTTAATGTTGTGGAGTGATAGATTATGAAACGGAAAATTGGTGATTAGATCTGATAATATGGCTGTTGTTTTCGCTATTAATAGACAGTTTGTACACTGTGAGCTGACTTTGTGTTGCATATGATTATTTTGAGATGTTTGCATTTGAATGTTTTGCTGAAAGCTTGTCATATTCCTGGATATAATAATGTATTGGCTAATTCATTGTCTCAGTTTCAGTGGTCTCGTTTTTGGCGGCTTGCTCCGGATGCGGAAAGAAGTGCAACAAGAATGCCGGAGGAATTTTGGGTAGCTTTCCAGCATTAGCGGAGAAGATATGATCTGAATCTTTATCTGCCAATATTTTGAAGTCTTACTCTGCTGCTTTGAAAAAGTTTGGGGTGGCAGTAGGATATTGGAAGTTTATTCCTGGTGCTCCTGGTGGAAAAACTGTGATAACCCAATTCATTGTGAAGGTGGTGGGTGTGTTTTGGTCAAAGTCAGGGTAACCTTTTACTGTAATTGTACTGGGTTTAAAGATCCTACACGTTCATTTCTGGTGCGAGGAGCTTGTGTCTCTGTTTTGAAAGTTAATGGTGCTAAGGCATGTTTGCCTATGTCATGCTGTGCTCCAGAACATTTGTTTTTTGGAGTATGAGTTGGTAATTGTTTCAAGCTCCATTTTCATGGGAATTTTGTGGTGCATTTACAGTTAGTGAATAAGTTGCAAATTCAAAGACAGACATGTCCGTGAGGGGTCTTTGAGTGGATGATGTTAAACTGTCATTTGTTTCCCTTACAGTACTGAAATTTTCAAGTGCACATGAACAAAAAAAAAAATTCCTTCTGACAAAGTTGTTTTGTCAATTAGGAAATGTAAGACAGGTCAGCTGGGAAAAGCTCTTTTTGTAATGTTAAGGAGAGTAAAAGGATTGGTCACTTGTCCAGTGTACGCAGGTGAAGTTTTTATGAAGGAAAGGAAAAATGGGGGAGTTTATTGGTCTATATATGATGATTTGAGTCCTTTGATCAGTTAAATGCTGTTGTGAAATTATCTTTGAAATTGGTTGGTTTGAATCTATCAAGATTTAGAGCGCATTATTTTAGGATTGGAGCAGCTTCATCTGCAGCCGTGCAAGGGATGTCTACAGCTGATACTCAAAAGATTGGCAGATGGCGGTCATCCAGCTATAAGTGTTATCTGTGCTAGCATTCTTTGCTGTTAATATCATTAATGTTTTGTAGTCTCCATTACAGTGCTTCGGAGTGAGGAGACTGTTCTTTGAATTTGTGGCCATTGCTGAGTTTTCTGGGATGAGAAGTCTTTGAAGAACTCATCAAACGGAATGTATTTGGGATTGGCTTTCATGAGATTCTGGATTTATTGGCTTGGACTACAAGGAATGTTCTGGGACCAGTTGCTGCCTTCCTTGTGGCAAGCTAGAAGATGTTTAACTGAGCCTAATGTTTTGTTGCTGCACTTGGTTGGGGGGGGGGGAGGGGGTAATGATTTATATATTGTCAAGGGAGTGAACCATATTAGACAGATGAAGATGGATATATTAGAGATTTATGATATGTTTCTTAATATAATCCTTGTTTGGTCTAATAGTATTCCGAGGGGAGTTCGGATAGGTGCGCGTATGATGAAAGCTATAGAGCATTTGAGAAAAAGGGTGAATTCTGAGAAGGGTAGGTTGGTATTGCTAATGGGAGGTTATGTGGTGCAGGTGGTGGGAGGCGGGGCTGGTGGTTGGGAGGCGAGGATATTGCTGGGCAGACTTATACGGTCCCAGAGCCGGTAGTTGGTAGGCAGGGTGAAAGGGATTGATTTAATTCATCATATGAACCAGGATGTGGCTTTTCCTTCTGCATGTTTAGTGTGGTCTTGTATCCTCCCTCATTTGGTGTGTGGAAGGAGGCGAGGAAAGTAGCAGCTACTGAACACCTTCAAAATCATGTGATTTCTGAGGTACCGCTTATTGTGGGTTTAGGGGGTTTGGTTCATACCCACAAATTGATTTCTGCTAATGGTCCTGATCGGTCAGATGGAATCCACTTCTCTGAAAATGGGCAGGATATTTTCATTAGCAGTATTCATGATATTTTTGAGGCCTTGTTTGGGTGGCTGAAGAGGCTGCAGCTTATTGGGGGTGGGTGGGGGGGGGGGGAGAGCAGTGACAGACTAGGCTGTCACCGCTTGTGGCGAAATTTTGGAGGTTGATTAAATTGACGGGAAGGCCTTTTGTAAAGTGTGGAAATGAACGAAAATAATGGATTTGCTACATCATGTGTGTCATCGCCATGATTTTTTTGCCAAGTCCTGAATTACTGCGGACTTTTGGGATTGGATGAGGGTAAGGCTAAGTGCTTGCTGAGGGTTATTCGGCACCGACTGGCTTCATTTTTGAAAAGAATAGAAAGGCATCTCTAGGACTTGTGTTTTCTGGTAACTTATCTTTTAAAGTTTAAATTAATATTTTTGTTAATTATGTAAAATCATCCTCTCAGGATTTGCCTCATGTGTAGCGTGGCATTGTTCCTAGTGGCTCCAGTATGACGCCAGGGTCATACACTCTGTACAATAGCACCCTTGGATTTTCAGCTGTCTCAAAAATTGTGTCGGAAGATTGTGAGGGGGAAATATGTTGATATATTTTCCTTGTTGTCTAGGGAGCAGGAGGGGTCTGATAAAAAGCGGGATAGTTCTAAGGATGAGGGTAAGGGAAGGAAAGCGAGGGTGCCAAAAACAATATTCAATTGGATGCTGGCTTTTCATATTTATGCCAGTGTGTGTTAGGGGAGGCTTGGCCCGTGCTTTATCCTCAGTTGTTGAAGTATTCTGATTTAATTTTGCATGCATATCGTACAAATGGTGGATGGTCTTTGATCAATTATGATGAGCATTTTCGGTGTAGTTTGACCAAGGACCAAGCTGAGCATTGGGGTTTTCGTGATGTTGACCTGTGGATCGTGGAAATAACCTCCTCGAAGGTTGGCTCCTTTCATTCAGGATCTACCTTTGGAGCATTTGGGGGGTAGGGGCTCAGTGAGCGATTTCTGGGTTCTCCTTGGGACGTCCTATGTCCAGATCACTGCATGGATCAAGTTCTTCCTTTCCATTATCCTCCAGAGCGAGTGGGGAAGGAGGCAATTTTTGTTTCCATTTCAGTTCAGGGCATTGTGATTGAACAGGATGTCATTACTGACATGGTTGTAGCCACTGTGGAGGTTCACACCCGGCTTTCAGATGTTTCATTCCAGATAGAGAGGTAGGTTTGTCATTCATATTTTGAGATGGTTCTTTTCAGTTGGCATTTACAGTTTGTTTCTTTGGCGTTTTTCATGTTGGAGAGTTGGTAGCTCCTTCAAAGCGTGCAGATGGATCCACTGATTTGCTGTTGGCACACGCGCCGTCGCCTCAGACTAGGCCAGTGATGGTGAACCTATGGCACGCGTGCCAGAGAGGGCACGCGCGCCGTCGCCTCAGCCAGAGTCGTACTGCTGCTCATAGGCGCCGAGTCCGTGGGTGCTGTGGGTGCTCGAGCACCCCCAATATTCACCCACCGGAAGTTAGTTGCCTCCCTCCCTCCGAGTTCCAGGGTCGTCGTCCGTCCCTCTCTGTCTCCCAGTTTCAGGGCCCTCCCTTCCAGTTCCAAGGTGGTCGTCCCTCCCTTCCTCCCTCCCTCCCAGTTCCAGGCCTCCCTCCCTCCCAGTTCCAGTCCCTCCCAGTTCCAGGTCCCCCTCCCTCCCTTTGAGTTCCAGGCCCCCCTCCCTCCCTCCCTTCCATCTCTATATCCTTTCCCTCCCCCTCCCTCCGATTTCCAGGGTTGTCGTCCCTCCCCCTTCCTCCCTCCCTTACAGTTCCAGGCCCCCTCCCTTCGAATTTAAAAAATCATCTTGACTTACCTCGTCGGGGTTACGGCGGCCGGCAGCAGCGGTAAGAGGCGTGCAGGCTCGGCCGTTCTCTCTCTTTCTCAGCTCTGGTCCTGCCCTCATTTCCAGTTTCCCCAAGGGTGGGACCAGAGCTGAGAGAGAGAGAGAAGGGCCGAGCCTGCACGCCTCTTATTGCTGCTGCCGGCCGCTGTAAGCCCGATGAGGTAAGTGAAGATGATTTTTAAAATTCGAAGGGAGGGGGCCTGGAACTGGAAGGGAGGGACGACGACCCTGGAACTGTGAGGGAGGACCCTGAAACTGGGACGGACGGATGGACGACGATCCTTGAACTCGGAGGGAGGGAGGAAGCGAACTCCCAATGAGGGAATATTAAGGGATGCTCGAGCACCCACAGTACCCACGGACTCGGCGCCTATGAGCGGCAGTACGACTCTGGCTGAGGCAAGGGCGCACGTGCCGAGAGGGCTCTGCATTCCCTCTCTGGCATGCGTGCCATAGGTTCGCCATCACTGGCCTTGGAGTTTGTGTTTGAAGCTTCAACGTTCTAAGGCAGACCAGGCGGTTAGGGGTATCTGCGAACTTCTGCTGGATTGGTGGCTTGCACAGTACGTTGTGCTGTGGCTTATGTCTAGATACGTCCGCCTGGTGGTTTACTTTGGCTGGTATATGAGAACTGGAGTCCTTTGACTCATTTTCAGTTTGCTGCTGTTTTACGGGTGGATCTTCGTTATTTGGGTTTTGAGCCTTTCCATTTTGGGACTTACTCATTTCGTATTGGGATGGCTTCATCTGCTGCACAGTGAGGGGGGGCGGGTTTGCCCTTATGTTATTCACCATTTGAGGTGCTGTCATTCCCACCCTTATTTGGGTTACATGCAATGTTCTATTGATTCTATGCTTGTTAATTTATTTTCTGAGTTTCTTTTTCAGAGTTTTTTCTTCCTGATTTCTGTGTTTGGCTCTTGGTACATTCACATGTATTCTGGGCCCAGAAGGGGGCAGTTGAGTCCTAGTGGGGAGCGAACTTTGGCTTCACAGAACAAGGCATTCAAATTCACTGGCTGGGGATTTGTGGGATGCTGTGGGATCAGCTGATGCCTAGTTCATTTAGGGGGAATGACTTATGCAGGGTGAAAGGGATTGATTTAATTCATTATATGAACCAGGATTTGGCTGTGGTGAAAAGTCCTTTTCCTTCTGCATGTTTAGTGTGGTCTTGTATCCTCCCTCATTTGGTGTGTGGAAGGAGGCGAGGAAAGTAGCAGCTACTGAACACCTTCAAAATCATGTGATTTCTGAGGTACCGCTTATTGTGGGTTTAGGGGGTTTGGTTCATACCCACAAATTGATTTCTGCTAATGGTCCTGATCGGTCAGATGGAATCCACTTCTCTGAAAATGGGCAGGATATTTTCATTAGCAGTATTCATGATATTTTTGAGGCCTTGTTTGGGTGGCTGAAGAGGCTGCAGCTTATTGGGGGTGGGTGGGGGGGGGGGGGGAGAGCAGTGACAGACTAGGCTGTCACCGCTTGTGGCGAAATTTTGGAGGTTGATTAAATTGACGGGAAGGCCTTTTGTAAAGTGTGGAAATGAACGAAAATAATGGATTTGCTACATCATGTGTGTCATCGCCATGATTATTTTGCCAAGTCCTGAATTACTGCGGACTTTTGGGATTGGATGAGGGTAAGGCTAAGTACTTGCTGAGGGTTATTCGGCACCGACTGGCTTCATTTTTGAAAAGAATAGAAAGGCATCTCTAGGACTTGTGTTTTCTGGTAACTTATCTTTTAAAGTTTAAATTAATATTTTTGTTAATTATGCAAAATCATCCTCTCAGGATTTGCCTCATGTGTAGCGTGGCATTGTTCCTAGTGGCTCCAGTATGACGCCAGGGTCATACACTCTGTACAGTAGCACCCTTGGATTTTCAGCTGTCTCAAAAATTGTGTCGGAAGATTGTGAGGGGGAAATATGTTGATATATTTTCCTTGTTGTCTAGGGAGCAGGAGGGGTCTGATAAAAAGCGGGATAGTTCTAAGGATGAGGGTAAGGGAAGGAAAGCGAGGGTGCCAAAAACAATATTCAATTGGATGCTGGCTTTTCATATTTATGCCAGTGTGTGTTAGGGGAGGCTTGGCCCGTGCTTTATCCTCAGTTGTTGAAGTATTCTGATTTAATTTTGCATGCATATCGTACAAATGGTGGATGGTCTTTGATCAATTATGATGAGCATTTTCGGTGTAGTTTGACCAAGGACCAAGCTGAGCATTGGGGTTTTCGTGATGTTGACCTGTGGATCGTGGAAATAACCTCCTCGAAGGTTGGCTCCTTTCATTCAGGATCTGCCTTTGGAGCATTTGGGGGGTAGGGGCTCAGTGAGCGATTTCTGGGTTCTCCTTGGGACGTCCTATGTCCAGATCACTGCATGGATCAAGTTCTTCCTTTCCAATATCCTCCAGAGCGAGTGGGGAAGGAGGCAATTTTTGTTTCCATTTCAGTGCAGGGCATTGTCATTGAACAGGATGTCATTACTGACATGGTTGTAGCCACTGTGGAGGTTCACACCCGGCTTTCAGATGTTTCATTCCAGATAGAGAGGTAGGTTTGTCATTCATATTTTGAGATGGTTCTTTTTCAGTTGGCATTTACAGTTTGTTTCTTTGGCGTTTTTCATGTTGGAGAGTTGGTAGCTCCTTCAAAGCGTGCAGATGGATCCACTGATTTGCTGTTGGCACACGCGCCGTCGCCTCAGACTAGGCCAGTGATGGTGAACCTATGGCACGCGTGCCAGAGAGGGCACGCGCGCCGTCGCCTCAGCCAGAGTCGTACTGCTGCTCATAGGCGCCGAGTCCGTGGGTGCTGTGGGTGCTCGAGCACCCCCAATATTCACCCACCGGAAGTTAGTTGCCTCCCTCCCTCCGAGTTCCAGGGTCGTCGTCCGTCCCTCTCTGTCTCCCAGTTTCAGGGCCCTCCCTTCCAGTTCCAAGGTGGTCGTCCCTCCCTTCCTCCCTCCCTCCCAGTTCCAGGCCTCCCTCCCTCCCAGTTCCCGTCCCCCCCCGTTCCAGGTCCCCCTCCCTCCCTTTGAGTTCCAGGCCCCCCTCCCTCCCTCCCTTCCGTCTCTATATCCTTTCCCTCCCCCTCCCTCCGATTTCCAGGGTTGTCGTCCCTCCCGCTTCCTCCCTCCCTTACAGTTCCAGGCCCCCTCCCTTCGAATTTAAAAAATCATCTTGACTTACCTCGTCGGGGTTACGGCGGCCGGCAGCAGCGGTAAGAGGCGTGCAGGCTCGGCCGTTCTCTCTCTCTCTCAGCTCTGGTCCTGCCCTCATTTCCAGTTTCCCCAAGGGTGGGACCAGAGCTGAGAGAGAGAGAGAAGGGCCGAGCCTGCACGCCTCTTATTGCTGCTGCCGGCCGCTGTAAGCCCGATGAGGTAAGTGAAGATGATTTTTAAAATTCGAAGGGAGGGGGCCTGGAACTGGAAGGGAGGGACGACGACCCTGGAACTGTGAGGGAGGACCCTGAAACTGGGACGGACGGATGGACGACGATCCTTGAACTCGGAGGGAGGGAGGAAGCGAACTCCCAATGAGGGAATATTAAGGGATGCTCGAGCACCCACAGTACCCACGGACTCGGCGCCTATGAGCGGCAGTACGACTCTGGCTGAGGCGAGGGCGCACGTGCCGAGAGGGCTCTGCATTCCCTCTCTGGCATGCGTGCCATAGGTTCGCCATCACTGGCCTTGGAGTTTGTGTTTGAAGCTTCAACGTTCTAAGGCAGACCAGGCGGTTAGGGGTACCTGGGTACATCTGCGAACTTCTGCTGGATTGGTGGCTTGCACAGTACGTTGTGCTGTGGCTTATGTCTAGATACGTCCGCCTGGTGGTTTACTTTGGCTGGTATATGAGAACTGGAGTCCTTTGACTCATTTTCAGTTTGCTGCTGTTTTACGGGTGGATCTTCGTTATTTGGGTTTTGAGCCTTTCCATTTTGGGACTTACTCATTTCGTATTGGGATGGCTTCATCTGCTGCACAGTGAGGGGGGGCGGGTTTGCCCTTATGTTATTCACCATTTGAGGTGCTGTCATTCCCACCATTATTTGGGTTACATGCAATGTTCTATTGATTCTATGCTTGTTAATTTATTTTCTGAGTTTCTTTTTCAGAGTTTTTTCTTCCTGATTTCTGCGTTTGGCTCTTGGTACATTCACATGTATTCTGGGCCCAGAAGGGGGCAGTTGAGTCCTAGTGGGGAGCGAACTTTGGCTTCACAGAACAAGGCATTCAAATTCACTGGCTGGGGATTTGTGGGATGCTGTGGGATCAGCTGATGCCTAGTTCATTTAGGGGGAATGACTTATGCAGGGTGAAAGGGATTGATTTAATTCATTATATGAACCAGGATTTGGCTGTGGTGAAAAGTCCTTTTCCTTCTGCATGTTTAGTGTGGTCTTGTATCCTCCCTCATTTGGTGTGTGGAAGGAGGCGAGGAAAGTAGCAGCTACTGAACACCTTCAAAATCATGTGATTTCTGAGGTACCGCTTATTGTGGGTTTAGGGGGTTTGGTTCATACCCACAAATTGATTTCTGCTAATGGTCCTGATCGGTCAGATGGAATCCACTTCTCTGAAAATGGGCAGGATATTTTCATTAGCAGTATTCATGATATTTTTGAGGCCTTGTTTGGGTGGCTGAAGAGGCTGCAGCTTATTGGGGGTGGGGGGGGGGGAGAGCAGTGACAGACTAGGCTGTCACCGCTTGTGGCGAAATTTTGGAGGTTGATTAAATTGACGGGAAGGCCTTTTGTAAAGTGTGGAAATGAACGAAAATAATGGATTTGCTACATCATGTGTGTCATCGCCATGATTTTTTTGCCAAGTCCTGAATTACTGCGGACTTTTGGGATTGGATGAGGGTAAGGCTAAGTGCTTGCTGAGGGTAATTCGGCACCGACTGGCTTCATTTTTGGAAAGAATAGAAAGGCATCTCTAGGACTTGTGTTTTCTGGTAACTTATCTTTTAAAGTTTAAATTAATATTTTTGTTAATTATGCAAAATCATCCTCTCAGGATTTGCCTCATGTGTAGTGTGGCATTGTTCCTAGTGGCTCCAGTATGACGCCAGGGTCATACACTCTGTACAATAGCACCCTTGGATTTTCAGCTGTCTCAAAAATTGTGTCGGAAGATTGTGAGGGGGAAATATGTTGATATATTTTCCTTTTTGTCTAGGGAGCAGGAGGGGTCTGATAAAAAGCGGGATAGTTCTAAGGATGAGGGTAAGGGAAGGAAAGCGAGGGTGCCAAAAACAATATTCAATTGGATGCTGGCTTTTCATATTTATGCCAGTGTGTGTTAGGGGAGGCTTGGCCCGTGCTTCATCCTCAGTTGTTGAAGTATTCTGATTTAATTTTGCATGCATATCGTACAAATGGTGGATGGTCTTTGATCAATTATGATGAGCATTTTCGGTGTAGTTTGTCCAAGGACCAGGCTGAGCATTGGGGTTTTCGTGATGTTGACCTATGGATCGTGGAAATAACCTCCTCGAAGGTTGGCTCCTTTCATTCAGGATCTGCCTTTGGAGCATTTGGGGGGTAGGGGCTCAGTGAGCGATTTCTGGGTTCTCCTTGGGACGTCCATTTGGATACAGAAAGTGAAGGTGCCTTGGTGCTTTATAACTTTTGCTACGTGAGACGTGGGGTAAGGAATATTGTAGATGAAAATATTCGAGTTATTCCCCAAGTTTTCCACGTCATCACTGTGACCCCTGACGCAGGTGCTAGTCACCGAAACACGGCCCGTGTCGGGTCAAGGCTCATTCATTAAAGAACTTTGTTCCATTTTAAAGGCCCGTGGTGCTGTTTTTTTGTTTCGAATCCTATCTGCCAACAGTTCCATTACCAGGGCAAACAGTAATGGGAATAAAGGGCATCCTTGATGCATTCCCCTCGAGAATGGAAACACATCAGAGTAACCTCCATTCACCCTTTCTCTGGCTTCTGGCAAGGACTACAGAGTAGAAATCCGCTGTCTAAAATTAATACTTACTCCTTAAGGGCCAATAAATAATGCAGGAGGGCCCACTCAACCTTATCAACGTCCTTCTCAGCACTGGCTTATTAACATGAGCAATATATTCTGGGATCTAGCACTCAAATTAACTTTAGGAAAGGCACAAGGTTTTGATAGAACCTTCATAAAACCTAAATCTCATTGGATTCCACCTAGGCCAATCGATTTTATTCTGCAGACGTTTAAGCAAAAGGTTATTAAAGAATAGATGACTGGCAAAAACCAAAAATGTACGTAGAGAAGAATAAGCCACAGATTTAACTAGGGCACGATAATGTGGGCAAGATCACCCCCCCCCCCCGCCCCCATTACCTGTTTATTGTGAAACAGCTGGTATGTATGAAGCGCTGGTACCAAGGTTGGCGTCCTGTGATTGGCTATGTGGGAGCCAATAAAATGCTCAGGGTTTTGGTGGTAATCAGATGTGATTGAACTGCAGAGAGAGGGTGGTTTAGTCAGCTTTGCTGAAAAAATCCCCCCCCCCCCCCCGTTTACTAAGCTGCGCGACAATGCAAACACCGCCCATTCAAAGTGAATGAGCTATGTCAGAATTGGTGTATGGCAGCTGCTAGAGTGGCTTAGTGAACGGGGGGGGGGGGGGGGGGGGTTAATTTTGTAGTTTAATTTAATTGTTTGCTTGGTGGTGTGAGTTGGGTCCGGCAGATTGTGTGTGCAGAAGGGAGGCTCATTTCCGGGTCTGTGTTTGGCTGGGACTTGATGTCTAGTGTTGGGAGGTCCATTGGTGAATGGTGGCTGTGCTGCTGATGGCAGTGTTAGTGTAGTGGCTGCGGGGTGTTTTGGAGGCTCAAAGTAGTGTGAGTAATGAATTTTGTTTAATTTTGGTGCCAGGAGTGCTAAGTTACTGCTGGGATTTTAGTTTTGAGTATTTTAAGGGTTTGGTAGTATGGTTTGTGGTAGGTGTGTTAGTGGTATGGGACCTAAAAGGAATGTGGCCATGGTGGGGGAGAAGAGAAAGGCTGGGGCTATAAAAAAAAGAGAGCTACTAGGTCAACTTTTGTGGAGGAGGGGCAAGGTAATAAGAAGGTGGTGAAAAAAATGTCTGGAAAGGGGTATTAAAACAGTGAAAAAGCTGTTAAGACTCCTGGAAAAAGAGTGTGTTTACTTGAAGGGCAGAGTAATTAAAAAAAGAAGAGATGTTCTAAGATTGAGTCTAGAAAGGGTGAGGAGGCAATTGAGGCATGATGGTGGTGAATCCCAAGATAATGAAGAATCTGATCATTCTTAGGGTGAGAATGTTGAGTTCTTTTGGGAAAAGTCGAAAAAGGGGAATGAGGTTGGAAAAAAGACTGGGAAGAAGGGTTTGTGCAAGTGCACAATTTGCAACATGGTGAAGAGAGGTTGGATAGTGAAAAGCCTAAGGGGAGGGAGATTGGGAAGAGTGCAGCTCATGCTTGGGAGTCTTCTGCATCTTTGGACTCGTTTGAATCTTCTTCATCATCTTTTGGGAGTGATTCTGATGAGGGTGAGGTTTTAGGAACTAGCAAGAGCTCGAATAGGCAATTTGGATAAGGGGGCACTAATGGGAAGGCAGATATTGAGTCCGTGTTCAGATTATTACCTGTGCATCTAGAATCATTTCATCTGCTTGGTTTTAAGTTCCAGTCTTTGTTTTTCTTTGATAATATGCAAATGAGATGTTCTATTTCCTGTTCTCATTTTGAAGCATTCTTTACTTTTATTCATTGGGTGGTAGAGAAGGTTTCAGGTGATGTTAATATCATTTATTATTTGGATGATTTTCTTGTGGTTTCAATGAGGTTGGTCTAGCAATTTAGCCTTTTTGGAATTATTTCCTATTTGGGTGGCTTTAATGTTGTGGAGTGATAGATTATGAAACGGAAAATTGGTGATTAGATCTGATAATATGGCTGTTGTTTTCGCTATTAATAGACAGTTTGTACACTGTGAGCTGACTTTGTGTTGCATATGATTATTTTGAGATGTTTGCATTTGAATGTTTTGCTGAAAGCTTGTCATATTCCTGGATATAATAATGTATTGGCTAATTCATTGTCTCAGTTTCAGTGGTCTCGTTTTTGGCGGCTTGCTCCGGATGCGGAAAGAAGTGCAACAAGAATGCCGGAGGAATTTTGGGTAGCTTTCCAGCATTAGCGGAGAAGATATGATCTGAATCTTTATCTGCCAATATTTTGAAGTCTTACTCTGCTGCTTTGAAAAAGTTTGGGGTGGCAGTAGGATATTGGAAGTTTATTCCTGGTGCTCCTGGTGGAAAAACTGTGATAACCCAATTCATTGTGAAGGTGGTGGGTGTGTTTTGGTCAAAGTCAGGGTAACCTTTTACTGTAATTGTACTGGGTTTAAAGATCCTACACGTTCATTTCTGGTGCGAGGAGCTTGTGTCTCTGTTTTGAAAGTTAATGGTGCTAAGGCATGTTTGCCTATGTCATGCTGTGCTCCAGAACATTTGTTTTTTGGAGTATGAGTTGGTAATTGTTTCAAGCTCCATTTTCATGGGAATTTTGTGGTGCATTTACAGTTAGTGAATAAGTTGCAAATTCAAAGACAGACATGTCCGTGAGGGGTCTTTGAGTGGATGATGTTAAACTGTCATTTGTTTCCCTTACAGTATTGAAATTTTCAAGTGCACATGAACAAAAAAAAAATTCCTTCTGACAAAGTTGTTTTGTCAATTAGGAAATGTAAGACAGGTCAGCTGGGAAAAGCTCTTTTTGTAATGTTAAGGAGAGTAAAAGGATTGGTCACTTGTCCAGTGTACGCAGGTGAAGTTTTTATGAAGGAAAGGAAAAATGGGGGAGTTTATTGGTCTATATATGATGATTTGAGTCCTTTGATCAGTTAAATGCTGTTGTGAAATTATCTTTGAAATTGGTTGGTTTGAATCTATCAAGATTTAGAGCGCATTATTTTAGGATTGGAGCAGCTTCATCTGCAGCCGTGCAAGGGATGTCTACAGCTGATACTCAAAAGATTGGCAGATGGCGGTCATCCAGCTATAAGTGTTATCTGTGCTAGCATTCTTTGCTGTTAATATCATTAATGTTTTGTAGTCTCCATTACAGTGCTTCGGAGTGAGGAGACTGTTCTTTGAATTTGTGGCCATTGCTGAGTTTTCTGGGATGAGAAGTCTTTGAAGAACTCATCAAACGGAATGTATTTGGGATTGGCTTTCATGAGATTCTGGATTTATTGGCTTGGACTACAAGGAATGTTCTGGGACCAGTTGCTGCCTTCCTTGTGGCAAGCTAGAAGATGTTTAACTGAGCCTAATGTTTTGTTGCTGCACTTGGTTGGGGGGGGGGAGGGGGTAATGATTTATATATTGTCAAGGGAGTGAACCATATTAGACAGATGAAGATGGATATATTAGAGATTTATGATATGTTTCTTAATATAATCCTTGTTTGGTCTAATAGTATTCCGAGGGGAGTTCGGATAGGTGCGCGTATGATGAAAGCTATAGAGCATTTGAGAAAAAGGGTGAATTCTGAGAAGGGTAGGTTGGTATTGCTAATGGGAGGTTATGTGGTGCAGGTGGTGGGAGGCGGGGCTGGTGGTTGGGAGGCGAGGATATTGCTGGGCAGACTTATACGGTCCCAGAGCCGGTAGTTGGTAGGCAGGGTGAAAGGGATTGATTTAATTCATCATATGAACCAGGATGTGGCTTTTCCTTCTGCATGTTTAGTGTGGTCTTGTATCCTCCCTCATTTGGTGTGTGGAAGGAGGCGAGGAAAGTAGCAGCTACTGAACACCTTCAAAATCATGTGATTTCTGAGGTACCGCTTATTGTGGGTTTAGGGGGTTTGGTTCATACCCACAAATTGATTTCTGCTAATGGTCCTGATCGGTCAGATGGAATCCACTTCTCTGAAAATGGGCAGGATATTTTCATTAGCAGTATTCATGATATTTTTGAGGCCTTGTTTGGGTGGCTGAAGAGGCTGCAGCTTATTGGGGGTGGGTGGGGGGGGGGGAGAGCAGTGACAGACTAGGCTGTCACCGCTTGTGGCGAAATTTTGGAGGTTGATTAAATTGACGGGAAGGCCTTTTGTAAAGTGTGGAAATGAACGAAAATAATGGATTTGCTACATCATGTGTGTCATCGCCATGATTTTTTTGCCAAGTCCTGAATTACTGCGGACTTTTGGGATTGGATGAGGGTAAGGCTAAGTGCTTGCTGAGGGTTATTCGGCACCGACTGGCTTCATTTTTGAAAAGAATAGAAAGGCATCTCTAGGACTTGTGTTTTCTGGTAACTTATCTTTTAAAGTTTAAATTAATATTTTTGTTAATTATGTAAAATCATCCTCTCAGGATTTGCCTCATGTGTAGCGTGGCATTGTTCCTAGTGGCTCCAGTATGACGCCAGGGTCATACACTCTGTACAATAGCACCCTTGGATTTTCAGCTGTCTCAAAAATTGTGTCGGAAGATTGTGAGGGGGAAATATGTTGATATATTTTCCTTGTTGTCTAGGGAGCAGGAGGGGTCTGATAAAAAGCGGGATAGTTCTAAGGATGAGGGTAAGGGAAGGAAAGCGAGGGTGCCAAAAACAATATTCAATTGGATGCTGGCTTTTCATATTTATGCCAGTGTGTGTTAGGGGAGGCTTGGCCCGTGCTTTATCCTCAGTTGTTGAAGTATTCTGATTTAATTTTGCATGCATATCGTACAAATGGTGGATGGTCTTTGATCAATTATGATGAGCATTTTCGGTGTAGTTTGACCAAGGACCAAGCTGAGCATTGGGGTTTTCGTGATGTTGACCTGTGGATCGTGGAAATAACCTCCTCGAAGGTTGGCTCCTTTCATTCAGGATCTGCCTTTGGAGCATTTGGGGGGTAGGGGCTCAGTGAGCGATTTCTGGGTTCTCCTTGGGACGTCCTATGTCCAGATCACTGCATGGATCAAGTTCTTCCTTTCCATTATCCTCCAGAGCGAGTGGGGAAGGAGGCAATTTTTGTTTCCATTTCAGTGCAGGGCATTGTGATTGAACAGGATGTCATTACTGACATGGTTGTAGCCACTGTGGAGGTTCACACCCGGCTTTCAGATGTTTCATTCCAGATAGAGAGGTAGGTTTGTCATTCATATTTTGAGATGGTTCTTTTTCAGTTGGCATTTACAGTTTGTTTCTTTGGCGTTTTTCATGTTGGAGAGTTGGTAGCTCCTTCAAAGCGTGCAGATGGATCCACTGATTTGCTGTTGGCACACGCGCCGTCGCCTCAGACTAGGCCAGTGATGGTGAACCTATGGCACGCGTGCCAGAGAGGGCACGCGCGCCGTCGCCTCAGCCAGAGTCGTACTGCTGCTCATAGGCGCCGAGTCCGTGGGTGCTGTGGGTGCTCGAGCACCCCCAATATTCACCCACCGGAAGTTAGTTGCCTCCCTCCCTCCGAGTTCCAGGGTCGTCGTCCGTCCCTCTCTGTCTCCCAGTTTCAGGGCCCTCCCTTCCAGTTCCAAGGTGGTCGTCCCTCCCTTCCTCCCTCCCTCCCAGTTCCAGGCCTCCCTCCCTCCCAGTTCCAGTCCCTCCCAGTTCCAGGTCCCCCTCCCTCCCTTTGAGTTCCAGGCCCCCCTCCCTCCCTCCCTTCCATCTCTATATCCTTTCCCTCCCCCTCCCTCCGATTTCCAGGGTTGTCGTCCCTCCCCCTTCCTCCCTCCCTTACAGTTCCAGGCCCCCTCCCTTCGAATTTAAAAAATCATCTTGACTTACCTCGTCGGGGTTACGGCGGCCGGCAGCAGCGGTAAGAGGCGTGCAGGCTCGGCCGTTCTCTCTCTTTCTCAGCTCTGGTCCTGCCCTCATTTCCAGTTTCCCCAAGGGTGGGACCAGAGCTGAGAGAGAGAGAGAAGGGCCGAGCCTGCACGCCTCTTATTGCTGCTGCCGGCCGCTGTAAGCCCGATGAGGTAAGTGAAGATGATTTTTAAAATTCGAAGGGAGGGGGCCTGGAACTGGAAGGGAGGGACGACGACCCTGGAACTGTGAGGGAGGACCCTGAAACTGGGACGGACGGATGGACGACGATCCTTGAACTCGGAGGGAGGGAGGAAGCGAACTCCCAATGAGGGAATATTAAGGGATGCTCGAGCACCCACAGTACCCACGGACTCGGCGCCTATGAGCGGCAGTACGACTCTGGCTGAGGCGAGGGCGCACGTGCCGAGAGGGCTCTGCATTCCCTCTCTGGCATGCGTGCCATAGGTTCGCCATCACTGGCCTTGGAGTTTGTGTTTGAAGCTTCAACGTTCTAAGGCAGACCAGGCGGTTAGGGGTATCTGCGAACTTCTGCTGGATTGGTGGCTTGCACAGTACGTTGTGCTGTGGCTTATGTCTAGATACGTCCGCCTGGTGGTTTACTTTGGCTGGTATATGAGAACTGGAGTCCTTTGACTCATTTTCAGTTTGCTGCTGTTTTACGGGTGGATCTTCGTTATTTGGGTTTTGAGCCTTTCCATTTTGGGACTTACTCATTTCGTATTGGGATGGCTTCATCTGCTGCACAGTGAGGGGGGGCGGGTTTGCCCTTATGTTATTCACCATTTGAGGTGCTGTCATTCCCACCATTATTTGGGTTACATGCAATGTTCTATTGATTCTATGCTTGTTAATTTATTTTCTGAGTTTCTTTTTCAGAGTTTTTTCTTCCTGATTTCTGCGTTTGGCTCTTGGTACATTCACATGTATTCTGGGCCCAGAAGGGGGCAGTTGAGTCCTAGTGGGGAGCGAACTTTGGCTTCACAGAACAAGGCATTCAAATTCACTGGCTGGGGATTTGTGGGATGCTGTGGGATCAGCTGATGCCTAGTTCATTTAGGGGGAATGACTTATGCAGGGTGAAAGGGATTGATTTAATTCATTATATGAACCAGGATTTGGCTGTGGTGAAAAGTCCTTTTCCTTCTGCATGTTTAGTGTGGTCTTGTATCCTCCCTCATTTGGTGTGTGGAAGGAGGCGAGGAAAGTAGCAGCTACTGAACACCTTCAAAATCATGTGATTTCTGAGGTACCGCTTATTGTGGGTTTAGGGGGTTTGGTTCATACCCACAAATTGATTTCTGCTAATGGTCCTGATCGGTCAGATGGAATCCACTTCTCTGAAAATGGGCAGGATATTTTCATTAGCAGTATTCATGATATTTTTGAGGCCTTGTTTGGGTGGCTGAAGAGGCTGCAGCTTATTGGGGGTGGGTGGGGGGGGGGAGAGCAGTGACAGACTAGGCTGTCACCGCTTGTGGCGAAATTTTGGAGGTTGATTAAATTGACGGGAAGGCCTTTTGTAAAGTGTGGAAATGAACGAAAATAATGGATTTGCTACATCATGTGTGTCATCGCCATGATTTTTTTGCCAAGTCCTGAATTACTGCGGACTTTTGGGATTGGATGAGGGTAAGGCTAAGTACTTGCTGAGGGTTATTCGGCACCGACTGGCTTCATTTTTGAAAAGAATAGAAAGGCATCTCTAGGACTTGTGTTTTCTGGTAACTTATCTTTTAAAGTTTAAATTAATATTTTTGTTAATTATGCAAAATCATCCTCTCAGGATTTGCCTCATGTGTAGCGTGGCATTGTTCCTAGTGGCTCCAGTATGACGCCAGGGTCATACACTCTGTACAATAGCACCCTTGGATTTTCAGCTGTCTCAAAAATTGTGTCGGAAGATTGTGAGGGGGAAATATGTTGATATATTTTCCTTGTTGTCTAGGGAGCAGGAGGGGTCTGATAAAAAGCGGGATAGTTCTAAGGATGAGGGTAAGGGAAGGAAAGCGAGGGTGCCAAAAACAATATTCAATTGGATGCTGGCTTTTCATATTTATGCCAGTGTGTGTTAGGGGAGGCTTGGCCCGTGCTTTATCCTCAGTTGTTGAAGTATTCTGATTTAATTTTGCATGCATATCGTACAAATGGTGGATGGTCTTTGATCAATTATGATGAGCATTTTCGGTGTAGTTTGACCAAGGACCAGGCTGAGCATTGGGGTTTTCGTGATGTTGACCTATGGATCGTGGAAATAACCTCCTCGAAGGTTGGCTCCTTTCATTCAGGATCTGCCTTTGGAGCATTTGGGGGGTAGGGGCTCAGTGAGCGATTTCTGGGTTCTCCTTGGGACGTCCTATGTCCAGATCACTGCATGGATCAAGTTCTTCCTTTCCATTATCCTCCAGAGCGAGTGGGGAAGGAGGCAATTTTTGTTTCCATTTCAGTGCAGGGCATTGTGATTGAACAGGATGTCATTACTGACATGGTTGTAGCCACTGTGGAGGTTCACACCCGGCTTTCAGATGTTTCATTCCAGATAGAGAGGTAGGTTTGTCATTCATATTTTGAGATGGTTCTTTTTCAGTTGGCATTTACAGTTTGTTTCTTTGGCGTTTTTCATGTTGGAGAGTTGGTAGCTCCTTCAAAGCGTGCAGATGGATCCACTGATTTGCTGTTGGCACACGCGCCGTCGCCTCAGACTAGGCCAGTGATGGTGAACCTATGGCACGCGTGCCAGAGAGGGCACGCGCGCCGTCGCCTCAGCCAGAGTCGTACTGCTGCTCATAGGCGCCGAGTCCGTGGGTGCTGTGGGTGCTCGAGCACCCCCAATATTCACCCACCGGAAGTTAGTTGCCTCCCTCCCTCCGAGTTCCAGGGTCGTCGTCCGTCCCTCTCTGTCTCCCAGTTTCAGGGCCCTCCCTTCCAGTTCCAAGGTGGTCGTCCCTCCCTTCCTCCCTCCCTCCCAGTTCCAGGCCTCCCTCCCTCCCAGTTCCAGTCCCTCCCAGTTCCAGGTCCCCCTCCCTCCCTTTGAGTTCCAGGCCCCCCTCCCTCCCTCCCTTCCGTCTCTATATCCTTTCCCTCCCCCTCCCTCCGATTTCCAGGGTTGTCGTCCCTCCCCCTTCCTCCCTCCCTTACAGTTCCAGGCCCCCTCCCTTCGAATTTAAAAAATCATCTTGACTTACCTCGTCGGGGTTACGGCGGCCGGCAGCAGCGGTAAGAGGCGTGCAGGCTCGGCCGTTCTCTCTCTCTCTCAGCTCTGGTCCTGCCCTCATTTCCAGTTTCCCCAAGGGTGGGACCAGAGCTGAGAGAGAGAGAGAAGGGCCGAGCCTGCACGCCTCTTATTGCTGCTGCCGGCCGCTGTAAGCCCGATGAGGTAAGTGAAGATGATTTTTAAAATTCGAAGGGAGGGGGCCTGGAACTGGAAGGGAGGGACGACGACCCTGGAACTGTGAGGGAGGACCCTGAAACTGGGACGGACGGATGGACGACGATCCTTGAACTCGGAGGGAGGGAGGAAGCGAACTCCCAATGAGGGAATATTAAGGGATGCTCGAGCACCCACAGTACCCACGGACTCGGCGCCTATGAGCGGCAGTACGACTCTGGCTGAGGCGAGGGCGCACGTGCCGAGAGGGCTCTGCATTCCCTCTCTGGCATGCGTGCCATAGGTTCGCCATCACTGGCCTTGGAGTTTGTGTTTGAAGCTTCAACGTTCTAAGGCAGACCAGGCGGTTAGGGGTACCTGGGTACATCTGCGAACTTCTGCTGGATTGGTGGCTTGCACAGTACGTTGTGCTGTGGCTTATGTCTAGATACGTCCGCCTGGTGGTTTACTTTGGCTGGTATATGAGAACTGGAGTCCTTTGACTCATTTTCAGTTTGCTGCTGTTTTACGGGTGGATCTTCGTTATTTGGGTTTTGAGCCTTTCCATTTTGGGACTTACTCATTTCGTATTGGGATGGCTTCATCTGCTGCACAGTGAGGGGGGGCGGGTTTGCCCTTATGTTATTCACCATTTGAGGTGCTGTCATTCCCACCATTATTTGGGTTACATGCAATGTTCTATTGATTCTATGCTTGTTAATTTATTTTCTGAGTTTCTTTTTCAGAGTTTTTTCTTCCTGATTTCTGCGTTTGGCTCTTGGTACATTCACATGTATTCTGGGCCCAGAAGGGGGCAGTTGAGTCCTAGTGGGGAGCGAACTTTGGCTTCACAGAACAAGGCATTCAAATTCACTGGCTGGGGATTTGTGGGATGCTGTGGGATCAGCTGATGCCTAGTTCATTTAGGGGGAATGACTTATGCAGGGTGAAAGGGATTGATTTAATTCATTATATGAACCAGGATTTGGCTGTGGTGAAAAGTCCTTTTCCTTCTGCATGTTTAGTGTGGTCTTGTATCCTCCCTCATTTGGTGTGTGGAAGGAGGCGAGGAAAGTAGCAGCTACTGAACACCTTCAAAATCATGTGATTTCTGAGGTACCGCTTATTGTGGGTTTAGGGGGTTTGGTTCATACCCACAAATTGATTTCTGCTAATGGTCCTGATCGGTCAGATGGAATCCACTTCTCTGAAAATGGGCAGGATATTTTCATTAGCAGTATTCATGATATTTTTGAGGCCTTGTTTGGGTGGCTGAAGAGGCTGCAGCTTATTGGGGGGGGGGGGGGGGGGGGAGAGCAGTGACAGACTAGGCTGTCACCGCTTGTGGCGAAATTTTGGAGGTTGATTAAATTGACGGGAAGGCCTTTTGTAAAGTGTGGAAATGAACGAAAATAATGGATTTGCTACATCATGTGTGTCATCGCCATGATTTTTTTGCCAAGTCCTGAATTACTGCGGACTTTTGGGATTGGATGAGGGTAAGGCTAAGTGCTTGCTGAGGGTAATTCGGCACCGACTGGCTTCATTTTTGAAAAGAATAGAAAGGCATCTCTAGGACTTGTGTTTTCTGGTAACTTATCTTTTAAAGTTTAAATTAATATTTTTGTTAATTATGCAAAATCATCCTCTCAGGATTTGCCTCATGTGTAGCGTGGCATTGTTCCTAGTGGCTCCAGTATGACGCCAGGGTCATACACTCTGTACAATAGCACCCTTGGATTTTCAGCTGTCTCAAAAATTGTGTCGGAAGATTGTGAGGGGGAAATATGTTGATATATTTTCCTTGTTGTCTAGGGAGCAGGAGGGGTCTGATAAAAAGCGGGATAGTTCTAAGGATGAGGGTAAGGGAAGGAAAGCGAGGGTGCCAAAAACAATATTCAATTGGATGCTGGCTTTTCATATTTATGCCAGTGTGTGTTAGGGGAGGCTTGGCCCGTGCTTTATCCTCAGTTGTTGAAGTATTCTGATTTAATTTTGCATGCATATCGTACAAATGGTGGATGGTCTTTGATCAATTATGATGAGCATTTTCGGTGTAGTTTGACCAAGGACCAGGCTGAGCATTGGGGTTTTCGTGATGTTGACCTATGGATCGTGGAAATAACCTCCTCGAAGGTTGGCTCCTTTCATTCAGGATCTGCCTTTGGAGCATTTGGGGGGTAGGGGCTCAGTGAGCGATTTCTGGGTTCTCCTTGGGACGTCCTATGTCCAGATCACTGCATGGATCAAGTTCTTCCTTTCCATTATCCTCCAGAGCGAGTGGGGAAGGAGGCAATTTTTGTTTCCATTTCAGTGCAGGGCATTGTGATTGAACAGGATGTCATTACTGACATGGTTGTAGCCACTGTGGAGGTTCACACCCGGCTTTCAGATGTTTCATTCCAGATAGAGAGGTAGGTTTGTCATTCATATTTTGAGATGGTTCTTTTTCAGTTGGCATTTACAGTTTGTTTCTTTGGCGTTTTTCATGTTGGAGAGTTGGTAGCTCCTTCAAAGCGTGCAGATGGATCCACTGATTTGCTGTTGGCACACGCGCCGTCGCCTCAGACTAGGCCAGTGATGGTGAACCTATGGCACGCGTGCCAGAGAGGGCACGCGCGCCGTCGCCTCAGCCAGAGTCGTACTGCTGCTCATAGGCGCCGAGTCCGTGGGTGCTGTGGGTGCTCGAGCACCCCCAATATTCACCCACCGGAAGTTAGTTGCCTCCCTCCCTCCGAGTTCCAGGGTCGTCGTCCGTCCCTCTCTGTCTCCCAGTTTCAGGGCCCTCCCTTCCAGTTCCAAGGTGGTCGTCCCTCCCTTCCTCCCTCCCTCCCAGTTCCAGGCCTCCCTCCCTCCCAGTTCCAGGTCCCCCTCCCTCCCTTTGAGTTCCAGGCCCCCCTCCCTCCCTCCCTTCCGTCTCTATATCCTTTCCCTCCCCCTCCCTCCGATTTCCAGGGTTGTCGTCCCTCCCCCTTCCTCCCTCCCTTACAGTTCCAGGCCCCCTCCCTTCGAATTTAAAAAATCATCTTGACTTACCTCGTCGGGGTTACGGCGGCCGGCAGCAGCGGTAAGAGGCGTGCAGGCTCGGCCGTTCTCTCTCTCTCTCAGCTCTGGTCCTGCCCTCATTTCCAGTTTCCCCAAGGGTGGGATCAGAGCTGAGAGAGAGAGAGAAGGGCCGAGCCTGCACGCCTCTTATTGCTGCTGCCGGCCGCTGTAAGCCCGATGAGGTAAGTGAAGATGATTTTTATAATTCGAAGGAAGGGGGCCTGGAACTGGAAGGGAGGGACGACAACCCTGGAACTGTGAGGGAGGACCCTGGAACTGGGACGGACGGATGGACGACGATCCTTGAACTCGGAGGGAGGGAGGAAGCGAACTCCCAATGAGGGAATATTAAGGGATGCTCGAGCACCCACAGTACCCACGGACTCGGCGCCTATGAGCGGCAGTACGACTCTGGCTGAGGCGAGGGCGCACGTGCCGAGAGGGCTCTGCATTCCCTCTCTGGCATGCGTGCCATAGGTTCGCCATCACTGGCCTTGGAGTTTGTGTTTGAAGCTTCAACGTTCTAAGGCAGACCAGGCGGTTAGGGGTACTTGGGTACATCTGCGAACTTCTGCTGGATTGGTGGCTTGCACAGTACATTGTGCTGTGGCTTATGTCTAGATACGTCCGCCTGGTGGTTTACTTTGGCTGGTATATGAGAACTGGAGTCCTTTGACTCATTTTCAGTTTGCTGCTGTTTTACGGGTGGATCTTTGTTATTTGGGTTTTGAGCCTTTCCATTTTGGGACTTACTCATTTCGTATTGGGATGGCTTCATCTGCTGCACAGTGAGGGGGGGCGGGTTTGCCCTTATGTTATTCACCATTTGAGGTGCTGTCATTCCCACCATTATTTGGGTTACATGCAATGTTCTATTGATTCTATGCTTGTTAATTTATTTCTGAGTTTCTTTTTCAGAGTTTTTTCTTCCTGATTTCTGCGTTTGGCTCTTGGTACATTCACATGTATTCTGGGCCCAGAAGGGGGCAGTTGAGTCCTAGTGGGGAGCGAACTTTGGCTTCACAGAACAAGGCATTCAAATTCACTGGCTGGGGATTTGTGGGATGCTGTGGGATCAGCTGATGCCTAGTTCATTTAGGGGGAATGACTTATGCAGGGTGAAAGGGATTGATTTAATTCATTATATGAACCAGGATTTGGCTGTGGTGAAAAGTCCTTTTCCTTCTGCATGTTTAGTGTGGTCTTGTATCCTCCCTCATTTGGTGTGTGGAAGGAGGCGAGGAAAGTAGCAGCTACTGAACACCTTCAAAATCATGTGATTTCTGAGGTACCGCTTATTGTGGGTTTAGGGGGTTTGGTTCATACCCACAAATTGATTTCTGCTAATGGTCCTGATCGGTCAGATGGAATCCACTTCTCTGAAAATGGGCAGGATATTTTCATTAGCAGTATTCATGATATTTTTGAGGCCTTGTTTGGGTGGCTGAAGAGGCTGCAGCTTATTGGGGGTGGGTGGGGGGGGGGGGGAGAGCAGTGACAGACTAGGCTGTCACCGCTTGTGGCGAAATTTTGGAGGTTGATTAAATTGACGGGAAGGCCTTTTGTAAAGTGTGGAAATGAACGAAAATAATGGATTTGCTACATCATGTGTGTCATCGCCATGATTTTTTTGCCAAGTCCTGAATTACTGCGGACTTTTGGGATTGGATGAGGGTAAGGCTAAGTGCTTGCTGAGGGTAATTCGGCACCGACTGGCTTCATTTTTGAAAAGAATAGAAAGGCATCTCTAGGACTTGTGTTTTCTGGTAACTTATCTTTTAAAGTTTAAATTAATATTTTTGTTAATTATGCAAAATCATCCTCTCAGGATTTGCCTCATGTGTAGCGTGGCATTGTTCCTAGTGGCTCCAGTATGACGCCAGGGTCATACACTCTGTACAATAGCACCCTTGGATTTTCAGCTGTCTCAAAAATTGTGTCGGAAGATTGTGAGGGGGAAATATGTTGATATATTTTCCTTGTTGTCTAGGGAGCAGGAGGGGTCTGATAAAAAGCGGGATAGTTCTAAGGATGAGGGTAAGGGAAGGAAAGCGAGGGTGCCAAAAACAATATTCAATTGTATGCTGGCTTTTCATATTTATGCCAGTGTGTGTTAGGGGAGGCTTGGCCCGTGCTTTATCCTCAGTTGTTGAAGTATTCTGATTTAATTTTGCATGCATATCGTACAAATGGTGGATGGTCTTTGATCAATTATGATGAGCATTTTCGGTGTAGTTTGACCAAGGACCAGGCTGAGCATTGGGGTTTTTCGTGATGTTGACCTATGGATCGTGGAAATAACCTCCTCGAAGGTTGGCTCCTTTCATTCAGGATCTGCCTTTGGAGCATTTGGGGGGTAGGGGCTCAGTGAGCGATTTCTGGGTTCTCCTTGGGACGTCCTATGTCCAGATCACTGCATGGATCAAGTTCTTCCTTTCCATTATCCTCCAGAGCGAGTGGGGAAGGAGGCAATTTTTGTTTCCATTTCAGTGCAGGGCATTGTCATTGAACAGGATGTCATTACTGACATGGTTGTAGCCACTGTGGAGGTTCACACCCGGCTTTCAGATGTTTCCATTCCAGACTGAGAGGTTATGGACAATTTGGCAAGGGTGGAGGGACACGGGTGGGCTCAGTGTTTGATGAAGGCACCTTCACCCATTAAGTTGTTTGCATGGCATTTATGTTTGCATGTGTTTCCTGATTGTACATCCACTCAGTTAGTTTGGGATAGGGTTTCTTTTTGGCTTTGTCATTCCCTTTCCTGTCTCTCATTTGACTCATGTTTGTTGGAATTCTACTACTAAACATTTCTAGAGCGCTATTAGTGTTACGCAGCGCTGTACAGTTTAACAAAGAAGGACAGTCCCTTGCTCAATGGAGCTTACAATCTAATGGACGAAATGTCAAGTTGGGGCAGTCTAGATTTTTTGAATAGAGGTATGGTTGTTAGGTGCTGAAGGCAACATTGGTGGGCTTTGAGCAAGGATTTGAAGATGGGCAGGGAGGGGGCCTGGCAAATGGGCTCAGGGAGTTTATTCCAAGCATGGGATGAGGCGAGGCAGAAAGGGCGGAGCCTGGAGTTGTCGGTGGTGGAGAAGGGTACTGAAAGGAGGGATTTGTCTTGAGAGCGGAGGTTATGGGTAGGAACGTAGGGGGTGTTGTGGGTAGAGAGGTAGGGAGGGGCTGCAGATCGAGTGCATTTGTAGGTTATTAGGAGAAGCTTGAACTGTATGTGGTACCTAATCGGAAGCCAGTGCAGTGACTTAAGGAGAGGGGTGATATGAGTATATCGGTCCAGGCGGAAGATAAGACGTGCAGCAGAGTTCTGAACAGACTGAAAGGGGGATAGATGGCTAAGTGGGAGGCCAGTGACGAGTAGGTTGCAGTAGTCAAGGCGAGAGGTAATGAGAGAGTGGATGAGAGTTCGGGTGGTGTGCTCAGAGAGGAAAGGGCAAATTTTCCTAATGTTATAGAGGAAGAAGCAACAGGTCTTGGCTATCTGCTGGATATGCGCAGAGAAGGAGAGGGAGGAGTCGAAGATGACTCTGAGGTTGCGGGTAGATGAGACGGGGAGGATGAGGGTGTTATCAACTGAGATAGAGAGTGGAGGGAGAGGAAAAGTGGGTTTGGGTGGGAAGACAATAAGTTTGGTCTTGGCCGTGTTCAGTTTCAGGTGGCGGTTGGACATCCAGGCAGCAGTGCCGGATAAGCAGGCCGATACCTTGGCCTGGGTTTCCGCAGTGATGTCTGGTGTGGAGAGATAAAGCTGGGTGTCATCGGCATAAAGATGATACTGGAAACCATGAGATGAGATCATTTTTATTATGTTTTTCAAATCATTAGTTTTGTTGTGAATAGTTTTGTTTGAAAACAGGTGGGATATTATACCCTATGAATGAGACAAGATCACAGGCACAAAAAATCTCAGTGTCCTGGTGTTCAGACCTTGGCAAAGACCTTGGTTTCTGAGGGTATTTCCCACTAGTTAGCTATTGCTGTGCAATCTCTTTTCATATGACCCTTTGAGATTGTGTTTGGCTGTTTTTCAGTTTTTTTTGTATTAGATTACCTTAGCAGGATTAACAGTCCATACTGTCTATTGACTTAGTTATCTGACCAAGCACAGATCCCTGAGGAACTCTAACAGAGAGCGGGATGGAAATGGAGGAAGAACCATGAGAATGTACTCTGAAGGTACGGTGGGAGAGATAAGAGGAGAACCAGGAGAAGACAGAGCCCTGGAACCCAAGAGAGGACAGTGTGGCAAGAAGTAAATTGTGATTGACAGTGTCAAAAGCGGCGGATAGGTCGAGGAGGATGAGGATGGAGTAGTGGCCTTTGGATTTGGCAAGGAACAGGTCATTGCAGACTTTAGATAGTGCCGTTTCTCTCGAGGGCGAAAGCTGGATTGAAGCGGATCAAGGATGGCATGAGGAGAGAAAATCAAGGCAACAGCTATGAACAGCGCGTTCAAGTATCTTGGAGAGGAAGGGTAGGAGGGAAATTGGGCAGTAGTTGGAGGGACCTGACTTGGTTCTGCCCCCATTGGGTATTGTATCGAAGAAGGAGCCGAGCAAGTATCATTTGATACATAATTTGTCTTACCCTCCAGGAAACAATGTTAATTCCTTCATTGTTCCAGAGCTTTCTTCAGTCCAATATGCCTCGTTCAATCGGGCAGTGGACATGCTATGCCTCTTGGCTTTTTACCAATGGAATGTTCACCCCCCCCCCCCCCCAACAGTGTTGAGCCTCTCTGCTATTTGATTTACAAATGAATGTGTGTGCAGAAGGCAAGAAGGACCATCCCCTGACTCCTGCTGTACAAACTTTTATCTTACAGATGGTTCGGGATTCACAGGGACCTTGAGTCCCTTTGCAGGAGGTTCAGGTGCGTACGCCGCGAGAGCCCTGACATCATCAGGGCAGTGCGACGGCACCTGAGGGCTCGACGTAAGTATTACAAACAGGACACCTGTACTTATTTGTATATGTATTTATTGGATAATGCAAATGTACTGTACAATATCAGGTTCCATGTGCATAATAGGCAACTAGTAAGTCATAACATCTATGTCCCAGATCAAGGCCTCAGGTTGCAGGTGGGGATTTTCGGTGGGCATAAGGTGTTTTGTGTGTGAGGTAGAGGAACTGGTGGGTTTAGGGATTTGTTACTGGTGTTTGTTTTGTAGAGTTTTTCTTAGTGGGTTGTGGGCAGGGTGTTTTGGGGTAGTTGTTCGCAGCTTGGTGAGGCAAACATTTGGGGGTTGGTGAAACTGTTGGGGAGCCATTTTGTAAAGTTGGGGAATTGAACAAAAATAATGGATTTTGTGTGCATCACTGCCGCAATTATTTTGCCAAGTCCTGCATTACCACAGACTTCTGGGATTGCATGGGAGGAAGGCTAAGTGTTTGTTGAGGCCAGTTTGGCAATGACTGGCTTCATTTTTGAAGAGAATAGAAAAGCCTCTCTAGGATTTGGGTTTTCTGGTACCTTATGGTGTTTAAATTAATATATTTGTTCATTATGCAAAGTTGTTTATAAAGCTGCGGCCTTTTATGCCAAAGAGGTGTTTTGTTAACTTATTTGTGTGACTGCTATTTGTTTTGCTGATGTTATGCTATGATATTTAGCATGGATAGTGCATTTTCTCTTGCGTCAACGCTCGTGAATGATTGAGTGCCATGTTAATAATTTATGAAGACATAAATAAGACAAGTGAGTCGCTGTCTTCATCCATGATGGTGAATTTAGTTTGCCCTGTTGTATTCCATCTAAAGGAGTTTAATGCTATGAGTTTTAGTACAAATAGTGCACCTTCTCATGCTTTACCGCTTGAGAATGATTGAATGCTGTGTTAATAATTTATGAAGACATCTAATCATAAAAGGGCCCCTGGTGTCACTGTAGGGGTCTCATTTGGCCAATGTCAGTTAAATCGATTGGACTAGGAAGTTACCTTTAGTCATGTAGTTAAAAAATTTAACCATTTTGTACATCAATGACTGAACAGAGTTTGAGAAGTTAAAGTGTTGAAATAATTTATGTGAGAATTTATTTAGTACAGCTGCGGCCCAGTCTTACCTTCCTGCTATAATGGATTTTAGATGTATTTCCAACTTTGGGAGAAGGGTTAAATTAAAACTGCCTCCTATTATCCAATTGCCTGCCCCCAATGCCAATAGTTGAGTCTCCAACATAGAATAAAAATCTTTTCGATGACGATTATGTGCATACACAAAGACCATGTTATAAACCTCCCCTTAAATATCCAATTTTAGAGCCAAGTACTGACCCTGCAGGTCAGGTACACTGCATAAAATCTAACCTTGAAAATCCTTAAATATCAATATCTCCACCCCTTGGGCTTTTTCTTAGGAAGAGAATCAAAAAAGCAAAATGGATAGGTATGGATAGTTCTTAAGATATAGCATTTTCTCATCCTTTCTAAAGTGGGTTATCTGAATTAAGCATATGGAAATGGACAACTTGGAAATCTCTTTAAACAGACATTGTTTCTTATATGGGGAATTAAGACCTTTTACATTCATTGTCATCACTTTACTTTCTCCTATTAAGTAAGGAAAAAGCTAAGAGAACCATAAACTGTGATGCAATAACGTTTGAAATAAGTTCATATTAGCATCACGGGCATCATCCTGAGAAACATCCTCCTACTCTCCCGCACATCTCCTCTTTCCCTCTGTAAAACCCACTTCCTTCAACCCTTCCCATTCCCCCACCCCACTCATCCCCCTAGCTCAGTTCTCGTCCAGCTAAATTTGATGAATGGAAATAAGAGGAAGGACTCCACCCCCCCCCCCCCCCGGCACCTAGTATTATCATTCAATCCAAATCATAACCAGGCACCCTAAACAATACAGGCTCAAACTAATCAGCATAAATTATGCAAAATGTGATCACTATGAAGTAGTATTAAAAAAAACATCAATAGCCCCTGTTGCGACGTGTTCTAATAGGAAATGATCTGAAGGAGCATATAAGGACATGATATGCCATATGATCAACTGTAAATGAATGCCTGTTGGCAGTTCATTTAACCCCTCGCGTCTCCCGTATGGGTTGTTTAGGTTGTCTGCAGGAGGTGGACTTTCCTGGTGTTGACCGTTTGCCATTGTGGCGTTATCTCTTTCATTTTTGGGGCCTCCTCCATGATTTCCTCCGATGATCAGCTTCCCAGGGTCTGCAAGACTTCCTTGTGGACACTCAACAGTTTTTTTCCTTGTACTCCAAAGCTCAGCCTGAAAGGAAATGTCCTTTGATATCATATCTGCTCCTTTCTCAACTTGCCAATAATATCTCTGCAATAATATCTCCTATTATCTCCACTTTCCTAAGCTTCTGTAATCAGATGGCTTGGTTCATCTCATTAGCTGTAAATGACATGGCATCAAGAGGTCTGTGCGCATGCTCGATCTACATATCGGTACGCAGGTCTGTCCACAAGGTCAAGATATCAGCTCTGGCAGCCGCCAAATCTGCTTTCAATTCTTCAAACCATTCCCGGAATTCATCCAACCCAGTAAGTGACACATCTTCTTGATCAGCCAAGTCTCCTGCAGTTCCCATACCCAGGTTCTTCACCACCGCTGTGTTTTCACTCTCACGGCATAGCTGGCTGTTTCCTTGCTACACAGATTCCTGCAGATCCAGCACTTGCTTTCTGTACACCATACAGCATAAAGAAGCAACAGTTCAGGAGTAGTTGATCACGACTGTTAGCAACTATAATGGGGTACTTTTGGTGGTCAATGGAAGATGACATCACTTCTTTCTCAAACATCATTATGAGAAAGATCAAAAGTACCTCCTCATCCAGCAGTCTGTCTGTCGTACATACGTTTATGGATTTACACTTCTTGGTCATTAGCACCTACTCAGGTTTTTCATTCTCTTGCTTCTTTCTTACTATAGTGGTCATTGTTTGCCTGTTTTCTCTTGATTCCTCTGGATGCTGGGTTGGATTCCTTCTGAGGAGCTCCACTCATGTTGGAAGTCTTGCTGCCACTGTAATATTTACAGTGCTGTTATCAGAAATAGGATCTCTTGAATCTTGTGGAAGATGTATACTTTCTCTTCAGGCTTGTGGGGCATAAATTCTCTTCAAACTTTGTGGGATATTTTAGGGTCTTCCGTGGCTGTGTGGGAGATGATTTCTCTGACTCTGAAAGACACTTCAGTTCCTCCTCTGGTTGTGTAGTGTATAACTTTGTTTCCTCTGTATGGAAGGGATATGTCATCTTTGGAACAGAGTAGGCTCTGATGTCATCTGTACTTTGAGTCTGCTGAATATCGCAGGCCCTGGATTGTGGATCTTGCTGTATTTTTTCAAGGCTTGTTTTTAATACTGCATGAAAAGAAAAAGAAGAAGAAAAAGAATTAAGGAAAGAGAATCTAAAAGAAAGGATTCATATTGTAGTCAAAATAGAAAATCCGGACAGGAGACAGAAACATTGAGAAAAAAATACAAAAATCTAGAATATGAATAATGGAAAAGAGAAAACAGTAAAAAGATATTATCAGGACATTTTATAAATCTTTGTGTGATTTTATAATAATCAAATGGATTTAGAAAACCATAAATTGGCAATTTCCTATTCTGTCATATTAGGTCAGGCTTTTATGAAAAAAGAGGGAATTCAAGTGAAATCATTTTAAGAAAAATAATGACAACCAAAAAGAGAAAATGATTAAATAGAAGAGAGAGAAGAGCCAGCCTCACTGCCATACTGATCTCACAGTCAATCCCCTAGTACGATCTTCTGCTCCCCAGGTTAGTATTCATAGGCAGCTAAGTAGAGGGCATCATGGTCATTGGTTGAGGGAAATGCCTTTTAGCCAGACTGATGTTTGTGGGTTCTAGAAGGGCCCCAGTCAAGGATCATCACTGGAATGACCAAACTAGGCATGTTAAGGAGGTGGGGATAGAAAACAGGAGAAAATCTCTGGGCAGTTTCAAATGAATGCTCATGGTGCCACATCCCAACACTGGCTGCAACTAAGATGAATGTATAAAGGAGCAGGAGGAAACTTCCAGGGTTAAAAAAAAAAGAAAAGGAATCAGTAAAACATGAGAGAATACAAAAGATTTCAAAATTCAATGTTTCATGTGACAAATGTGTTCTTATTAGCTATTATCCTCTTAATTCTATAAAAGTTGCCATAAATTGCGCACACAATTATGGGCACATATTCAATTTGTGTGCATAATTTAAGTGAATAACAAGCCAATTAATGCCAATAATTGGCCTTTTAACAAGCAATTATTGGCACTAATTAGATTTAATCATTATTTACTTGCGTAAATTGGTGTGGAATCCACATAAAAATTTTATGTTCAGTCCTAAAATGGGGCAAGGAACAACTTGAAAAACTGAAAGTGGACAAAGCCATTGGCCAGAAGAAATATATCTCAGGATATCAAGGGAGCTCAAAGTTCTGGTAGGTCCTCTTAAAGATTTGTTTCATAAATCCTTGGAGATGGGAGAGGTTCCATAAGACTGGAGAATAGCAGATGTGGTCCTTGTTCATAAAAATGATGACAGAGAAAAAAAGGGAAACTACAGGCCACTATGCCTCTCTTTGGTGGTTGGAAAAATTATGGAAGCACTGCTGAAGAACAGTATAATGAAGCTTCTAGAATCCAGCAAGTTGCAAGATTTGAGGAAAAGTGAAGATGCAGGTGTTCTCTGAGGACAGCAGGACATATGTTCTCACATCTGGGTAATGTTATCTGCGGAGCCCCAGTACAGATGCTGCCCAGCGTTCCTTTTCTGGAAGCTTATTGCAGGTCTACTGCACAGGCACATGTCTTCTTGACTGCTCAACTTGCACGGGACCCATAGTTAT